>NW_016107764.1:826573-878787 GCF_001604975.1 Cebus imitator | reverse complement strand
TTTCTTTCTTTCTTTCTTTCTTTCTTTCTTTCTTTCTTTCTTTCTTTCTTTCTTTCTTTCTTTCTTTCTTTTTTTTTCTGAGTCAGAGTCTCTCTCTGTCCCCAGGCTGAAGTGCAGTGGCGTAATCTCAGCTCACCGCAACCTCTGCCTTTCGGATTCAAGCAATTCTCCTGCCTCAGCCTCCCAAGTAGTTGAGACTACAGGTGCATGCCATCACACCTGGCTGATTTTTATATTTTTAGTAGAGATGGGGTTTCACCATGTTGACCAGGATGGTCTCAATCTCTTGACCTTGTGATCCGCCCACCTCGGCGTCCCAAAGTGCTGGGATTACAGGGGCTTCCTTGCTAATTTCTAATGAAACATAGTATGCTTTGTGAAAAGCCCTGTTTAAATCTGATTGGAACGTAAGGACAATCTTGAGGAAACTGACATCTCAGGGCACTGAGCCTCCCGTGCCTGGATGTGGGGTGTATGGTCCTCACCTGCCGCTGCCAGGGAGGGCAGCCCAGTCTCTCTCACCTTCCAGAACCAGGCACACTGCACTTCCTGCCCCGAGGCGGGCTGGGGCCACAGGACAGGCTGGGAGCAGCAGTGGCATGGCGTGTGGCACATCAGGACACAGCGCGTCTTCACACAGCTCTGCGGGCCCTCTGGCATGGTGACTGCCAGCACAGGAGACAATGGCTCTGCCAGCTGCACCCTCCTGCAACCCGCAGCAGATAGGAAACGTGAGCGAGGAACCTGCTGTGGGGTCTGAGAAGGGCTGGCATGGGCCCTCAAAAGCCTGGTGGTCCATTTTCTGGAATTTTGCAAGCTGGTTTGATTCATGTTGTTTGCTTGAAATCTGCTGTGGTGAGAAAATTCAACTCGCAGAAATCTGCAAATGCAATCATCTGTACCTTTCCCCCTGAAAGTGGGGCTTTAATTTATAAATTTCTCTTTCTTTTTTTGTCTTGAAATTTACTATTTATTATAAAATTAAGACATGCTTATTGTATACAATTCAAGCAGTCTAGAGGTATGTAATTCTAGTCTCTGTAACCATCGTTTACAGCTTAGTGTATATTGTTCTGCACAGAAAAAACCCCAACATTACTGGGGTTATGTAACTGAAATACACAAAGCTGTAGCTATTGATTGCTTGATTGATTGATTGAGGCAGAGTTTTGCTCTTGTCACTCAGGCCAGAGTGCAATGGCGCTATCACGGCTCACTGCAACCTTCGCCTCCTGGTCTTGCATCAGCCTCCTGAGTAGCCGGGATTATAGGCACCTGCCACCATGCCCAGCTAATTTTTCTATTATTAGTAGAGACAGGGTTTCACCATGTTGGCCAGGCTGGTCTCAAACTCCTAACCTCGGATAATCCATCTGCCTCAGCCTCCTAAAGTGCTGGGATTACATGCGTGAGTCACTGCGTCCAGCCTGTAGCTATTTTAGGTACACAACTTGACCAGTTTGGAGTTAAGTACGTACCTGTGAAGCCATCGCCACCCTATGCCATAAACCCATTCATCTCCTCTAAAAGTTTCCTCAGGCTTTCTTACTTCTTCTATTTATTTGTTTTTTTTGAGACGGAGTCTCTCTCTGTGGTCCAGGCTGGATGCAGTGGAGAAATCTCGGCCCACGGCACCCTCCACCTCCTGGATTCAAGAGATTCTCCTGCCTCAGCCTCCCAATTTGCATTTCTTTGGGGACCCTAAGCGCCCTTTCACGTGCCTGTTGGCCATGTGTGCGTCTTCTCTGGAAAAATGTCTGTTCTGGTCCTTTCCCCATTTGTAAACTGGATGGTCTATCTTTTTGCTATTGACTTGCAGGAATTCCTTAGGCATTTTGGGTCTTAACCCCTTTTCAGGGATATGGTTGGCAAATATTTCCTCCCACTCTACAAGTTAGTTGCCTTTTTATTTTGTAGATTGTTTCCTCTGCTGCAAAGAGCAGGGATTGTTATCTTATTTAAAATTTTTATTTTGGGTTTGCAGAGCCAGTTGTTAAACATTTCCCAGCAAGCCACAGAGCATGTCATTGCTGGCTGAAGCTGCTGAGACCTTGAGGTTGTAGCTCACTGCCGTGTAGCTTATATTTCCTGAAACAGTACAGCTCCCGGTGAATCCAGACCTCCGCGTTCTGTAAAACTGTGATGATTTTCATAGAAAACTTGCACATGCTTCTGAGTGTTATTCCTACAGACTTCATACTTCTTGCTGCTCTAGATATTTAAAAACCACATTTTCAAATTGATCATCCCTACTGAAAAGCAATGCCTTTAACGTCTGGATATTGAGTCCAGCATTGGGGCTGCGGTTCCAGACAGGTCCCCTGGCTGGCTGAGACAATCCTATTGCTACAAACAAGGACAGCTGGATCTGTTTCTTTCCAAATCTCATCCTGCAGTGTACTTTCTTCCCCCGACGGCATCAGCATGTACTTGCCTTGTCCTGAGTTCAAGGAGAAGTTTCACCATTAAATACGATGGCTGCAGGTCGGTAATGGACTTCCTCCAGCATTAAAAGGACATTCTCTTCTATTACTTATTTTTAAGAGTTTTAAAAAATGAACGATGAATGTAAAATTTTACGGAAGCGTGTTTCTTTTCCCCTGGAGGATGATCCACAGGTGTTTTTGTTTTGATATTTTTGGTGCGTGATTTTTTATTAGTAGAACTTCTTATTTAGAATTATCTTTGTGTCGCTCTAATAAATTCTATTACATCAGATTAAATAAATCTCCAAAAATTTACTCACACAACGTCTCCCTTTTTTTCCTTCTCGCGGGAACAGTTCATAGAATGCAGGTTGTCTGTGAAGGATCAGACGAGGCAATACTGGTTCAGACGATTTCATTACGATGCGTTCATTCAGATTATGTATGTTTTTGGTGAGGTCTTGTAATTTGTATGGTGAGGTCTTGTGTTATTTTTTAAGGCTGCTGTAACACGTTACCACACACTGGTGGCTGAACACAGCAGGAATGGATTCTCCCGTGGTTCTGGAGGCGGAGGGCTGAAATGGAGGTGGGCAGGGAGGTTCCGTCTGCACGCCCTGAGGGAGGAGCTGCCCCGGCCTCGCACCCACTGCCCGTTCCTGCTGCTGGTGGTGGCATCGTCTGTGGTTCCTCGGCTTGTAGAGGCATCACCCCATCTCTGCCTGTCTCCAGGAGGTGGCCCCCTTTGGGGGATCTTCTCTTCTTAGGACACAGGTCATTGGATCTAGGGCTCACCCCAAGTCAATATGTCCTCATCTTAACTAACATCTTCAGGGACCCTATTTGCAAATAAGGTGACATTCTGAGGCTCAGGGTGGGCATGGCTTTGGGGGCACTTTGACCCACTGTGGTACCTGTGGGCCCCCCGGCCACTGCCCTTCATCAGCTCTGGGTCCTCACGGCCTGCTCCAGTCCAATTTCAGTTTGCTTCCTTGGAGCAGTCCTGGTGCCGGCCATCCTAAGAAGGCTTCTGGGGCAGGCGGGGTTGTGTATGCAGAGGCTGGCATGGAGGGCTCTCGGGATCGAGGCCTGGGGTGGGAGAGAGGGAGGCAAAAATGGGCAGAGGGAGAAGGTCCGCTGGGATGTGGCCTCAAGACAGGCCCCCACCCTGCCACGGAGTGCCCTGGGCCCAGGATGGCCCTCTAGTGTGGCTTTGAATTGAAGCCATGGGGCAATGTCTGGGCTGTGGTCTCTGGCCCCCCACCCCAGTCACTGAGTGAGACCCACTCCCAAGGAAGGTCATGACCTGGGGTGAAGCAGCTTTCTCTGTCTGAGGGCAATTCCTGGGAGAGGCTCAGCTGCGAACTCTTCACCGATTATTGGACACCTTGGTCCTGAGGGGACATCTGGCAGCCACGTTGGCCTGGGGCCAGTGTCACCAGGAAGTGCTTGTACATGGCTTGGAAACATCCCTGCCATGCGGGTCCCCACAGACCCTTGTTCCAGCCAATCCCCTTTCCCGCTGAAACCATGATCAGGCACCTGCCGGCTGCCTGGCCCCAAAGAGGGCCCACTGGGCAGGTGCCAGCCTGATGGAGTGGGCAGGGTGGCTGCATGCAGACAGTGCCTGCTCTGTGCCTGAGGCCGTTCTCTGTGCCCTCTCCTGCTGCTGCGCCAGCGACCGCACTTACTGAGTGCCACCGTGTCCTTGGCTCACATGCTGTCTGGGCGGAATTATGTCCCCTCAAATTCATGTGTTAAGTCCTAACCCACAGGACTGCAGCGTGTGGTCTTATCTGGAGATGGAGTCTTTCCGGCGGTGATCTGGTTAAATGAGGGCATGAGGGTGGGCTCTAATCCAGGGTGGCTGGTGTCCTTAAATACAAGAAATGTGGGCACAGACAGACTTGCACTCAGAAGACCATGTGTGGACACAGGGAGAAGGCAGCCGTCCACACGCTGAGGAGCGAGGCCTCAGGAGAAACCACCCTACGAGGCCTTGATCTCAGACCCCCAGCCTCCCGGGCTGTGGGGTAGTGAAGGTCCTTGGCGGGGACTCACCTCAGTGGCAGACGCCCAAGCTGCCCTCAGCCCTAATGAGCTGACCATCCCTTGGTGCCTGAGAGGCAAGTGAGCAGGAGTGAGGCTGGAAGCAGGGCCTCGGTGCTCTGGCTGGAAGCCGCAGCACTGAGTGGGGTGGGGGCCCTCTCCGGCTTGTGACAGGTGAGCCACCTGGCCAAAGACCCCAGGGAAAATGTGCCTTCTCCTCCAGAGCCTCCACCGAGACAGCCGCATGGATGCTGGGTTTCCTCTGCCCGCTCCGCCCGCACGTCAGTAAATCCATGCTTCAGTGTGAAGTGGAATTTTCCTGCCTAGAGTGTTCGTAAAAGGGCAGTAAGGATGCATTGATTTCTTTCTCCAGCACTTGTTATAATGGATGTCAGAGATCGAGGGGATACCCATTAGTCCTGGTTTCAAAGCTGCTCCGGCTCACGCAGGTGGGGGGCCAGGCTGGGTCCCTCCCCACTGGGGGTGCAACTCTGCCTCTGGTGGTCAGGCCAGAGTACCGTGCCCCTAACTTGGCCCAAAGCAATTTGTCTCAACCAAAGTTCAGCCTCAGAGGAGTACTGGGAAGAATAGGAATGTCCACCCCTGATTAGATGGCATGAATAAAGCACGATAGACCAAAAAGAAAAACTAGGTGTTTAGTTTGCAAGAAAAATCCTCTCTTTCACCTAAAGTGTCTGGGAGGAACCATCGTCGCTCAGCGGCTGTCTTCACAAGGGTTAAACGTGGTGTCAGATTCTTTATTCTTTGCCAACATTTTGTTCAATACAGAAGCACCAAGAGCTTGTCTAAAAAGAAATTTGAAATAAAGTGACAAAGGGAACCATTGGATAAGATTACTGTTTAGGCAGGGTGTGGTGGCTCACGCCTGTAATCCCAGCACTTAGGGAGGTGGAGGCAGGTGGTCCACTTGAGGCCAGGAGTTCGAGACCAGCCTGGCCAACATGACGAAATCGCGTCCCTACTAAATATACAAAAATACACACACAAAAAAAAGTTTACGGTCTACTATTACCAATATTAAAAAACTGGTTAGGGTTCTCCACTTTTTCTCAGGCACACACAGCAGAGGGTAGGATGGCTGAGTCACAAGGAACTGGGCATGAAGACCCGTAGAGGGCATGGGACACGCAGCCACCTCACCAAAGATCACAGAACTGACGCTCCATACACACAGCGGCACACTCTCACAATCAGCAACAGCAGAGAGACGTTTTTCCTTCGAGACGAGGCCTTGCTTTGTCCCCCAGGCTGGAGTGCAGTGGGGCCCCATCTTGGCTCACTGCGGCCTCCAGCTCCTGGGCTCAAGCAATTTTCCTGCCCCAACCTCTCAAGTAGCTGGGACTACAAGTGTGCACCACCACATCTGGCTAATTTTTAACCTTGTTGTTTTTTAGTAGAGATGGGGTCTTGCTTTGTTGCCCAGGCTGGTCTTGAGCTCCTGGGCTCAAGTGACACCCCTGCCTCAGCCTCCCAAAGTGCTGGAATCACGGGTGTGAGCCACCACACCAGCTTTGCAAAGAGTCATTTCTAACCAAATGGCCTTTGACATATCGCTATGGTTGTTACCTTGTTTTCAGCCACATTCTATTTAGCCACTTTCTTTTTTAGCTAATTGTTCCCAGCCACAGAACTGGCCACAGAACTGGCCACGTCTCACCCCCCTCATCAGAAACCCAGCTTGCAGACTCCCAGATCCACCAGGACCTTGATGCTCCATGATTCCATAGGGAAACGAACTCACCCACCCTCATGACCAGAGACCCAGGGGATTTCAACAAGCCACATAACAGCATGGACAACTGTGGGCCTCCGTGGCCCCCTGAGCCGGGTGTGGTCAGCTCGGACTCCGTGACAAATGCCACAGGTGTTTACCGTCCCACAGCTTTGGAGGCTGCAGTCCGAGACCAAGGTGAGGGCAGGGCTGGCTTCTCCCAAGGCCCCTCTCCTTGGCATGTAGACAGCATGTTCTCCCTGTGTCCTCACACGGTCACCCTCTGCGTGTCTGCGTTCTTATCACCTCTTCTCATACGAGTGCCAGGCACCCTGGATCAGGGCCCTCCCCAGTGACCGTGTTTAACCCTAGTCACCTGTTGAAGGCTGTGACGCAGAGCACAGCCACATTCTGAGGTCCTGGGTTGAGGCCTCAGCATAGAACTTCGGGGAGGCACAACTCAGCCCGGACCCGGGTCTTAGCCCAGAACACTGCGAAGGCCTCTGCGTCAGCAGATGCTGCTGAGCTCCACTCCAGGTTGGGTCGGTCCCAGGGCAGTGAAGGAGCCTTAGCAGGTACCGGCCCCAGGACAGGCAGCGGCAGAGACACATGAAACATACATGAAACACGCAGAGCCCCAGGAGCTTGCACATGTGGCCGGCTGCCATGGGACACTGGGCTGAGGGAGAGGCCAGGTGGGGTCCTGCAGCCTCCTCGCTTGCTATTTGAGGTTGACGTGTCTGTTGGACTTCGTGCGCCTCAGTTTCCTTATCTGTAATACCGGATGAGATGGGCCACTTCCCACTTCCCAGACTGCCTAAGGCTGTGCCTCCCCCTGCGGGGGCTGGAGGGGCCTGGGAGGCCGGGCTCCAGAGGGAGATCCCACGCTCGGGCGGGTGGGAGCCACAGCCCTGGGTGGCTTCTCGGTCCTCTGGGGCTGGGGCTGGGAGCAACACTACCTTGGGTGTGAGAAGTTCTTTAAATCAAGTCCTCATCCAGCTGCTGAAGTTGGTAACTTATGTTCTGCAGAGAGGAAACCACTTTGCCTCCACTGCTGCAGCCTGGCACAGAGTTCCGGGGTTCTCACCCAAGCATTGAAGACACATGTGATGTGCCCGGGTGAGGGTCCTATAAAGCAGGAGATGGGCAGGGGGAAGCAGTGTGAGTTGCAAACTGGTGGGAGGGTGCAGGGTCACAGGCTGGCCCCAGAAGAGCGCCATGGGAAGGGGCCTCTGCCTGGCCGGGGGGGCAGGAGGCCACGGGTGGCTGCTCACCTCCTCAGACTTGCACCAAATCCAGGGATCAACAGTTCTTTCCGGTGCGTTTCCTCACCAGCACTCCACCCCAGGCCCACAGGCCTCAAGGTTTCAAAGGTGGCTGCCCCTACCACATGCCCCAGGAACAAATGAAGGCCAGAGAGATTCAGCGCCTTTCCGAACCTGCACAGAGGTGGAACCGCTCACAGCCTGCGCCTGGTGCCGGAGGCTGGAGGCAGCACACGCCTGGCCTCTGCTCCTTAGCCAGCTGCACAACCTTGGGTGGTGGCTGGCCCTTCTGTGGCACAGGGTCCTTCCCACGAGGCTGGGTCAATCTCTTGGACATCATTCACAGGCGGGTGCTGTCCTTGCTGTGTTTTCTGGGGGACCCTCTGGGATGGGGCCCTGGTGTGGTGAGGTGGAGGGAGCTGGGAGAGAAGTGGGGCCAGGCAGGGTGTAAAGGCGGCTGCAGGTTGGACGATAGACCTTGGAAGTGAGAGGGTGAGGAACGTGGACTTGCCATGTCCCCACTCGGGGATGCCAGCTGGTCTCCAGGCAGTGGCTTCAGCATTTCCTGGGAGCTGTTAGGGTTGCGGAGTCTCAGGCCCCGCTCCCTGGGCGTGCGTTTCCAGCAGGACCCAGAGAAGTCTGTGCATGTCAGCCTTGGAGGCCCTGGTTCAGGGGTGTCTCCTGCTCCAGCCCGACTGCACAGCGGGAGGCATTCAGCAGAATTTAACTACAGCCAGTAGAAGCCCCCTCCTGTTTCCCCATCATCATCCCTCCTGCTGCCTGGCCTCCACCCTGCACCCTGCAGTTCTGTGTGGGTACCGGCAGATGGGCGTCCACCATGGCGGCTCCTCAGCAGCTCTGATGCCCGGGAAGGGCCGCCACGGTGCTTGCGCTTGCCTGGACTCGGAGAGGAAGGACTTGCATTGCGAGCAATCACTGCACGTCTGGAGGCAGGGCAGGCCCTTCCCTAAAGGGCAACCGTGTCATTCACCCGGGGCTGCTGGTAGCACGGAGAGGACAGCCACCCTGAGCTGTGGCAGCTGGGACAGCCGGTACCTCTGCACTCCGCAGTGATGGTGCTAGGTCGGCTGGAGCCGCCAGGGCAGTGTTGAGAAGGACACTGAGCAAGGATGTCATGGGCCCTCAGTCATGAGCAGAGGCTGGGGCGGGCCCCCGTGCCAAGCATCCATCCTTTGATTTAGGTGAAAATCGCCAGTGTTGAACAGACTGGATCAAGTCCTGGGCTCAGCACTTGTGTACTGTGTGGCCTGGACACAGATGTGCTGTGACTCTCCCAGGAAGGGGTCGAGCTCGGGCAGTGGAATCTGAGCAGGAAGGGGGACTTGTCAGGTGGAGCAGGGTTGCAGCAAGTGCAGGGGCCTGGGGGGTGACACCGTGGCAGCCCACTACACCTGCAGAGTAAGGCACCGTGGTGGGGGGCAGGAAAGGAAGGCCACCTGCAGGAAGTCTTCCAGGATTGCTCCAGTGCATGCTCAGGTGAAGCCAGCCTCCTGGGTCATGCACTCACACTTTGAATTTCCGATGTACCACCCTCCAGCTCTGTTATCTTGGACAATGGTTCTGCCGTGAGGCCTGCAGGGTAGGGACCACAGCGCTGTCTCCCCCAATGAGGGAACATGACAGTCAAGAGCACGGTCCTTGGCAAGCTCTGCCAATGGTGATTGGCACAGCCAGGCTGCAGCAACGCAGTTGGCATCATCTGGTCTGGGAATGTCTTGTCCCTCGATCACATTCTGGGGTCAGGGTTTCAAGCTTCTTCTTCCGTATTGTCCTGTAGGCCCAGCCCAGAACTGGGCACAACGCAAGGGCATCTGGGTTCCTGCCCCCTGGCTGCTGGAGGCCACGCCCCTTCAAGGGCCCTGTTCTCCCTGAAAACTCAACGCAGCTCCTGCTCGGGGGCGACCATGGCCTCGCCTTCCTCCTCCCCTCCCCTCCTCCTCTTCCTTCTTCCCCTTCCTCACCTCCTCTGTTCTCTCCTCCTCCTTCTCCTCTTTCTTGTTTTTACTATCTTTGAAATTGGTTTCTAAATCATCCTTAAAAATAATATTAATTTTCATTATCACAGCATTAAAAAACTCATAAAGAATATAAAAAATAAAAATAAAATATTCCAAATACAAACTGTTAAATTCAGATGTGTTAATTACTGTTTTATTTTCCGAGCATAGATTTTTTTTTTTAAACTGAAGTTATATTTAGAGTTTGATTCCTACCTTTCTCAGTGATTATTATAAGAAAATATTGATGTTTATACCATTTTCATGAGCGTCCCTCTAAAGAGTTAAAATACTCCAGAATATTTGAGTTACGGTTTATTTAACCACTTCCTCTGTTGAATAAACAGCTCCTTTCTGTCTTCTCTGGCATAAATCCTGTTTCTTTGAGCATATTTGTATATCAGCCTAATCTAAAAACTGATTTTTTTTCAGGACAGTTTCTATAGACAGAATTAATGAGCATAATCACATATACCTTTTAAAGTCTTTTTCGTTTTATGATTTTATTTCATTATAATTTAAAAAAATTTATTGTGGTCAAATACACACAGTAATGTGCAATCTACCATCTACCCACCGTTAAGTGCACAGTTCCGTGAGATTCAGCTCATTCCCACTGCTGTGCGGACATCACCACCATCCATCCCCCTAGACCAGTGCGTCTTCCCAAACGGAGACTGCACGTTAGACAGGAACGCTGCTGCGTCTCCCCCCACACTCCCATCTTCTTGTTCACTGACACTCTCTCTCTCTCTCTCTCTCTCTCTCTCTCTCACACACACACACACGCATGCACACACACACACACGTGTGTGCCGTTTCCTGAGCCTTTCCTTCTGGGAGCTCTAGACTTGTAGCTGGAGAGGAGACAGGCAGGTACGCAGGTAATCAGGAAGTTGCAGGCCAGATGACAGAGCTGTACAGAAGAGGGTTCCTCCCAAGGCTGGTTAGGGGTGGCAGGAAAGCCTGAGACTGGAGCCTGAGGGAGCGGGGGCACGATTGGGTGCAGGGAGGAGGTGAGGTCAGCTGAAGGTTGGTCTGGAGGGGAAAGGAGCTCTTTGGGCTCCGAGAACACCCAGTGGTCCAGGGAGGAGAAACATGGTGGTCAGAGGACCTGGGGGTGGGGTGGGAAGGTGTCTGGGAGCAGGCCTCGAAGGGCCTGTGGTTAACCGAGAGCACAGACCTCGCTCTGAAGGACAGGGGAGTCCTGGGGGGTTTTCGGCAGGACACAGGGATGTGATTAGTCTGCCTTTTGAGGAATGTCTGGCTGAGTGGAGAACTGAATACAAGCGGAGCTGGGGGCTGTCGCAGGGGCTGGGAGGAGAGGAGGGTGGGGCAGTGGAGGCAACAGAAGGTGCCCGTCTGAGAGATACAGAGCAGGTGAGTTGGCTGGGGTTGTTGGAGGCTCCAGTATGGCCTGGGGGCAGCCATGGCGTAGACCCAGTGGGCTGTCACTTGAACATCATGGCAGGAGGGAGGCAGGGAGGGTGGCTGGTGGTGCCACCCAGGGAGAGCAGGAGCCCAGTGGGGGTGAGCGAGGGGGCCCTCTGTGAGCCTGCCCCTCCCATCGCAGCTCCCCTGGCCATGCCTCTGCCTCTGCTCATGCCATGCCCCTTCCTACTGTCCCTCTGTGTGATGTCCACTGGTCAGCATTCAGAGCTGGCCCCTCTCTGCCCACCCCATCCTTCAGCACTGGCTACGGTGGCATTAGAGGTGGGGTTGCACACTCGGCTGGCACTAACTGGTGCCTCAGTCTCCTCTGTGTGCACAGGCTGGCTCCCAGCTCTGAACACAGTGTGGACTGAATTTACTTCTTCCCCATAGGAGGGGCCTAAACACCCAATACCCAAATATCAGGGGTCTACAAACTCCACAGGCCACTGGGTCCTGCCCAGGATGCTGGGGTGGTCCAACTCCAATCCCTGCCCTGGGCAAACTTCAGATTCACCCAGGGAGGCCCTGTCAGTGGGAGTCTGGCTGAAGCTGGTGAGGGCAACCAGGAAGGGAATCCCTGACATGGCAGGGACTATGGAGGCAGTTCCCTTAGGGACTTCGGGAATGGGGAAGATACTGACTGTCCATTGCTACAGGACACATTTTCATGAACGTGGCATGTGAAAACAGCGCTCATTTATGAAGTCACAGTGACTGCATCTTGTCAGCTCCAGCTGCTCTCGCAAAATACTGCAGACTGGGAGGCTCATAAACAACAGACGTTTATTTCCTATGTTCCTGGAGGCTGGAGATCTGAGACCAGCATGGCAGCTTGGTTGGACTCTGGAGAGGGCCCTCTTCCAGTTGCTGATGGCTGACTCCTCCTCAAATCTTTACCTGGCAGAGAAAGAGTGAGCTGGCTGGGCACGGTGGCTCATGCCTGTAATCCCAGCATTTTAGGAGGCCGAGGCAGATAGATCACGAGGTCAAGAGATGGAGGCCGTCCTGGCCTACATGGTGAAACCCCACCTCTACTAAAAATACAAAAAATTAGCTGGGCATGGTGGTGCACACCTGTAGTCCCAGCTACTCGGGAGGTTGAGGCAGGAGAATTGCTTAAACTCGGGAGGCTGAGGTTGCAGTGAGCTGAGGTCCTGCCATCACACTCCAGCCTGGTGCCTGGTGACGGAGTGAGACTGTCTCAAGAGAAAAAAAAATAAAAATCATGGGGATTAATGTAAAACATACTTATGCATATGAATTTGTGTTCTGCGTTATGTTAAGGATGAAATGCCACTCTAAGCTCTTCTCAAAAAAAAAAAAAAAAAAAAAAAAAGTGTGAGGTAGCTCTCTGGGGCCTCTCCTTAGGCACTAATCCCATTCACATGAGCTCCACCCTCATGACATAATTGCCTTCCAAATGTCCCACCTCCAAATACCATTACAATGGAGGTTAGGATTTCAACATAAAAATTTTGTGAGAACATGCTCTTTCCACTGCACTGTGGATCAGAAGTCCAGGCACGGGGAAGCTGGGTCTTCTGCTCAGGGTCTCACAAGGCTACAGTCAAGGCATCATCTAGGACTGTATTCTCATCTGGAGGCTCAACTGGGAAGAATCCGCTTCCAAATGTACTCAGGTTATTGGTAAAATTTATTTATTTGTGGTTACAAGACCAATGACTGCAGCTTCTTACTGACCATTAACTAGAAGTTATCCACAGCTTCTTCACATGTGAAGTCCCCAGCATGGCTGCTCACTTTGTCAAGCCACCAAGGAGGGTCACTAGAGAGAGTCTGCTAGCACAATGGAGTCTAATCTAACATAATATAATCACAGCATCACCTTTGTTCTATTCTATTGGTCAAAAGCAAGTGGACTTCAGAGAAGATGAAGTTGATGTACGTTTCCCTGTTTCTCCCGTTAAATACAGCTAACGACCCTGAACATTATACACAAAGCAAGCATCAGAACGCTGTGAAAGGTGGAGGAAAGAAGGTAGAATGTTGAGGGGACTTAGGACCTGAGGAAGAGGGCAGCAGTGTGTTCCAAGGGTTTCATTTTGGCCTCATATGTCCCAGACTTAGAATTACATAAGCTGGCAAACTGCAGGGACAAACAGGCACAGATGAGGCTCAACAAAAGCTTTTTCTCTTTAGCCAGATAACCAGGAAAAAGTCAGTTCACAAGACAGAAAATGTGCAGACAGTAATAGCTCTACTTCAGCCAAATGCCAAAGAAAAACTGTGGCCCCACACCAGTTTTTGATTAATTCATCAGCAAATGATGCATGGGGAACCTAGACTTCCACCCATGGGAGGCTGTAACGAGGTATTCAACACCCTCATCAGGGTGGTGCTAAAGAAACAGGACTATGACTCCCACTTCCCAGTAATGAGGCCTCCAGCAGTATCAGTAGAGATCACATGGAAAGCCTGGGCCACCATCCTCACATGGCAACAATGAGGTGCTTTTTGCTTTCCCTGCTGGGGTGGGGTCTTAGGAGGCCTCCTGGAGAGTCAGGTGCTCCCTGTCACCCACTGTGACGGCAAGGGAGGGAGACCACGGAAGATGCTAGAGTTCTCATCCTTTTCCAGCAGCAACAGAAGGCCTGCCCTTTAGATGTCAACAAAAAAACTCACTTTAAATATAATGGTATACATTGGTTAAAATTTTCAAAAATATGAAAAATAATATTAACAAAAATAAATTGATTGGCTATATTAATAACAGATAAAGTAAACTTCAGAGTAAAGAAATTTGCCAAGGACAGAGAGGAACATCACATTATGATAAAACGGTCAATCCACCAAGAAAACATAGCAATCCTAAATGTGTATGTAACAAACAACAAAGCTGTAAAATATGTGAAGCAAAAACTGATAGAGCTGAAAAGAGAAATGGACAAATCCACAATTATAACTGGCAACTTCAACACGTCTCTCTCAACAGTTGGGTAGAACAACCAGACACAAAATCAGCAGGAATGTAGAACTCACCCACATCATCAACCAGCGGGATCTAATCAACCTTCACAAACACTTCACTAACCAATAGCAAAAATTTGCATGTTCTTTTCAAGTGCCCATAAACATATATTTAGGTAGACCGTATCTTGAGCCATATAACAAACCTCAACAAATGTAAAAGAATCAAAATCATGCAGAGTGTTCTTTAGCTAAAATGGAATTGACCTGAAAATCAATAACAGGAAGATATGGGAAAATCTCCAAACTTGAGAAAACTAAAAAGTACACTTCTAAATAAACTATTCAGGCAAAGAGGAAGAAAAAGATGAGTCTCAAGGAAAATAAAAAACACACATTGAACTAAATCAAAATAAAAATATAACATTTCAAAATTTATGGGATGTACTGAGACACACACACACACACACACACATATATATATATATGTACTTAGTGCCATATATATATATATATATATATATATGGCACTAAGTACATACATTAGAAGAGATTAAGAGTTTCAAATAAATAATCTAAACTGCTAGTTGAGAAGCCAAAAAAAATGAAGAGCAAAATAAACACAAAGCAAGAAGAAAATAATAAAGGCAAGAGCCAAAGTCCATTACATTGATTACATTGAAAACAGAAAAACAATAGATAAAATACATAAAATAAGGATCTATTTCTTTGAAAAGATCAATAAAACTGACAAAACTCTAACAAGATTGACAAAGCAAAAAAAGAAGGCATAAGTTACCAATATCAGAAATAAAACAGGATACATGACAGGTCTTGCAGACATCAAAAGGATTATAAACACTACAAACAGCTCTACACACATAAATTTAACAACTTAGATGAAATAGATCAATTTCTTCAAAAACACAAACTATCACAACTCACTGTACACAAAAAAAATTTAAATGGCCCTTTAAGTATTAAGGGAATTAAATTCACAATTGAAAATCTCCCCCCAAAAGACACATAAGGTCCAAGGTAGTTTCACTAGAGAATTTCACCAAATGTTTAATGTAGAACACTACACAGTCATTTCCACAAAGTAGTAGAGAAGGGAACACTTACCAATTCAGTTTTTGATGCTGTTTTTACCACAACTATAAAGATAGTACAAAATAAGAGAGAAAAATACAGGCCAATATTTCTTCTAAATACAGATGCAAAATTCCTTTAAAAATATTAGCAAACACAATTGAGCAATATATAAAAAATAATTATAAGCCATGACAAAGAAAGTTTTATTACAGGAATGCAAGACTGGTTCAGTGTAATCCATTGTATTAACATGCTACAGAAAAATAATGATCATACCAATAAATCCAAAAAGATCATTTGACAAAATTCAATATCCATTCATGATAAAAACTCAGAAAAATAGGAACAGAGGAGGACTTCCTCAACTTGAGAAGAAACATCAATTGAAAGCTACAGGTAACATTAACTTAATGATAAAAATGGAATGCTTTCTCCCTAAGATTGGTAATAAGGTAAGGATAAGGATGTCCATTCCTATTACTTTCACTCAACATAGTGCTGGAAGTTCCAGCTAGTGCACTGAAGTGAGAAAAGGCAATAAAAGTCAAACAAACTAGAAAGAAAGAAATGAAACTGACCCTATTTGCAGAGGACATAATCCAAAGACATCTACAAAACATTCCTGGAACTAATGAATTCAGAAAGCTTCGAGATACAAGGTTATACAAAACTCAATTGAATTTCTGTATATTAGCCACAAATGCTTAGAACCCTACATTAAAAATACAATGTCATGTACAATAACTTAAAAATAAAATACTTGGGTGTAAATATAACAAAGCATGCAAAATTTGTAGATTGAAACAACACAATCTGATAAAAACAAAGAAAAGAAGATATAGTCAGAGAGGCATACCATGTTCATGGATTGAAAGACAACGTAGTAAAAATGTCAACTCTCTTTCAATTGGTATACAGGTTTAACACAATTTGTATTAGAATTTCAGCAAGCGGTTTTTAAATTTTTTTTCCCATTTATTTATTTTATTGCATTTTAGGTTTTGGGGTACATGTGAAGAACATGCAAGATATAAATAGTCAAGATTATTCTAAAATTTATGTGGAAATACAAAGGAATTAGCATAGCTAAAACAATTTTGATAAAGAACAAAGTGGGAAGACTCAATTTACCCAATTTCAAGGCTTATTGTATAGCTACAGTAATCAAAATTGTGTGGTATTTGTAGAGGGACAGACAACAATGCTCAATGCAAAAGAATAGAGAACTTAGAACTATACATAAGAAAATAAGCCCAAATAATTTTTGACAAAAGTACAAAAACAATTCAATGAAGGTAGATTTTTTAGAAAATGGTTCTAAGCAAGTGAACATACATAGGCAAAAAAGGAAACCTCAACTTAAGATGAATCTCACAATAAAAGTAAACCTCAGCCCAAAACAAAAATCAACTCAACGTGGATCACAGGCTTAAATGTGAAACATTAAACTACAAAACGTTTAAGTAAAAACAGGAGAAAATTCTTCTGATCCTGGACTAAACAAAGTGTTATTTAGACTTGACATTGGAAACCCAATTGATAAATGGAAAATACTGGTAAACTCAACTTGGAAAATATCCTGTTGAGAAGATGAAAAGTCAAATTACTAAAGGGAGAAAATTTTTGAAAACTACATTGTGTAACAAAGAACTTTTGTCTAGAATATAGAAAGAACTGCCAAAACTCAACAGTGAAAACAAATAAACAATCCATAGATAAAGCATAAAGAAACATTTCACTGAAGAAGATGCAGATGGCAATTAAGCTCATAAAAACATGTTCAACATAATTAGCCATTATGGAAATGCATATTAAAACCACAATGTGGTATCACTATATACCTATCAGAACAACTAAAACAAATAATTTAAACAGTGCAGCCACTTGGCAAAGAGTGTGTCAGTTTTTTTTTTAAAGAGTAAACATTCAACTACCACACAAGCCATCAATCATACTCCTAGGTTTTTATCTTAGAGAAATAAGGACTTATGTTCACACAAAAATCTGTACACAAATGTTTATACCAGTTTTATTTGTATAAGCCAAAAACTGGAAACAAATCCAGATGTCCTTCAGTGGGTGAATGATCAAACCAACTGCCACACCACAGAAGACTACTCAGCAATGAAAAGAAACAAGCTACTGCTGCATGCCACAATATGGGTGAGCCTCTAGAGGATAATGCTGAGTGGAAAAAGCCAGTTCCAAAGGATTCCATACTGTATGATTCCATTATATCACATTCTTGAAATGACAAAATTGTAGAGACAGAGAGAACAGATTAATGGTTTCCAGGGGTTAAGGAGGTGATGGGGCAGAAGAGAAGTGAACGTGGCTATAAAGGGTGACACATGGAGTCTTTGCAGTAATGAGGAGTTTCTGTGGAATCGTTGTGGTGATGGTAGTGTTCTTTAGGGTCTTTATGGTGATGGGGATGTTCTGTGGGGTGTTTGTGGTGATGGGGACGTTCTGTGGGGTGTTTGTGTTGATGGGTATGTTCTGTGGGGTGTTCGTGGTGATGGGGATGCTCTATGTGGTGTTTGTGGTGATGGAGATGTTCTGTGGGGTGTTTGTGGTGATGGGGATGCTCTATGTGGTGCTTGTGGTGATGGAGATGTTCTGTGGGGTGTTTGTGGTGATGGGGATGCTCTATGTGGTGCTTGTGGTGATGGAGATGTTCTGTGGGGTATTTGTGGTGATGGGGATGATCTGTGGGGTCTTCATGGTGATGGTGATGTTCTGTGGGGTATTTGTGGTGATGGACATGTTCTGTGGGATGTTCGTGGTGATGGGGATGATCTGTGGGGTCTTCGTGGTGATGGGGATGTTCTGTGGGGTGTTCATGGTGATGGGGATGTTCTGTGAAGTGTTTGTGGTGATGGAGATGTTCTGTGAAGTGTTTGTGGTGATGGGGATGTTCTGTGGGGTGTTTGTGGTGATGGGGATGTTCTGTGGGGTGTTTGTGGTGATGNGTGTTTGTGGTGATGGGGATGTTCTGTGGGGTGTTTGTGGTGATGGGGATGTTCTGTGGGGTGTTTGTGGTGATGCAAATGTTCTGTGGGGTCTTCGTGGTGATGGCGATGTTCTGTGGGGTGTTTATTGTGATGGAGATGTTCTGTGGGGTGTTTGTGGTGATGCAAATGTTCTGTGGGGTGTTTGTGATGATGGGGATGTTCTGTGGGGTCTTCATGGTGATGAGGATGTTCTGTGGCATCTTCATGATGATGGGGATGTTCTGTGGGGTGTTTGTGGTGATGGGGATGCTCTATGTGGTGTTTGTGGTGATAGGGATGTTCTGTGGGGTGTTTGTGGTGATGCAGATGTTCTATGGGGTGTTTATGGTGATGGGGATGTTCTGTGGGGTCATCGTGGTGATGGGGATGTTTTGTGGGTCTTCATGGTGATGAGGATGTTCTGTGGAATCTTTGTGGTGATGGTGATGTTCTGTGGGGTGTTTGTGATGATGGGGATGTTCTGTGGCATATTCTGTGGGGTGTTTGTGGTGATGGGGATGTTCTGTGGGGTGTTTGTGGTGATGGGGCCATTCTGTGTCGTCTTTGTGGTGATGGGCTGTTCTGTGATGTCTTCTGGGTTGTGTAGTCATGCTGTATCTTGACTTTCCATGTGAATATCCTCCTTGTGATATTCACTACAATTCTATAAGATGCTAAGATTGTGGGGAGCTGGGTAAAAAGAAATGTGGGATTTCTCTGTGTTATCTCTTAACTGTTGCATGTTAATCTATAATCATCCCAAAATAAAAAAAAAAATTATTTACATTTCCCTTTTGAAAAAAGCCGGTCACATGCCTGGCTCACACTAAAGGGCAGGGGTTTGGATGAGAGAGAGATCCCTGGGAAGGCAGAGTCATGGGGCCACAGGAAGGCTGGGATACATGGAGACCGGGATATGGTGGGGCAGGGTGACCCACAGAGGCCTCCCTGATATCAGCCGTGACCGAGGTCACCCATGGAGGCGTCCCTGACATGGAGATCAGCCATGAGTGAGGTGACCATGGAGGCGTCCCTGATTTGGAGAGCAGCCATGAGTGAGGTGACCCACAGAGGAGCCCCTGATGTGGAGATCAGCAACAGCTGTGACTGAGGGGAAGCTGGTCCTGTTCAGGCAGCAGGAAGCCATCTGGTATGGTGGAAGGTAACCTATTACCACAGCTGAGAGGGGATGGCGCTGGAAGGGGCTGGGGCAGGCTGCTGAGAGCCAGACGTGCCCGGTGAGGGCGTGTGTGGATGGGCAGCTGGGCACCCCACACCTGGCCATCCTGCCGGTTGCTGGAGCCAGCCAGGCCTTGTCTGTCCTTCCCACAAATGCTGGATCCTCCAAACAGCCCTGAAGTGAGCGGAAGGGAGCCTGAAGGACGGGCAGGAGGGGAGAAGGAGGCCTCGCGTTGTCCGAGCTGAGGAAGGAGCTGCGGGTTGGGGCAGTGGCTCTGGGGAGGCTCCAGGCCATGCTGGCTTCCTGGGTTGTGGCTGATTCACAGGCGTCCTGTCCTGTGCTAGTCGCTGAGGGCTGCTGTCACTGGGTACAATGAACCGGGTGACCTAAAACAAAAGCAATCGATGGTCTCACAGCTCTGGAGGCCAGCTGTCCAAAATCAAGGCGCCAACAGGCCCATTCTCCCTCTGAAGACCCTGGGGTGTGGGCGGGGGCTTGTCCTCACTCCTCCAGGTTACAGTGGTCCCAGGCCTTCCTTGCTCATGATCACCTCACTCCAATCTCTGCGTCAGTTGCACGAGGTCACCACCCTGTGTATCTGCTGTATCCCTGCTCCTTATGAGGCCACAGTGACGGGTTTAGGGCCTCCCCCACCCAGGACGGTTTGTCATGGGATGCCTTCCTTCATCACGTCTGCAAAAAACTGTTTCCAAATATGGTCCCATTTGAGGCTCCGGTGGACAGGAGTTTGGGGGACACCATTCAACTCCCATCTCCCTTCCCGGCCTTTGAGGATCCCAGGCCTGACGCTGGCCCTCAGGCAGGCACCCTCCATTCCCCAGCCCAGCGCCACCCTCAGGTTCCCCTGGTGGCTGTGGGCCCTCTGTGCCATGTGCTTGTTGGGACTGGCTCAGAGGCACAGCGAGCTGCTCTCAAGGACACCTTAGGTCTGGTGCCCATGGGCAGTCATAGCTTCCAGACGGAGTTATCCCATTACCTGCAAAGGCGAAGGCTGCAAAAGTGAAGCTCAGTGCCATACAAGTGATTTTTTCATATGAAGAAAAGCCTCATAAAACCCACAGATACTCCCCCTTAAGCTCTCCCTGTGTGCTCATGGCTGGTGAAAGAAGTCCAGTAATGGGGAGGAGCACGCTGCTGTCTGAGAGCCCCAGCAAGCACGCCTGGCAGTGAGCGCCCGTCCCAGGGTGAGCGTCCACGCCTGGCAGTGAGCACTCATCCCAGGGTGAGCGTCCACACACAGCTGTGAGCGCCCATCCCAGGGTGGGCGTCCACGCCCAGCGGTGAGCACCCGTCCCAGGGTGAGCGTCCACGCCCAGCAGTGAATGCCTGTCCCAGGGTGAGCGTCCACGCACAGCTGTGGGTGCCCATCCCAGGGTGAGCTTCCATGCCCAGCGGTGAGCGCCGAGCGTCCATGCCTAGCGGTGAGCGCCCATCCCAGGGTGAGTGTCCACACGCAGCTGTGGGCGCCCGTCACAGGGTGAGTGTCCACCCACAGCTGTGGGCGCCTGTCCCAGAGTGAGTGTCCACACCTGGCGGTGAGCGCCCATCCCAGGGTGAGCGTCCATGCCCAGCGGTGAGCGCTGAGTGTCCATGCCTAGTGGTGAGCGCCCATCCCAGGGTGAGTGCCCACACGCAGCTGTGGGCGCCCATCACAGGGTGAGCGTCCACGCCCGGCGGTGAGTGCCCAGGGTGAGCGTCCATGCGCAGCTGTGTGCGTGTTTGAGGTGCTGTGTGCATTGCAGTTCCGCCTTTCACCCCTGCACCTGGGTGTTTGCTCCCGCTGTGGGGTGTCTGGCCTTCTGGCTGCACACAAAGCAGATGGAACCCTGCCTGCTGCCGCTCACCTCCGTGGGGCATTTCTGCTCTGTGAAGTGCATGCCTGAGCCGACACGGGTGGTGTGCGAGCAGCGGTGTGGGAGCATTTGTGCGCACTTCCCGTGTGCTGGGCCTCGTGCTCGATTCATAGGCAGGTGTGACCCTCATCTTCCTGATCAGCTTTGTCGTCTGGATCCCAGCCATCGTGTAGAGCAGCTGGGTGTGGGGATGCAGGTCTCCACTGCCTGGGCCCATCGCACGGGGCGGCCTTCGGCAACTGGGGCTGGGAGAGGAAGTCTGGAGTGACCTCTGTCCTGGAGGCTCCTCCAGGCCATAGAAAGTGCACAGTGAGAGGGACAGGACGCCTGCATGTGGAGCCCCTTCCTGACCGTGCTCTTGAGTTTGCCATCACACAGCTCTGGAGCGAGGTGTATTGTGCCCACTGCCCAGAGGAACCCAGAGGGTCAGCCTGGGTCCTAGGGTGAGTGGGGCCAGGCCGTGGATGCTGACTGCAGCGCTGAGCTCGGCCACCACCAGCCCAGCTCTCCCTGGCAGCAAACCCTCCTCCTGACCAACTCGCCCCTTCCCTGTCTCACTCCTCCTCTGGCCCAGCTCCCTCTCTGGCTGCCCTCAGGGACAGGATGAAAACTCTCACCAAGTCGTCCCTTCTTGGCCTCACTCCTCCTCCGGCCTCAGTATCTGGATTCTGGAATCAGTTGTTAACGCTGCTGGGTATGTGTTGAGAACTTAGCACACACTTTCCGGGAGCACCTCAGGTACCCTCTTGCTGAGCAGGTGAGGACACCAAAGTAGAGAGGGGTGGCCACTGTGGGCTCAGCTGTGTCCAGAGCTGGGCTTCTGCCTTGGCCTCCAGCCCATGGCTGCCAGGGCCTGTGACCTGCTGGTCCAGCCTCCCTGCAAGGTCTGAGATTTGGGACAGAGCCTGGGAGTGCTGGGGCTGGCAGGGCTCGCCCACCTACCTCTCCTGCAGGGCAGCCACAGCTGGCAGCAGCTCTGGGAAGCTGTCTCCTGGCCTGGGTGACATCCCTTGTCAGATGCCAGTTTCTCTGGGAACATGGAGCAGCTCTGAGCCTTGAGTCCTTCCAGTGTCCTCTCTGGGTCATCTGCAAGGGTAGGCGACAGATAGAGCTGGGTGGGGCTGGGAGTGGGGTCTACCTGTGAAGGTTTTTACTCCACCAACTCTCCCTCCTGCCACCTGGGGGCTGAGGGGAACTTCACGCTTGGGTCTCTGTGGACCCCAAGGCTGGATGCCACGTGTGGGGTTAAGAGAAACATCTTGGCTCCCAGCCAGCCCGGCTGGATTCGGGAAGGGAAAGTCTCATTTTCCAGGACAAGGAGACATTTCATGTGTTTGGCAAATGAATAGAGACCTGTTGACAGGCTGCGCCTCACAGGAGGAGTTAGCTGGGATTATTGCCTCCACGTGGGGCGGCCACTCTTCCCACAATGCTCCTCACTATTGCACGTGCTCCCCTGTCCCACCTTCCCCACAGACCCCGCCTTGCCGGGTCAAAGCACGTGCCACCTTTTGTCAAGCCGGCCTCTGGCCCTGCAGGCAATTTCATGTCCACGCAGGGCCCTCGCGCCTCAAGTGCGGCTGTTCAGATACTTCAGGTCCCAGCAATTAGTGCCCAGGAGGGATCTTTCCGGGGACTGGAGCAGGCACAGCCTGAGCGATAGCTGTTAATTGGAGGGCCAGCTTTCTGCTTCCTGAGCTTCCAGTGAAGGAGCGCGCCCAGGCCTGCCTGTCCCGTAGATGGGCCCCTCCAAGCACGTCTGGGCCATCCTTCGTCAAGTCTGTTGGTGCTGAAGCTGCAGTTCCTCCAGCCCTACCCAAGCCCACGGGGGTGCCTGCCTCCAGCCTGGCCATCCTGCTGCTCCAGGCCTCCCTCCGCCTCATGCGTTCCCCTCTGGCCAGTCCTTCGTGTTGACGCAGCCTTTGGTTTGTGCGTGCAGTACCCTGGGCTCTGCCCAGTGGCTTTCTCGCCTGCCTTC
The DNA here is from genome assembly GCF_001604975.1 of Cebus imitator. NCBI lineage: Eukaryota > Metazoa > Chordata > Mammalia > Primates > Cebidae > Cebus > Cebus imitator. Next base: position 855,815 of record NW_016107764.1, on the reverse strand, counting down.
TGCTGCTCATCAGCCTCTACCCTGGAGGGTGAGCACACGCCGTGGCCTGGACTTTCCCAGGCCCCAGTGGGACCCCAGGGACACCACGGGCTCAGAGTGGCAGGGGCTCCAGGTAGAGCCAATCCGAGCCCATTCTTGGGAGTGAGGTTCGGACACGGGAAAAGAAACCCCTGCTCTGTGTGGGAATTTCCAAGCCAGGGCTAAGCCAGGGCTGCCTTGATTCCTGCTGGTAGAAACGGCCTGTGCAGAGGGTGAGGCCGCTCCACAAGCAAAGCCAGAGACAGGGAAGGGGAAGCGAAGGCACAGGTCTGGTGCGCATGCGTAGGCGCTGAGGCCCCTCCTGCTCCTGCTGAGGAGGGTCCCTGTGGAGGCCCCTGCAGCCAGCCCAGGAGGGAGTGGTGAGCCCAGGACAAGGACTGGTGGGTCGGGTGCTATTCTAACCCCTCACTTTCTGTGAGAATGAGGGCACCACACTTTACTTCTCTGGGCCTCAGTTTCCCCAGGTATAAAAGGAGGATAAGAACAGTGTCCATCTCATAGCAGGCTGCAGGATCAGTGCTGGCATCACACGGTGACCACAGACTCACACGGCGACCACAGACTCACACGGTGACCACACACTCACATGGTGACCACAGCACCGCACGGCGACCACAGGCTCACACGGCGACCACACACTCACACGGCCACCACAGACTCACACGGCCACCACAGACTCACACGGTGACTATGGCACCGCACGGCGACCACAGACTCACACAGTGACCACAGCACCGCACGGCGACCACAGGCTCACACGGTGACCACAGCCTCACATGGTGACCACAGCACCGCACGGCGACCACAGACTCACACGGTGACCACAGCACCGCACGGCGACCACAGACTCACACGGTGACCACAGCACCGCACGGCGACCACAGACTCACACGGTGACTACAGCACCGCACGGCCACCACAGACTCACACTGTGACTACAGCACCCCACAGCGACCACAGGCTCATACGGTGACCACAGACTCACACGGTGACCACAGCATAGCACGGTGACCACAGCACTGCATGGTGACCACAGACTCACACGGTAACCACAGCACTGCATGGTGACCACAGACTCACACGGTGACCACAGACTCACACGGTGACCACAGCACTGCACAGTGACCACAGACTCACATGGTGACCACAGCACTGCACGGTGACCACAGACTCACATGGTGACCACAGACTCACACGGTGACCATAGCAAAAGAAAAGTCCCTCTCTGGGTGACCCCCAGTGTGTGCGACCGTCACGGCCATAGGAGTGACGGCACTACGGAGACGGGAGGGCGAGGACCACCCTCGAGGACTGTGCCCTACACACCAGGACTGCGCCTGGGCCTGGATTCTGGCTTTGTCCTCTGCTTGCAGAGTGCCCATTGTATAGATGGGGGATCTGAGATTCAGGGCCTTACTGCTGGCAGGGGTGACACTGATCCTGGAACCCTGCGGGTCCTGCCACCAGATCCTCCTCCTTTCTGCTGTGTGGGATGGCAGAGATTACATTCTGCATCACGGCAATTTCTGGGAGATGGAGGGGAGGTTCCCTGGGCTGGGGCTTCTGGGAGGCTCCAGCACAGGGGAGGCCTGGGCTTGTCTGGAAGGAGGCAGGGCTACCTCCGTCTCTTGGCTCTGTAGGTGGTACGGCTGTGATTGTGGGTTTGCAGACAGCCACCCAATTTTGCCTCCCAGCCCAGTGGCTCACCCTCAATGACCTTTGACTCTGGGCAGAGTTGGCAAGGGCCAGGCCATGCCCGCTTCTCCAGGGCACCTCTGGCGGGGCCGAGTCACACCTGCACCCTGGCTGTCGGAAGTCACTCCGTGGACATGTTTGCTCAAAAACTTTGTTAGCATATGACAGCGTCTCCTTCCACGGAGCCTTGGAGGAAGGTGCGGGGCCAGCCCTTCTGGCACAGATGCTGTGCGTGTGAGACCTTCTCGGGGGCTGTGCTGACGCCCGCACCCTCCAGCGCCGAGCCCCGCCCTGATCCAGGCGTGCTGGATAGGCAGGAGCGTATCTCCCTGCTGCTGCACTTTTAATTTCCTTCCCTACTTGGGGGGGGTAAATGATTTATCCCCTCGTGTTTGTTTGGCATTCATGATTCCTATTTTGTGGAGTGTCTTTTCATGTATTTTGCTCACTTTTCAGCGTGTGGCTTACAATTTTTCTTATCAATTTGAGCTGCTTACATAAGAAGTTAGTGTTATTGTAATTGCTACAAACATGTCCTGCCTTTCCTTTGCCTGTGATTTCGGCTGCACCGCTCTGACATACAGAACTGTAATTTCTGGCTATCAGATGCTGTGCTTTGTGTTTGTGTCTTTGATGAGCAGGAAGTCCTTGTCCTCTCAGGGGCCGGACCAACCTCCACCTGTTTCCTTTTGGTTATTTCAAGAGGATTCTCAAAGGTTCAAAGGTAAGCCCGATTTTGGAGTCAACGCCTCAGCCTAAACCCCCTGCTCCTGGGGCTGGGCCCGGGTTCCTTCCTGTGACATTCCAGGACTGGTCATCTGCAGGTCTCCCATCTCCAGCTCAGTGGCATGGCCCCAACCTTCCTGGTCCCCTCCCAGTTCCTGCCCTCCTGTTCCAAGCAGCACCCTTCTCATGGGTCAGCTCTGGGCTTGCCATGGCCTCTGGCCCTGTGCTTGACTTGTGGTACCACCTCCTACTAATCTCCCTGTCCCTTCCCGCAGCCCATTCTGGGGCACAGTGCAGGGAGGGTGCCTGTAAGCAACCAAGGTTCAACACGTGTGTCACAGGGATGGAAGCTCTCCTCACTGCCTGACCAGGCCAGCTTGGAAAGGAAGCGTTATTTAGCATTGTCCTGGAATCACGGGTCAGCATCCCTGCCAGGCACGCATGAAGTGATGCTGGAGACCCATCAGGCACCTGCCTCTCTCTGGGGCCAGGGGACGGAGGTGGGGATGCTTCCTTTTCCAGTGCCCTATGCTCCTCCTGGGCCCGGCCCCTCCCTCTGTGTCCAGTTCCTGGGGAGCAGGGGAGTCGTCCTCCATCTAATCGGCACCCACCGCCCACCTCCAGCCTGCAGGAAGGGCTCCAGGCTGTTATTCTGCAGGACAGCGACCCTAAGTGCCCCGCCCCGCCCACCTCACCTCGGCTGCTACCAGTCCTGCCCTGCCTTCCAGGGTTGCTGACTGACAATGGTTCAAAATTCAACCTCGACCCACACCACATGCACCAAGCCGCATCCTACTGAGGGGCTCAGCATCTGCTCAGCTGAGTGGAGCCCTCTTCCCGGGTCCAGCAGGGTCCCTGTGGGGCTCCCCGCAGGACGGGTCCAGGCAAGGGGGCAGAGGAGACCTTCTGGCTGCTCCCACCCACTCTGCCTGGGCACAGTCTCCATCATGGCTCTTCCCGACAGTGTGGTGCCCCTCTCCAAGGAGCGCCCATAATCTGCGGCCGCCCGTTTCTCCCCCACCCCTTTTCTCTGGGCATGCTGTGCTGTGGTTTGGCCTCACCTTCCAGAAGGTGTGCTCCTGTGCCGGGCACTGGCACTGGTCAACAGTGACCAGCTCTCAGCTCAGCACCGTGGATGGCAGCTCCTCCACGGGCCCTCATCGTCATCACGGAGCATCATCATCACGGAGCTTCCTGCTCCTCAAGAGCCCCCTCAAGTCGGGGCCACACCTCCGCCTTCAAGGGAATCAGAGACAGCAGCTCTGAGAGATTGAGCAGCTTACCCAAGACCAGCAGCCAGGAGGACAGACACAGTGTCCCACCTGAGCCACCCGTGGCCAGGCCCGGATCCTGCACATCGTGCCCCAGCCATTCCCCCAGCACTGGGTGTATGAATGTGGTCCAGAGAACCTGTTGGAGAGTGTAGGGGGCTGGGGCCCATCGTCCCCTGGGCTGTAGCTCCTGGGCTGCCTGGTTCCTTGTCCCTGTCTCACTGTGCTCAGGACAGAGCCCAGATGGACGAATGTGAACAGCTACGGAGCAACCTGCACTCGTGGTCTCCAGCGTGCTCACCACCTGAGGACCCCGCCCACCTCGTGGCCACAGTGAGGATGTTGATGATGGATGGTCAGTGAATCAGTCATTGTCTCTGAGCACTCCCGATGTTCCGGCTTTTCTGAGATAAAAGCAACAGACACTCAAACATGTGTGAGAAGCAGAGCTGATATCCAACGCGGGGGTTTCATGCAACACGTTGAAGAAGTTGGACTTCTAGGAAAATAATCCCCTTCTTCCCTTCCACTCCCTGGCAGATGGGGGTTTGTGCCAGGTGCAAGTTACCACTGAAGCCCAGTAGTTTCTTGGAGAGGAACAGTGAGCTCTTCCGTCCTGCTCCAGAGCAGCGCCTGCACCGTGGGAGCCGAGGAATGCAGCCTGTGCTCTACGGCAAGGGCAAAGCCCGGTAGCAACCAGGCTGCACAGCAGGGCTCGGGTAGGGGCAGGCAAGCAGAGCTTCGTCTGTTTTACAGCCGCTCACCAGGGCTCCCATTTCTGCCTGAGCTCTGCCCCGTCAGATCAGCAGTGGCATCTGATTCTCATGGGAGCCTGAGCCTCACAGTGAACTGCACATGCGAGGATGTAGGTTGCACATTCTTTAGGAGAATCTAATACCTGACGATCTGTCACCGTCTCCCACAACCACCGGATGGGACTGTCTGGTTGCTGGAAAACAAGCTCAGGGCTCCCACTGACTCTACATGATGGTGAGTTGTAGAATATTTCACAAGATACTAAAATGTAATCAGAATAGAAACAGCGCACAGTTAATGTCATCCGCTGGAGTCGTCCCAAACCATCACTGCCCCACCCCCTCGCTCCATGGAAAAATTGCCTTCCATGAAACTGGTCCCCAGTGCCAAAAAGGTTGGGGACAGCTGCTCTAGGGGAAGGCAGAGTCCGCAGAGCTGGGAGGGTGGTGGGGACACCTCCAGTGGTCACTGGCTGCCTGTCCCTCATCTGCTCCCCAAAACCACCTCCCCAGTTAAACCGAGCAATTCTAATCTTATTCTGTGTGCGCCTCTCAGATACCCCGCCCACGTGACCCATGGCCTCATGCCGTCAAGGCAAGTTCACCTTCCGCCCGACCCAGGGACAGCTGGGAGCTCAGGCTCAACCCAGGTTAGGCAAGGACCAGTGCTGCCTGGCCACAAGGTGAAAGGAAGGGCTCCGGTCCATGACTAATCTTCGGGGGTGAACACAGGTGCCTCCGGGAGGTGCCTTCCACAGGATGGAAGTGGCCTTCGGGTGGAGCCAGCGTGTGTGGACAAAGCTGATCATGAGCGAACAATCCCGGCGCCCTGGTGACACTTCTGAGCCCCTGAATCAACAACTCCTGGAGTGGCTCTGCGGACGGACTTTCAGGGATGGAACAACAAATCTCCTTGCCCAGCTCAGCAGAGCCTGGTGGACTGTTAGGTGCAACTGAAGGCATGAGGCTCTGTTTCTGCCCCCGTGGGAGCCCGACTTCTCTGTTGCATCATAACCCGGTAATGTGGGGCAGTACAGAGAGCTCCGACCTCACTTGGCATTTGTTCAACTGCAGTGACTTGGGAGCACCTACTAGCTGCATGGCACGAGGATGCCCCGGGGAGTGCTGGGGAACCCCGGGAAGGGGCAGGTCAGTGAACAAGAGCAGTGCCACAGGTCAGGCACAGATGCCCCCTGACTTACCATAGGGCTGTGTCCTGATAAAGCCCCCCATACATTGAAAATATCATGAGCCAAGAACACATTTAATACACTTCACCTGCCGAATGTCATAGCTTAGCCTGGCCTGCCTTAATGTGCACAGAGCACACACATTAGCCTACAGTCCAGTAGGTATCTTATACAAAGCCGATTTTATCAGAAAGTATCATGTCATTTATTGAATACTGTACGTTACGTCACACTTGCACCGTTTCACACCATAGCGAAGTCGAGAATTGGTAAACTGGGGGGAGCTGTCTGTTTGAGGGGAGAAGCCCATGAGAAGCCCAGAGCTCAGGAAAGGGTGACTGTCGTTGGGAGGGGGTGACACAGGTGATGTCACTCTGGCATTAGCAATCCCCTGGAAAAAAAGCAGAAAGCAGAAGCCCCAGCTTTGGGGACGGAGGTAGGAACCCAGCTGGACCCAGAGACCGTGGGAACTTTGTGCAATTCCAGAGGAACCAGCATGTGACATCGTGCCAGAGCCCAACAACGTGCCCTGAGGGCCAGGACCTGACCAACCTGGCCTTGGGAGTAAGAAGGGGCCAGTAGGGAAGCCAGGGTCCCCGATGGCCGGGGTTGGGGGAGGGCAGCATCAAGGCTGCAGAGGAGCAGGTGGGCCCCCACATCTCAGGAAGAGAGGGGAGGCGAGAAGGGGGCCAGCCTGGTGCGAGACTTTCAGGTAAATAGAAAGGTGCTGCCCAGATGGACCAGCAGAGCCCGGTCGGATGGAATGCCCCGGTCGGATGGAACACCCTAGTCGGATGGAATGCCCCGGGCCAGGGTCAGAGTCTCACACTGGCTCTAGAATCCAGCTGGAAAAGTACAGCTGGGTGAGCTGTGCCTGTGGGAAGCTCCTGTCTGGAGCGGCCACCTGTCTGGTCTCTACAAAGCAGGTGAGTCCTTAAGTGACACAGCACAGCGCCATCCTGTGGCAGGCAGGAGGGGCGAGGAGCTCAGCCAGTCGGTCCCTGACTCCTGAGGGTCCGTGCCACCCTGGCATGTGAGGGAGCCCTGGGGACAGGAGAAGCCGCCTGCAAGGCCACAGCAACGTCAGGGCTCTGGGGCTCCCTCCTGGCTGGAAGGCGGGGTCCTGGCAGAGGCACATGGCTGCCTCCCTGTCCCTGCAGCGTTGATGGGCAGAGCAGGGGCCCAGCCTGGCCTCCCCTCTCTTTCTAGCCTATCCCTTGCTGAGCACTGCCTGAGATGTGGCAGCAGGCAGACACTTCCTGCTCCCAAAGGGACAGCTCTGTTATGTTGGGCACTGGGCCAGCACCAAAGATTGATCTCCCTGTCCACCCCTCACCCCGCCGATAGGGAGCCCCAGGCCTTGGGGAGGGGCTGGGAGGAAGGAGAGAGCCTCTAACAAACATCTCTCTGCCTACGGTGTCCTCCTTAGGAGGTTCTGTTGACAGCTCCCAAGGCCACTGCAGACAGGGTCAGCACCTCCCTCAGAGCCCCCTGGGCACCCACCATGTGCTGGCCCCATGCAGGATGGAGTCCTGGGCACACTGACCAGGCTGGTGGGTCAGATTGGGGCCAGCCACCCCGGACTCCCGGCAAACAAGGTGCATTTTGTCCTGCGTTATTTGTTTTCCCTAAGCTTGATTTTTTACTGTTTCGTTTACTGCCCACGTTTCTCTCCATCCACGTTGAGTGCCTTCCACTGTCTCCTATGTCCCCTCCCGAGGCCTCCTGCTTCACCTGGGCCCTTGCAGACAGTAGGTTGCTTTCCTCCTCTTCCTCCTCTGCCATCTTTCTTCTTCTGTTGAGAGACATTTTAACACATTTGATTGACAAGTTTAATCCATTTACACGGTTATTGCTATCATCTTAGGACTCATTCCTGCTCTCTTATTTCATCATCTCCATTTTCAACTTTTTCTTTTTCTTTCCCTACGGAGAGTGCCCTGAAGACTCATATTCCCCGTGTCCACTTCCTAAGCTTCTCACATTCTTCTCTGCCCCGGGACACAGAGCCCGCTCTCTGCCCTCAAGCCGCTGCTAGCCCACCTGACCCTGACTGGTCATACTGATATTGTCTAGAAAGTGCATCCTGGCTTATTGTAGACTTCTTAAAAAATTATTTATTTAATTTTAGGTGTGTACTGTATCTGGCATTTCTCCCATGTTATCCCTCCCCACTTTTTTCCATCATTTTTTTCTCTAGCTATGAATTCTTGTTTATTTTATTTCAAAAGCTCATGATCGATTGTACCAAAATACTTGATCATCTCTACTTACCTCTTATAGCAACTCCTAGATGTCGTCCCCTCTCTGTTGATGAGTTCTTTAAAAAAGTATTTTCATTGTGTGTCTTTTCATGGAAATCATCCATCTTCATGCTGGTGAATATTTTCTTTATACCATCATATTTAAGTGATAATTTTGCTGAATTCAAAGTTCTAGATCGAGCATTCTTTTTTTTTTTTTTTTTTATGGATCTTGCTCTGTTGCCCAGGCTGGAATGCAGTGATGTGACCTTGGCTCAACGTGATCTCCACCTCCCAGTTTCAAGCAATTCTCCTGCCTCAGCACCCCCGAGTAGCTGGGACTACAGTCGTGTGCTTCCATGCCTGGCTAATTTTTGTATTTTTAGTAGAGACCAGGCTTCACCATGTTGGGCAGGCTGCTCTCAAACTCCTGACCTCAGGTGATTCACTTGCTTCGGGCTCCCAAAGAGCTGGGATTACTGGTGTGAGCCACTGTGCCGGGCCCCAAAGTTCTTTTAATAATTCAAAATGCCATTGCCTTATTTTTAGTATGTCATGTAGCTGGTGCGAATCTCTTTCCTCCATGGATGATCTGCTTTTGCTCTTTGGAAGTTTTTAGGAGTAATTCAATTTTGGCTTTTCCCTAAATTTTGCTTTCATCTGTCCAGGAAGGATTTTCCGTCTCTTACATATGGCATTTGATGAGCTCTTTAGCCGGAGGTCTTTTATATCCCAGGGAATCTATTTCTAGTAGCCCTCAGCGCCTCTCTCCTTTCTTCTGTCTTGTAGCCAGAGGCCTTCTGCATGTCTTCCACACCTCCCAGCCTCTCTTTCACATTTCCTGTCTCTCCATCCTTTCCCGCTCACCTCTGGGGAGTTACCCCCGATCACGCAGCTCACTGAGCGGCCTCTCGACTGTGTCTGTCCCAGCCTTCGTTCCATTCCGGTGTTGTTTATCCAACTTTGCAAATCTTACATTTGGCATTTGATGAACTCTTCAGCCAGAGGTCGTTTATAGCCCAGGGAATCTATTTCTAGTATCCCTCGAATGCCTCAACTTTTCAAATTGAATGATTGTTCTTAGACCTTCTGTTTATTTGGTCTTTATTTTACACCTTTCCTTGATTATCTTATAAATATTTGGCACGTCTACTTATGATTTTGATCTGTTTGTTGCAGCGAGTCAGCTGCATGCTGTATATTTTATTGCTTGTCTGTTTTTAGGGAGCTGCTACGGGGTCATGTTTTTACTTGTAGATTTATCTTTCTTCAAGGCAGGGCCTTTGCCATCTGGGGAAGCCTGTGGGTTAGTTCTCAGAATCAGATGTTTAGTGACGTTTGTTGTGTGCTGGGTAAAGCCAGTTATTTGAAAGCAAAGCTATGAAATTAACGAAAGGAAATGGCACATTTCAGGTGGATTCAGCAAAGCTAAAGGAGTTCATTGTCTCCTCACCAAGACCTGGCCTCCAGACTTGGAACACAGGGGCTGGGTGATTGCTGTCGGTGACAAGGACTCTGTCCTGGGCCAGACACTGGACAGGATCCCCCAGGACTGACGAAGCCTTGTCCCTGGACATGCCCTCAGGAGCCCAGTTTCGGCAAGAACGCTGTGAAGTCATTTTAAAGAGAAGCCCTCCAGGAGAGGCCTGGTCCCCTGGCCTGCCTTCAGCAGGCATCCTTTTAGGGGTTCCACCAGAATCCCCTCACCCAGGCTGCTTCCTCCTGGTCATTTTCCATCCCCTGACCCCACCCTGCTGCCAGCCATAATATCCACTGGCCTGCGCTGTGCTGAGGATCAGACCCCATCCCCCTAAGGCCTGTACCCCACTGTGTCATCCTGAATGAGAGCTGCTCTATCACCCCTAACTGCTGCCAGGCTCTGGGTTTCCACATAGGTGACAAGCTGGGAAGGGCCAGGCCCATGTCTGCTGCTTGGGAGGACCAGAGGAGCCATCACAGGAGTGGCCTTTGCTGCCTGCCCGCTGCTCCTCTAGTCCAGGTGTCCTGCTGACCCTTAGTGTCCCCTCAGGGTTTGAGGGTGTCACCAGGAGGGGAAGCCAGGAGTGTCCGGCCAGCATCCGCACCTTGAGGCCAATTTCACTTATTCGGTGCAGAGAGGTGGACAAGGCTTGTCTGAGGGGCCAGAGACAGCTGGAGAAACTTGGTGGGTGGAAGGTTCCCAGTCCCTCCAGACCTCTGTGCCGATGCACAGCTGAAGGCAGCTTCCCCTCCCGACGCCCAGGCGACTCTGCAGCTGGTTTCAGCAGCCACGCTGGGCCCCTTCCAGGGAGAAGCTTCGCTTTCCTGCTGGCTGTGGGGTCCATGCTGACGGCCTGTCTGTCTCCGCAAGAGACGTCTCTGCAAGTCACCCAGCACCTTGGGGTGCTGTCCCCCACAGCTGCCTCATCCTGAAGGGGGTCTGATGAGCAGTGGGGCCCCGAGTGGATCTGCTGAGTGGACCAGAGTCTTGACCCCGAGGACCATATCTGTCTCCTAGTGGGGAGCGCCCACCTGCTGACCACCCTGCAGACGGCGCCCTGACAGCGCCCTCTGCCCCCTAGCCTGCTCTGGGCCAAGGCATCATGAAGCAGCCTTGGAGCCTGGGCCTGGCTGGAGGGCAGGCTTTCCACCCACCTGGGAGAACAGGAGTTTGTAGTGCTTTGGGGACGCCTCCCCGTGCAACTGATGTGCTAATTACAAGCAACTCTCATCCATCTGCTGAGGTAGTTTCTACGGGACCTCACCTGGTGAGTTCCTTCACCTGGTTCGCGTGACTCACGTTTTCACAGAATCGCAAGCCTTTTAACATTGTATAATTTGGACAGGCATCAACTCAGCTGGTTTTAGAAATGAGTCTCAATTTGTACGTTCTTGATGAATGCTCCTAAGAACAGAGCAGGCCCTGAGCGGAAAAGAGGGCTTTGCTTCCCGGGTGCGTTTCCTCTCCCATTTACCCAGGGATGGCAGAGGGGCGTCCAGGCTGCGTAAGCCCAGACCGGCTTTCAGAAATTGAAAAACTCAAGTAAAAGGCGGCTTTTGCTCTTGAGACACTTGTCCAGAGATAGAAACAGACATCTGCAGAGCAAGGAATGTGGACTAAGCTGTGATTAGCGTGGCTGCCAAGGAACCCACCCCCCACCGGAAGGAGCACAGGGATTTCAGGGTAAGGAGGAGACGGGGCTGGGTGGTGGCAACTTCCACGGCAGCCATGCTGAGGTTTTGAAAACACCGGGCCGAGTAAGTTCTGCTCCTGGGGCGCAGCGGAGGCACCTGCCTGCCGACCCTCCTGCCCGAGTCCCCGCCCACAGGGCCCCCCTGGTGAACCCACCGCGGTGTCCTTGTCGTGACTGGAAGGTGCTGTGGATGGCATTACGTCCCTTCAAATTCACAGATTGAAGCCCTAAGTGAGATGGAGCAGGGGCCCCTCTTAGGAGCCTGTGGGCTGCCCCCTCACCCCAAACATGGAAATAAAGAAAAATCCTGAGTTTCTTCAAGGGAATTCCAGGCTCCCAGCTGGCCCAGAGAAGTGAAGAATTCTTCAGCCTGCCCTGATCACCCATAACCTTTATGATGTTGACCCTGCAGCTGGGTTCTGTAACAACTTGGTAGGCAATAAATTAAAACTAATGGGATCATAAAACAGCAGCTGCGGGAGCTAGGATCACTGGATGCCCGGGTCCCCTGTAGAAACCAAAGGTAGCATTTTTTTTTTTTTGAGAGGGATTCTCGCTCTGTCACCCAGGTTGGAGTGCAGTGGCACGATCTCAGCTCTTCACAAGCTCTGCCTCCTGGATTCAAGCGATTTTCCTACCTCAGACTCCCATGCAGCTGGGATATCAAGTGATTTTCCTACCTCAGACTCCCGTGCAGCTGGGATTACAGGCCCCCGCCACCATACCTGGCTAAATTTTGTATTTTTAGTAGAGAAAGAGTTTCACCATGTTGGCCAGGCTGGTCTCGAACTCCTGACCTCAGGTGATCTACCCACCTTGGCCTCCCAAAGTGCTGGGATTACAGGCACGTACAACCTGGAGTTGTTTTGCAGAAGCCAGGATCCCCACACTGGATCTGACCCGAGGGCACACGGGCCTCACTTGCGGGGGAGCTGAGCACTGAACTCTGCCAGCCGAATTCTTTGTTCCGAATTTATTCCTGGGGGGCCTGGAGGGAGTCACACCCAGGAGGCAGAGCTCATATGCTTTTCTGCTGAGCCCAGTGTTTTAAGCAAAGCTTCTCTTCCTTCGCCAATTGCAAATCAGAAAATCTTTGAATCCACCTGGGACCTGTAAGGCCTCCACTTCAAGACACCCCGCCCTTTGAGGCCAAACCCGATGTGTAACCTCCAAGTGTTGGTTTCCAATTTTGCCTCAACTTCTGCTTTCCTGAAACATGCCTTTAGAAACCTCGAGCGGCCAGCCATCTGGGGGTCAGGACAGAAGCGTGCGCTCCCCCGGCCCCTGCTCAGTGCCTGCAAATAAACACCCTCCTTCTCCCACTCGAACGTCCGTGTTGGCGTCTGCCGTTCCCATGCGGGGCAAGCGGGCCCCTGCTGGGCTCTGTAACATCACGCCCAGTGAGACTGTGTTTGTCTTCAGGGGCTAATGAAGGTTAAATGAAGTCTCAAGGGTGGGTGGGGCCTGATGCAGTAGACTGTGGCCTTATGAGATGAGGAAGAGAGCGACCCCTGCTCCCCCCTCCCCGTGTGCCCAGTGAGAAGGCACTGACACCAAGCTGCTGGCCCTCACCACGCTGGAGCCCTCACCACACCAGAACCCTCACCATGCCAGAGCTGGCCTTCACTGCACTGGAGCTGGCAACCACCAGAGCCAGCCCTCACCACACCACACCACACCACACCACACCACACCACACCACACCAGAGCTGGCCCTCACCACACCACACCACACCACACCACACCACACCACACCACACCGGAGCTGGCCCTCACCACACCACACAGGAGCTAACCCTCACCACACCAGAGCCCTCACTGGAGCCCTCACCACGCCCCACCAGAGCCGGCCCACATGCTGATTGTGGACTCAGCCTCTGGATCCGAGGGAAGTGAGCGTCTGCTGAGGCCCCAGGTCTGCACTCTTTTGCATTCCCAGGTTATCAACTTGCCAGCCAGCAAGTTCCAGTCCGGTCCAGGCCTCTTTAATGGCGTCAACCAGAATTTATTTCATGTTTCCTACAGGTTCGATACTGTGCTTCTTAGGGCAGGGAAACGCTTGTAAAAACGACTCTGACCAGGGCCACACCATGATCGAATTATGGGAAACTTCTCGGGATTGTTGTATGTTAAATTATTACACTATGACTCGTAGTATCAACAGTCCTCCCACCAACCAAACACCTCCATAGCCTTTATTATGTTGACCCTGCAGCCTCCAGAGCCTGAGGTGCAGGGAAGGTGAGTGGTTTTCCCAGGGTCAGGGGGCTGGATGGACTTATCCCTGAAAACCACAAAGAATATTTATTCTCAGCAAAATAACATGACCTCAAGGAAGCAGCTAATGCTTCCCGCTGTGGCTCGTGCCCCAGGAATGTTGTGGGGAGGCCAAGGTTCGATTCCCTGCCAGGAGTCACGCAGGGCAGTGTGGGCCCAACCAGGTCTGCCATGGACTGGTGCACAGCTTGTACACTGCTCAACTCAAGAAGCACTGTTCTTGAGCACATAGAGTATTGTGTGACTCGGCACCCTGGAATTGTGCAGTGCGTGACCTGCACAACTGAGCTTAGACTCTGGGGCCTGTCAGAAGGCATCGATTGTTCTAGGGAACAAGTGAGGGAGATGCATGTGATCTAAACCTCAACCCAAGAGTCTGGCAGGGAGAGCTAGAAGGCACCACTGGACACTGTTGTGTGATCCTGGGCAGTCGTCTGGGGGTTGAGATGGAGGGACCGATGTCCATTGACTGGCACTGGGAGGAGGGAGCTGAACAGGCCTGCCTCAGAAGGTGAAATCCTCAGGCTGGCCCAGCCGCGGGCTTGTCTCGTGTGGCCCAACAGGTGGATTCTGAGGCCAAGGCTGCCTTGGGCCTGTTTTTCATTCTTCCAGGCCCTGCTGATTAACATCGCTCTGGATAAAGTCCAGGCAGGGGAGCCAGGAGAAGAAATGTCACTTGCCAGTAGGTCTTTCATGGGCTTATTTCAAATCTGCAGGCCTGGGAACGGGTCTGATGGATTTTTAAGGACTCCTGCTGTGTTCATTTCCCACCAAAATGAGGTTCACATTCAGGGCTAAGTGATGCAAATAGCACTCTCAGGCTCTCATTCTTTCTCTCTCTCTCTCTTTTTGCTTCAGATTAAGCAAAGAGTTTATATCTGTGAGTCTGTTTTCACATTGATGAGTCCAAATGCAAAATGCAGGCTGTGCACCTGCTCCCAGGAGCACCCACATGCCTGTGCACACAAGCAAGGACACACACACATGCACACGCACAGCTGGGCAGTCTCCAACCACGTACACACGGGCAGGTGCATACGTGGGCAGGGCCCGTGAGCACACAGCACTGATACATTTGTGCAGGCATACATGCCAGCACATGATAAACATACGTGCAGACATGTGAACAGACCCAAGCTCACCCAGGCATTCAGGCCGTGCATGCTTCTAAAAAGGAGCACGTCTGGCCTGTGCATGCGTACGCCGGCACTCACACCTGCAGACAGAAGCAGGCCCTCCAGACTAAGTCCCAGTGGTTGGAAGTCAGACATTAAAAGCAGTCATAAAAGACGCAGCCAGAAGTTCAGCGGCAGCATTGATTTCTGTGGTTGTCAGAGCTGAGTAAATAAACCCCAAGTGGCAGAGGTCAGTAAAGCTTCACAGCCTTCCTCAGCGTGGGCGGCTGCAGTGAGGGCCAGAGATGAACAGGACTCTCTCGGGCAGGGCAGCCATGGGGGTGCTTGGCCCCATCTGTGGACTCATTTACCTGAACAGATGGGGCTCCCAGTTCCCGGGATGCTGGGCCAAGATACCAGGGCAACTCGACTGCCTTCCCCAGAGCCAGTGGAAGCCCCCGGAGCCCACCTGGACACAGGTAGTCACTGTCCTCTGCACAGCCAGCCCAGAGCCCATGGTGCCTCCCACGGATGGATGGGGAGTGTTCCCTTCCTGTGGCCTCCCAAACCTCAGGTCACTCTGAGTTCTCATGAGCCTGCCTTGGGTCCTGATCACCAGCTGTTATGGGCTATGATGTGTCCCCTCTAACATCTGTTTGCTGAAGCCTGACCCTGCTGTGCCTCAGAATATGACTGTATTTGGAGATAGATCCTTCCCAGAGGTGATTAAGTCAAAATGAGGTCCTTAGGGTGGGCCCTCATCCCATATGCCTGGTGTCCTTAAAGGAGAGATTAGGAGACAGACACACACAGAGGGAGGACCATGCGAGGACACGGAGATGGCGGCCGTCTACAGGCCAAGCAGCGAGGCCTCAGAAGAAACCAACGTCTCCACCTCAGACTTCCAGCTTTCCGGAGCTGTGAGAAAAACACCCTTGCTGTTGATGTCCCCCAGCCTGTGGGTGTCCTGTTATGGCAGTCTGGGCTGACTGACACACCAAACAATCCTCTGTGATATCAACGATCAGTCCCTAACCCAACCTGCACTTACCACGGAACGCTGGCCCTGGGCTGTGCCTTCTTGCTGCCATGGGCTGGCTCCCGCCCAGCCACACGTGGCCGCACCACAGGCTCTTTAAGGAGGTTTACATTCTAAGAAAGAGACCCTGTGTGTTACACATGTAGGCAGTGTTTCCAGAGCTCGTTATTCCTTTGTGTGGATTCATGTTGGTCTGTTACCATTTTCCTTCTGACTGCCACTTCTGTTGCATTTCTTGTAGCGTGAGTCAGCAGTTTGTAGCCTTTTTAGCTTTGTATGGCTAAAACGTCTTTGTTTTGCCTGTGGTTTTTGAAAGATATTTTTTCTGGGTATAGAATTTGAGGTTGTCAGGGATTTCCTACCTTCATTCCTTTAAAGAAGAGGTAGCTCCACAGTCTTCTTGGGATACATTGTTTCCAGCAAGAACTCTACTGCCATCCTTACCTAGCTTCCTCTATGTGAAATAGTCTTTTTGTTGTTGTTGTTCAACTTACTTTCATTTCCTTTTTTATTTTTATTTATTTATTTTTTAGGTGTGACTTGCCTTGTTTTATTTTTTTTTTATTTTTTGTCCCATTTATTTATTTTATTGCATTTTAGGTTTTGGGGTACATGTGAAGAACATGCAAGCTTGTTGCATAGGTACACACGTGGCAGTGTGATTTGCTGCCTTCCTCCCCATCACCTACATCTGGCATCTCTCCCCTTGCTATCTCTCCCCAGCTCCCCACCCACCACCATCCCTCCCTTATTTCCCTCCCACTGACCCCAGTGTGTAGTGCTCCCCTCCCTGTGTCCATGTGTTCCCATTGTTCAACACCCACCTATGAGTGAGAACATGCGGTGTTCGATCTTCTGCTCTTCCGTTAGTTTGCTGAGAATGATGGTTTCCAGGTAGTTTGTTTTTTTTCTTAAGGTTTTCTCTTTGTCACTGGATTGGAGAATTTTGGTTATGCTGTGGCTCGGTATACTTTTCTTAGTGTTTCTTGCACTTGGGCTTTTTTGCTTGTTTGTTTTCTGAACTTTTTGCATCTGTGGGCTCATAGTTTCCATCAAATTTGGAAAAATTTCAGCCTTATTTCTTCAATCCTCGCTCTCTCTTCCCCCTGCCCCCACCTTTAGGTACTTCAGATGCATGTGTCAGTCTGCTTGTCATTGTCAAGTAAGCAGATCACTCACACTCTGCTGGTTTTTAAGATTTTTTTCTGTGTATTTCATTTTGATTAGTTTCTATAGCCAAATCGTCACGTTCACTAATCCTTTATCTGTGATCTCTAATGTATCATTAACCACATGCAGTGAGTTTTTCTTCCCAGACTTTGTAGTTCTCAGCTCTGGAAGTTTGATTTGAGTCTTCTTTTTACTTTCCATGTCTCTATTGAGCATGCACACTCATTCCTGTAATGTTTTGGACATCGCAGATAAAATATGGCTATAATGACAGGTCCCTGTCTACTAATTCTGACATCTGTGCAGTTCCGAGTCTACTTTGATGCTCTGATCCTCTTTATAAACTGTTTTCTGCTTCTTTCTTTGTCTCATGATTCTGCATTGGATGCTGGACATTATGAATCTTTATCTTGGTGGTACTGGATAGTTTTTGTTTTGGGAACTGCTTTGATCATTTTGGGTCTTGCCGTTAAGATTTGCTAGATGGAACCAGAGTGGTGTCTAGCTTAGGGTGAATTATTCCCCACAACCACAGCAAGACCAGACTGCCGATGATACTCTGTGGAGGAAGAGGTTTTCTAGTCAGGCTGATGGAGCTGGCTCTATCCCTGGCCCCGTGTGAGCTCCAGTTGGTGTTCCTTCTAATCCATACAGGTGGAGTTTTGCCTTGATCTTGAGTCACCTCCTCAGATGCCTGTGTAGATCTGTGCTATGCTAAGTAAGAGAACCCCTGCAGATCCCAGAGCTCCCTCTCTGTGCAGCTGCCCCTGTCCAGGACTCTGCCCTGCAAACTCTAGCCCTCTTGATCTTCCAGACTCTCAGATCCATCTCATCAATTCAGGGAGTCCACAGGGCTCTGCCTTGGTTTCCCCTCCCCCATCAGGACCTGGAAACTCTGCCAAGGCAGAACCATCACAACACGAGGGCTCAGCTTGCTTGTGTGTCATCTCTCTGAGAGCACAGTCCTTTACTGCCTAATGTCCAATGTCTTGAAAATCATTGTTTTATACATTTTATTTGTTCATCATTCCAAGTGAGAGAGTAAACCCTGTACCTTTTGTTCCATCTTGTCAAGAGCAAGAGCCTCCTCCCAGAATCTGAGCAGATCCTTGAGTGCACAGATGGCTTTGTACCAGCCTGGTCCAGCTTTCCACGTTCTTGGACCAACTTACCTACCCTTTTCCACAGAACCACTGCCCACTCCCTGAATCATCTGTACTAGTGCCCAAGAGCTCTGCATTTCTTCCTGTTCTCACTTGAACACAACCAAGTCTGTAGTCCTGCTCAGCAGACATTGAAGGGAGAAGAGACAGGAAGAGGAGGATCAGACAGTGATTAAGAGAGGGTGTATTAGCAGACTGTTTCCTTATGACTTGGCCCAAATCTTCCCCTGAAGAACTCTGGGAACCTGGACTTCATTGTCTGACAAAGTAGACACTTGGCTCTGAGCAGCCCGTTTCTCATGTGCGTGACTCATGCCTGTGTGTGGATGTGTGTGAGTTTATGAGGGTGGATGACTGCACGAGTGTGTGTGTGTGTGTGACTGTGCATGTGAGCATGCATGTGTGTGACTGTGTGCATGTTTGTGAGCATGCATGTGAGTGTGTGTACCTGTGTGTGAGCATGCGTGTGTGACTGTTGTGCATGTGAGTGTGTGTGCATGTGTGTGAGCATGCATGTGTGTGACTGTGTGTGCATGTGTGTGAGCATGTGTGACTGTTGTGCACGTGTGTGTGCATGTGTGTGAGCATGCATGTATGTGACTGTGTGTGCATGCATGTGTGTGACTGTGTGTGCCTGTGTGAGCATCCATGTGTGTGACTGTGTGTGCATGTGAGCATGCATGTGAGTGTGTGTGTGCCTGTGTGAGCATCCATGTGTGTGACTGTGTGTGCATGTGAGCATGCATGTGTGTGTGACTGTGTGTGCCTGTGTGAGCATACATGTGTGTGACTGTGTGTGCATGTGAGCCTGTATGTGAGTGTGTGTGTGCCTTTGTGGAAGCATGCATATGTGTGACTGTGTGTGCGTGTGAGCATGCATGTGTGTGTGTGTGTGTGTGTGTGTGCCTGTGTGAGCATGCATGTGTGTGACTGTGTGTGCCTGTATGGGAGCATGCATGTGAGTGTGTGTGACTGTATGTGCACCACTGAGACGCTGAACCCTTGGAAGGAGATGACAGTGTCCTCTGGCAGCCTGGGTGGGATAGGGCAGGTGGGTTCTGGTGCCTTCTCAGATTGTGTCCTGTTCCCCTCCAGCAGCCTCAGGTTCTCTGGACCCAGTGCTGTCCCAGCTGTGGGCAAGAGGAGCCCTCCTTCCTTGGGTCAGCAGCGAGTGATTCCATGTGTGACTTCCATCCTGCTGTCTGTGCCTGAGTCCCCACCGGGCCAACTTCCATTCATTCAGTCAACATGAATTGAGCACCAACTATTCTAAGTATTTGGCAGCGATCAACACAGGCAGAAAGCCAGCCCCTGGGCGCCCAGTGTGTCAGAGGGGCTCGGCAATAGACAGGCAACACACAGATGTGATTCCAGGGAGCCATCAGTGCTGGAAGGCAAAGAAACAGAGTGGCTCCCGCGTGAGGAGCTGGCCACAGCCAGGACAGGCGCAGCCTCGGCTGGAAGATCCCACGTCAGGACGGAGGCCTGGCTGATGAGGAGCCCCGCTGGAGCCCCGCTAGTGCCTGCATGAGTGCTGATGTCTGGGCTTAGGACATACTCAGCTCCTGGCCCTGAGCTGGACACACTCATCATCCAGTCCCTGGGTTGGTGGCAAATCCCATCACCAGGTCTGATAACCAGATGCTCGGCCCCAGGTGTGTTTTCTGAACGAGCGGCTGATTGAACAGCCTGTATTAGTCCTCCCTGTAACGTGGAGACGGTTATTATTCCCATCTTTCAGATGAGAACTCTGAGGCCAGGGGGGTCTGAGCGCCTTGCGTGGGCAGGTCCGTGTCACACGGACACCCCAGACGAGCTCCCAGGAGCCAGCAGTCACACCTCCCGCACCTTGGTGGCGTCTAGGGCAGGCCAGGCCTAGACCCACCGCCCGCTAGCCTTAGCAGACGGTGCCTGCCCGAGACAGACGGCCAAGCTGGTGTGGCTGGCACTGGCTTTCCCGCCCCTGTGGTGTGGCTGTGGGCTTCGAGGCGTCTGAGTGGCAGCAGGGCGGCCACGCAGCCTCAGCTCCCATCATTCTTGTCAGTGGCAGCTCTGCCCCTAGGGCCGGGCCGTGGCCCGAGCCTTCATCAGGGGTGGTGAGGGAATAATTGTCATGTCAAGTCCCAGGCCTGTGACAGCTGCCGGAGCCACATTCGGAGGGCCTTGCTGGGAGCTGGTGCGGCAGCATGGAGCGTGGGGACACTGAGCCACAGTCGGGCCACCACGGGCCGCGGGCAGCATGGAGCCGCCTCCAGAGACAACCGCGCCATAGTCTTGCCTTCTTGGGGAGTTACCTCCCGGCAGCAAACCCCGCTGCCCCCAGCTAGTGATGAGGGTTCTAAGGCAGTCTCATTTCAGAGTCCCTGGGGGAAGCCCTCAACCTGCACAGGGGGCCAAGGTGGACAGTGGACCGCTGTGAATTCCAGCTTTCTGATGCTGGGGCATGAGCTTTGCCACAGTTGGGCTGGGCTCTAGGGAGAGACGTGCACGGGCTCCCTGGCCCCCACATGGGGTTGGGGGCTGGGGGACAGACAAAGAAGGAGACTGCTGGAGCCAGTGGACCTTTAGGACTGACCTGTGGGTGTCAGGGGAAGTATGTCCAGCGTTCAGGTGAAAATCTGGGCTTGATGGAGGCCTGGGTCAGTGTCTGAGGGGCGGTCAGCTGTGGGGGAGGATGGGGGTGGGGTACTGTCTCATATCCTGGCCTGCATGCCTGTCTTCCTTGCTGGGAAGCTCTTCTACCCACACAGACCTTCACACGGGCTGACCCCCACCCCTACCACAGCACAGATTCTGCCCTTCTCAAACATCTTCCCTTCTGCTCCAGGCCCCCTCCCACCAGCCACTCCGTTTTCAGGACACAGCCACTCCTGAGGAACCCTGCGACCCCAGCTTGTTGTACCTTCCTCCGGAGTCAGAGCACCAGGATTGCAGTGTGTGCCTGGCACCTTAGCACCTGGGTGACCCTGGATCAGTGGCTGTCCCGCCATCTGCTCAGCGCTCCCATACACTGGTTCCTTTTGAGCTCTGTCTCAGCTCCATCCTGTTGGCTTCCCCACTGTGGGGCCTGCCTGCAGCATATGCTCTGTATCTGAGCTCTGCACCTGAGAACTGCATCTGAGCTCCGCACCTGAGCTCCACACCTGATCTCTGTACTTGAGTTCTGCACCTGAGCTCCTACCTGAGTTCTGCACCTGAGCTCCGCACCTGAGCTCTGCACCTGAGCACTGCACCTGAGCTCCACACCTGAGCACTGTACCTGAGCTCCGCACCTGAGCACTGCACTTGAGCACTGCACCTGAGCTCCGTACCTGAGCTCCGCACCTGAGCTCCGTACCTGAGCTCCGCATCTGAGCTCCGTACCTGAGCTCCGCACCTGAGCTCCGCACCTGAGCTCCGCACCTGAGCACTGCACCTGAGCTCCGCACCTGAGCTCCGCACCTGAGCACTGTACCTGAGCTCCGCAGCTGAGCACTGCACCTGAGCTCCGCACCTGAGCTCCGCACCTGAGCACTGCACCTGAGCTCCGCACCTGAGCACTGCACCTGAGCTCCGCACCTGAGCACTGCACCTGAGCTCCGCACCTGAGCACTGTACCTGAGCTCCACACCTGAGCTCCACACCTGAGCACTGTACCTGAGCTCCGCACCTGATCTCTGTACTTGAGTTCTTTCCCTGAGCTCCGCACCTGAGCTCTGCACCTGAGCACTGCACTTGAGCTCTGTACCTGAGCTCCGCACCTGAGCTCCACACCTGAGCTCCGCACCTGATCTCTGTACTTGAGTTCTTTCCCTGAGCTCTGCACCTGAGCTCTGCAGCTCCATGCCTCAGCCCCTCCCCACCCCTCCAGACAGCGGTACCAGCCTCCCTTTTTTGTCCATACAGTGAGGACACTTTCCCTTCTAGGCTGTCCCAGGCCCCAGCCCAGCACCCACACCCCAGGTGGCCCACCTAGTCCTGCCTCCCTGATGGGTGCAGGATTTGCACTGTGGGCCTGGTGAGGGGTCAGGGGTGTCTGGAGGCCAGGTGAAGTGTGAACTGAATTTGTGAGACAGAGGGGGCTGAGGCTCAGCAGGTCACAGGGGCTCATGAGAGCTGTAAGGTGAAGCCAGAGCCATCTCCAGTGTCCCTGAGCCCCCTGGGCTTCTAGTTGAGGCTGGGCTGGCCTTGCAGGTGGAGGCATCAGGCCACAGCAAAGGGCGCAGGGGGCTCAGGGACAGGGAGCACCCAGGAGGGAGGCGGGTGCCTGTCAAGAAGGAGGAACTTGGCATCAGACACCCGGGCTGAGATGCCAGATGCAGGAGGAAGGGGCTCTGTTAGATACACGGGCAGATGAATGCACGGATAGGTCTGTGTTCTGTGTGTGTGTTTGTACGTGTGCATTCATATTTGACGCTCAAAGTGAAATGACAGTTGGATGTAGCATTTGGGGACCATCAAGATGGAGAAGGTGGCTGAAGCCAGGCCAGTGTGGAGCCTTAAGAGAGGCTGAGAGGCCAAGCGCGGTGGCTCACGCCTGTAATCCCAGCACTTTGGGAGGCCAGGGCAGGCGGATCGCGAGATGAAGAGATTGAGACCACCCTGGCCAACAGGGCGAACCCGTCTCTACTAAAAATACAAAAATTAGCTGGGTGTGGTGGCATGTGCCTGTAATCCCAGCTACTCGAGGGGCCGGCGCAGGAGAATCTCTTGAACCCGGGAGGCGGAGGTTACAGTGAGCCGAGATTATGCCACTGCACGCCAGTCTGGCAACACAGCAAGACTCCATCTAAAAAAAAAAGAAAACATAACAAAAAAGAGAGAGGCTGAGGTGGCCCCCGTCCTTCAGGGCCAGGCCCATTCCACAGAGTTCACAGCCATGCACACACATGCACACCCCCATTCACATGCATGCACCCACCACACGTGTGCACCTGCACGCCCACAGGTACATACACACCGTGGCCTGTGCCACTGTGGACCCCTGGAACGGCTCAGCCACTGCATGCTGCACCCTGGGGTCGCCT
Organism: Cebus imitator; assembly: GCF_001604975.1. Lineage (NCBI taxonomy): Eukaryota > Metazoa > Chordata > Mammalia > Primates > Cebidae > Cebus > Cebus imitator. Next base: position 832,953 of record NW_016107764.1, on the reverse strand, counting down.
GCTGAGGCTCCAGCCCAGCAGCCCTGGAAGCTGTTTTGGCTGGTGCTCCTGCCTTGGCCCCTGCTGTCCTCTGCGTCGCACCAGCAGAGCACGGTACAGCTCGCAGTGGCCACGGCCAACCTCAGCTTCTCCTTTTGTCTTATGTCTGGGCAGGAGCTGGTGGCCCAGTGGCTGAAGTCTGGTGGCCACTGCTCCCTCAAGTGCTATGTTCCAGAGACTGTGGTGATACATTTGTGGACAGCAGAAGAACATCGGTGGGCAATGCTGGGCTGGGCCCGTCACATGCCCCACTGCCCACAGAGCATGACCTTTGCCATTGCCACCTGGCTGCTCCTGAGGACAGATGCAAGGCCCAGACCCGTCCCTGGGGACTCCGAGGACTGGACAACACTCTTGGGCCTCATTCCCGCCTGGCACGTGACACCTGACAGCTGAGCCATTTACCTCTGATCAAAGCCACACTCTCCTCATTTGAGTGGCTGGTGGTCTGATGGTCACCTTGGCATCAACATAGCCAAGGGACATCAGCCCACATGGCTGTCTGGGAGGGAAGAGGGTGTGAACCCTGATGCTGGGATGGGCTCCCCTGGCTGCCTGGCCTGCGCTGGTGGCTTCTGAACAGAGATGAGAAGGGCTGCAGAGCCGGCCTTGTGTGCCCAGTCCCCAAAAGGGCTGACAGGTTTCAGGAAGGGGGCAGAGGACTCGCAGCCCCTGGGCCTCCTGCCGGACAAACAGGACCCAGCATCAGTCCTCAGGTCACCTGTGCAGTGTGCAGTGGCCGGTCCCTGGGGGAGCCGGCAGCTGGGAAGGAACCCACAAGGTGCATGGCGAGGCAGCTAATGAAGGAGCCCACAGCCCCAGTGACTGCCAGGCAGTGACTGGCCTGGCGAGGGGAGAGAGCAGCCCAGGGAAGGGACGGGGTGCCCCTGGGTCAGGGAATTTACATCTCAAAGAGGCAGTGGAAACTGCTGTCAGCAGCTCCCTCCTCCAGGAGAGCTGCTAGTTCCAGAGGAAGGCAGAGCAGAGAGAAGCACGTTCCAAACACAGAGGATGTGGCCAGCCTGGAGCCGCATGAGGGGTGTTTCCTGCAAGAGCTGAACTTCCTGCGGCCACTGCCTCACAGGCCAGCCCACAGCGCCGCCCACCTCCCCACACCTCCTGGGGGCTGAGCCTGCCTTGCTCCTGGACACCCCCGTCTTCCTGACCCAGCAGTGGCTGAGGAAGCTGGGGGGCGGTGGGCTGTGTCCGTGGTAGGTACCAGCTGACTGCAACCACTTTCCTCCATGGCCTCCAGGCCTCCGGCCTCTGTCCCTGCTCCCGTTAGCTCACCAAGGCTCTGCTGGTGCCCAGGTGCAGGTTGGTGCTCACCGGAGCTGCACTCTCCTGGCCTCTAGGGTCTTAGTGCCTCTAGGGGTGACAGTCCGTGTGCCAGCAGGCTGCTCAGGTCGTAGCCGGCAGCTTCCAGGAGGCACTGAACACCATACCCGGGTCCCAAGGTGAGGCTCATTTAGAAACCCTTGCTCAGCACTGCCGTGTGGCAGCCACTGCACCAGGCCCTCAGAACATAAGCGTGAGGACTCCAGTCGGTGGAACGAGTTAGCGTCATCTTTGAAGTCTGTCGGCCGCAGCTGTCCCCCGAACACACAGCTTGAGGCAAGGGTTTGTACCGGAGCACTTTGCTTCGGCAGGTGATTTCAGACACCCTGGAAGCAGCATGCAGGCAGGGTGAGGCAGAACGAAACAGAACGCTGGGTCCTACTAGGTCATGGTCTCAAACAGGCCACGGCAGTGGGCACCTGGGGCTGGAGCCCATGGACACCCTAGGAGCCACATGGTGTGCACCATAGAATTGTCAGCCCAGAGATGGAAGACCCACCAGGTTCCACCCTCATGGGCCAAGGGCTGCCCCGCTCCCTCGAACGTCCAGGCTACCATGTGCCCAAGTGCTGAGCAGGCACCCTCAGGCATCCTGGCCTGCAGCCTCAGGCCCTGGGGCACGAAGGGCAAGGGGATGGTTAAGAAATGGGGAACAGTGTGTGACCCTGGAGCCACCTAGCAGGAAGATCAGGAGCAGGGCAGGGACTTTCTACATTCCTACACACTCATCTCCACCCAGCCAGCCTCAGACCAGAGCCCCTCACTCGGTCCAGTGGGTCAGAGTTCCCACCTGCTCCTCAGGCCTGATGGAGGTGCCTGAGTCAGAGGGAACGCCAACTAGCCCAGCCTGCAGACTCCATGTTTTCCTTCCACAGGGCTGGATGCCAGTGCTCAGAGCACCCCGCCCCCGAACGTGCTTTCTCCCCGAGTCTCCGAGTGCATGTGGCCACTGCAAGAGGCTGTGGGAAGCGCACACTCGGGATCTCCGCGTAATTGATGCGCTGGCCCCTCGGATTTGTGTGGTAAGTGCTTTGGAAATGCAGCTCTGGGTGGGGAAGCCGTTTGGCTGGGAATGGTGAGCACAGGCTGCACCCAGACTCACTCTGCTGCATTCAGCCCTTTGCTCCAGCTCTCCCGCCAAAAGTTCCCGAACTGTCACCTGAATGGGGGGATAGATGATGTGAATGTGTGTGTCTCCCTGAAAATGCATGGGTTAAAACCCTAAGCCCCGGTGTGGCTGTATTTGGAGATGGCACCTCTAAGGAAGCAACTCAGATTAAATGGGGTCATAAGGGTGGGACGCTGATCTTATAAAAAGAGACGCCTGAGGTGCCCTCTCTGCTCCCGTCACGCATGCACAGAGGAAGGCCACATGGAGCTGCGGCCAGGAGGCAGCTGCCCATCGCCTAAGGAGAGAGCCCTCACCAGACATGACACTGCAGTGGATGCTGGACCTTAAGCTTGCACTCCCCAAGCGTCTACTGTTTACGCCCCCCGCATCTGTGGCATTTTGCTGTGGCAGCCCACGCCGGCTGCTACAGAGAGGATGGTATGTTTCTGACCCACTGATTCTACAACTCTCCAGGGACTGTGCTTAATCGGCCGTAGCTGGGAAGGTTAACGGGCGAGGTGACAGTGCCGGGATTGGAAGGGACGCATGAGCTCTTCCACTTGAGTGCCTGTGTGAGCAGGGAGCAGCCAGGGACTGTCCCAAGGGCCTGAGTGTGGGGCTCCTACAGGAGGTCGGGTGGGAGAGACCCGGAGGCCAGCCCAGTGAGAATCTCTAGGGAGATTCACACCACATGGAGAGTGAGTGTCAGCATCGGGGCATGGAGGACCAGCAGCAGGAGTGGAGACCCGGCCACAGAGTGTGGAGGACATGGGGTCAGAGCAAGCCCCAGGAGCACAAGTGACAGGGGCTCTGGTGGTTACCGTGACCCTCAGGGGACAAGGATGGGCCATGCCTGATGCCTGGGGCCAGTGGGCGGGTCTGTGAGACAGTGGCAGGAAGGAGGTTGACAGCCCTCTCCAAGGCGCGGAGAGGCAGGCAGCACCTGGGGCGGAGGCCCAGCACAACCTTGGCACAGCGATAGCCATGGAGGGCATCTGGGGTGGGGACAGGGCCGGCGCTGGGGCAAAACAAGAGGCCCCAGATCTGAGTGGAGTGTGGGCACCTGAGGTCCTCCAGGAGTGGTGGCCAGGAGGTGTGGGGTTGGTGGGAGGAAGTACCTGGACTCTGCCCTGGAGCGGCCTGAGGAGCAATTCTCCAGGGTAGACTGAGGCACTGCCATTACCTGGGCAGATGTTAGCAGAATTGCTGTGGGCAGTTAGGGTCAGCGCTGGCCCCAGGAGCGGCCCTCTCACACCCTAGGTCAGCGCTGGCCCCAGGAGCGGCCCTCTTACATCCTGGTACAGTGCTCCTAAGGCATCGGGGCGCAGAGGTGTGTCCAGAATCCACCCCAGGTCACTGCTGGCCTCTGAGCATAGGGTCCCTGGGCAGGGAGGCCTTCAGGTGAAGCCACGGGAGCTGGGGAGGGGACTGACCCCTAGTGCTCCACCCCCAGCCCATCTACCCCCAGTGCAGCCTGGAGACTGCAATGGCGCCTTCGCTGTTCTCAGGAGCAGCCTGGCTTCTGGGAGGGCAGCCTGACTCCCACAGCACCACCGGTGACCCCTCTGCTTAGGCCCAGGGTGGGGAGAATCTCAAGCGTGCATTCTGTGAGGGCTTCATGGCTTCTTCTTGTGTGCCTGCTGTCCTGGCTCTGATGGGCCCAGGGCACAGGTGGGGCCAGTGGCGGGCCGGGTCACCTCTGCAGAGCCTGCCCTGAAAAGAACCCCTCCTCTGGTTCTGGGGGAGCACTCACGCTGCCACTGGTGTCCCCATGGCGGCCCCTTGCCTGCCTGCCCTTGGCTGGCCTGGCCCGATGCCCTCCTACCCCTGACCCATGTGCCTGCTCTGAGTCCTTCCTGCCACACGGGACCCAGGCAGGCCTGGGCAGCCCCGAGGGCTGTGCTGGGTGAGGGTGCTGCCCTGGTTTCGGGAGCAGCAGCACCACCAGGGAAGCCCCGCAGGCTGTCGGCACCTGGGTCACAGCAGCTTGCTCTGGCAACCCCTTGTCCCCAAGGGCCCTTGTTCCCTACTCTGGCTCTTGGCCTCTCCTCAGGTCATGCCAGTTGCATCTGACCCCACGGCCAGTGCTCTCCTTGAGCCCTACACGCCTTGCCCAAGAGCCCCATGCCCTTCTGTGGGAGTCTGAACCCCAAGGGCAAAAGCACTTGGAGACAGTCCCCAGGTGGCTCTGCACCATAGAACGGAGGGCAGTGGCGGTCCCAGGAGCACTGTCTCCCAGCATCAGCAACGTCCCCTCGTCCCTGCTGTGGCAAGTAAAAAAGGTCCTTTTTCAAGTTTCCTTTCTTGTTAAAGAATAAATCATCAGTGTGCTAATAACTTTGTGGAGCCCTATCCTATGTAGCTGTTAGACATGCCATGCTTACAGGCATGTAGCACATTCTACGTCCTTGTACTTTAACCGGGATATCTGTGCTGGACGTGCTCACAGGCACGTCCCAGCTCTCCATTGCTTTCACCTGTTTAGAAAAATTTTAAGTTGTTAGCCAATCGGGTTTTAGTTTTTTAGATTGTGAGGTCTGGCTCCAGCCAACAGAAATCAGACACAGCAGTTAAGGACGACCCCAAATGCACAAGGAATAAATTTGTGTATTTTCCTTTGTTCATTGTGCTCTTGTGGCAGGATGGCTAGTGAGGGTCCCCTTCCTGCAGTCTAAGAAGTAAAAATTGGGTTGCTAAAAGATCCTTTGTCTCAGTGGCAATTTTTCTTTGTGGCACTGAGCATCTATTTCCAACACCTGCAGACCATGAGTTAGCAGGCAGCCCCATCCCGGCCTGTGCCCCTGGGTCCTGGAGTAGGCTCCTGTGCCTCTGATGATTTAGGGCAGGCAAGCTTGACTGTCAGAGCTGGGAGAGACCGTGGGGCCATTGGCCCCAACTTTGTTAAAGACGAGGAAGTGAGGCCCAGGGATTAACGTGTCTGATGATCACAGGGCAAATTGTTGGCAGAGTCAACCCCAGGGCCTGGGTAACTCTCCTCTGGCGTGGTCAGAGAGGCCAGGAGGAGGATGTAGCTGCCTGCCTGGAGGCTGGACTCTGGCCATGTGTGGCCTGGAAAGGGGCAGGATGGGCTGGGATGGGGTGGGATGGGCAGGATGGGGCGGGGATGGGGAGGGATGAGTGGGGCCTGAGGGCTGGTTCTGGGCTCCCGACGGCCTTGGCTGGCAGCATGGAGGCCTGGGTGAGCATATGCCTGCCGTAGTGCGCGACAGCTGTCAGCCGTCCAGAGAGCCATGGAGATGGGCCCGGGGGCTGGGAGCCCGCGCCAGTTGCCATTTAAGCCTTGGCAGTCGGAGAGCCCCTCAGTGCCAAAGGCCTGTGGCGAAGGAGGCGGCGGTGGTGGCGAGGGCTCACTGCCTCCCTCACAGCCAGGCCCAGCACGCGGGGAGAGGTGCCCTCCCTGGCCCAGCTCTTCTTGTCTGTGTGGGAACACGGGTGCCCTGAGGGCTGGGCCCGACAGAGGCAGGAGGTGGCGTCTGGAGCGGGTGCTTGCCCAGGAGGTGTGGCATGTACCGTGCATCCGGGCAGGCCAGAGCAGTGGGGATGCACTGGGCTCCTGAGGATGGCGCTGGATGGCTCCCTGTCTTCTGGTGAGTGCAGGGGGCCGAGTGGGCATCCAGGAGGCCAACTCCAGCCCCTGCACCAGGCTTCAGGCGGCTTCTCCTGGGCATTTGGAGCCTGGCTTCACATCCCTCCTCCTTTCATCTCAAGGTCCCATGAAGTAGGAATGAATTCTTTTTCTCACTTTTCCAATAACCCAACTGAGGTCCAAGGGATGGAGGGGCCTGTCCAGGGCCCACAACAGGTGACCTGACCCTGGAACCAGGTGCCCAGCCTCCTGACCCTCAGCCTCCTGACCCTCAGCCTCCTGACC
>NW_016107764.1:818084-826218 GCF_001604975.1 Cebus imitator | reverse complement strand
ACCCTCAGCCTCCTCACCCTCAGCCTCCTCACCCTCAGCCTCCTGACCTTCAGCCTCCTGACCCTCAGCCTCCTGACCCTCAGCCTCCTGACCCTCAGCCTCCTGACCTTCAGCCTCCTCACCCTCAGCCTCCTCATCCTCAGCCTCCTGACCTTCAGCCTCCTGACCCTCAGCCTCCTGACCCTCAGCCTCCTCACCCTCAGCCTTCTGACCTTCAGCCTCCTGACTCTGGGGGCTCCCCTGACTGGGAGGAAGGGCCGGGCACACTCAAGATGCTGAGTCGCACGTGGCCTCCAAAACACAGACAGCAAGGGCTTCCCAGTGCCTGTGCCATGGTAAAACGAGCCCAGGCTGGAGGCAGAAACACATGGATTCCACTCGATCTCTGCCTGGTGCTCTGTGCGATCGGAAGCACCTACACGGGGCTGGGTCTTGCCCTCACCCATAGGACAGGAGCACTGCTTCCAGCCCTCCAGCGGGAGACTCTGGAAGACTTTCCCAGTGTCTCCATGTGTCCTGCTCTTCCCCAGAGGACGCCTGCGAATTCTCAAGGTGGGGAAAGAAAACACAAAGAGGACTGGAGCCACGGGGTGTCCCTGGCCACCCCCCTCCCCCGCTGCCACTTGCTGATGGGTGAGGTGCCTTTGTCAGGGGCCAGTAGCATTTGTGATGAGCCAGGGACTGTCAGTCTCCCATTCCAGGACAGATTTGCAGGGGAGCACCCCGATAGAAGGGTGGCAGGAGGCGGAGCACCCAGCCCTGCCTCGCTGGCTTCCACCTCAACAGCCCGCCCAGCCCTGGAGCTGGGATCCAGGGTCCATCAGACCAGACCCTGAGGCGCTGACCCCTGCAGTCCCTGGGGTGAGGGCTCTGCATGTGAAAGTCACCTCCATCCAAATCTGCTCCTGGCTTGGCCTGGAGTTCTCCCCGGTACCCCCCAGGTTGGAAAAGCAGGTGTCGGGGATGAGTGGGGCTGAGAAGCTTGTTCAGGAGGGCAGGAGGCTGCCCCTGCCTGCAGGGGAGGCACGAAGGGGCCGTGGCAGAAGGGACGCAGAGAGAAGGGCCATCCAGCCACTCTGCACTGGTCCTGAGACCTTGGACAGCACTCCGCCCACAGGCCTCCCGCGCAGGGTGCTGGCCAGAGCGGGTAAGGTGGCAGCTCCTGGGTGGTGCAATGCCTGCTCCAGAGGAGGACGCAGGGACCCAGGAAGGCCAGACGCCAGCCTGCTCTGGGCCAGGCCTGCAGGGGTGCAATGGGCGGAGGTGGGAGGCCAGTGTCGGGGACACCCAGGGGGACATCATGGCAGGAATCAGGCTGAAGGCTCTGGCCCCGAGAAGGGTTTGGCCTGGCCCAGGCCTGGACACTGTGGACACTGGGGCATGAGTGCAGGGTAGTCGGAGAGAAGGCAGCTGGGTTCTGAGTTTGCTGCCACTGAGCGAAGAAGGGAAGGCGCGGGGGAGGTGCCGGTTTGGGGGGAGAGATAATGAACTCGGCTTTGGAGCCAGCTGGGTTGGGAACAATTAATCTGCCCAGAGAGGGAGAGCGCCTGCCTTGCTGGCTGGCACCTGCGCGGCTTCCTCTGAACGTTCCTGTAATCGGCTTAGAGATTTATGCAAATCTGGGTGTGCAGGCACCCTGATTGGGCTGTGCAGGAATTGTCCAGGCCACCCGTCCTCCTCTTCCCGCAGCACCCTGGCCCTGAGCTCCTGCTCGCTGATGAAATCCCCCGGCCAAGATGGGGTTTTAAACATAATTAGGACTGGAGCCAAAGGGGATTTCCACAGGAAAAAGTGCACGGGACTCGGGGGCCAGGCCACCCAGCCGCTTGGAGCAGGACGCAACGGTTGCTTCAGAGTGAGGGGTAGAGGCCCTCAGGGCAGAGCCCTGACCTGCTGAGACTGGGCCCTTATCCCAGAGCATACTGGGCTCTGACTCTGGCTCCATGCTGACCCCTAATACCAGAACCCCTGTCACAGACTGAGCCCTGATCCTGGACAAATCCCTAATCCTCACCATGGCCACACAGGTCCCTGCCCCTGGTCACAGGAGGAGCTGCGATCTCCCACAGGCTGAGCCCTGGTCCTGCGCACTGGTGGGTGAAAAACGGAGACTTCAGCCCGGCCATATTGAGCCTTGATAGCGACTGTAGTCTGAGCTCAGACCTGAGCGGGACTCTGAGCCCTGACCCTAGTCACATGCTGAGTCGTTTGGATGCTGTGGGCCCTCCTGGCTTGGCCACCCTGCAGTCCTCCGGCTCTGTGACAAGGACTGTGTGTACAGCGTTTCTCCACCACTGTCATCACAGTCACACACTTTATTATGCCGCTCCGTTGGCTTTGTGTCCTCCCAGCCAGCCAGCGCGCCTGAGGGAGGCCCTGCACTCACCCTGCTCATCAAATGCCTCGGTCTGGGTGAGCTGCTGTAAGAAAAACACCTTAAACTGAGAGGCTTACGAACAGACGTTTACTGCTCATAGTCCTGGAGGCTGGAAGTCCAGGGTCAAGGCGGCAGCAGATTTGGCGTCCGGCGAGGGCTGCTCCTGGTCCATGGACGCCGTCTTTCGGCTCTGGCCTCACATGGTGGACGGGGGTCTCTCTGGAGTCTCGTGCTGTAAGGACACTGATCCCATCATGAGAATCCACCCTCGGGACTTCCCCTCCTCCGGAAGCCGCACCTGCCCATCCCTTCGCCCTGGGGTTGGCATTTCCACTTGAGAATTCTGGAGAGACGCAAACATCAGAAGGTAGCACCCTGATGCTCCTTGGGGCTGGCACAGAGTGTGGCTCCCTGGACATTCATGGAGTGGATGGAGGGGGTTGATGATCCCCAAATTGTTATTCTATCGGTAAAGAGGAAGTTTCGTCTGATGACCCATGACGTTCACATCCTTGTCAAGCATCGGAAGATAGAGCTGTGATCAGAGGTGAGAGGTGAATTCATGCTGTGTGCAAGGTGGGTCTCCCAGTTACGACCCAGTTCCAGCCAGTGGAGCTAGATACGGGGTGTATGTGCGTGTGTCGATGTGTGGTGAGTGTGGCATGTCTGGGTGTGTGTGACGTGTGTGGTGTGTGTGATGGGAATGTATGTGTGTGTCTGTGTGGTGAGTGTGGTGTGTGTGATGGGTGTGTGTGTGCACAGTGTGTGTGCTGTGTGTGATGGATGTGTATATGTGTGTCTGTGTGGTGTGTATGGTATGTGTAAAGGGTGTGTGTGTGTGATTGGGTGTCTGTGAGGTGTGTGTGGTGTGTGTGATGGGAGTGTGTGTGTGTGTGTGTGTGTGATGGGGGTGTGTGTCTGTGCAGTGTGTCTAGGTGTGTGTGATGGGTGTGTGTCTATGGTGTGTGTGGTGTGTATGATGGGTATGTGTGTGTGTCTGTGCGGTGAGTGTGGTATGTGTGCTGGGTGTGTGTGGTGTGTGTTTGTGCAGTGGGCACAGTGTGTCCAGGTGTGAGTGGTGGCTGTTCAGGGGTTAACAGCAGAGCTGGGCAGTTGAGGGGAGGGCTGGAGGGGATGCTAAAGGCTTCCTCAGGGGTGGGTGCAGGGGGAGACGCCTGCCCCTACACACTGAGCTGGGTATCAGCGGAGATGCCATCCCAGGTCCTTCTTCTCCTGGGCGTCCTGTCTGAGCCTGGCTCCTTCACTGAGGATGGTGTGGGTGGGGGTCCAGGGCACCCAGATGCTCCAGGTTCCAACAGGCTGCGAAGGCCTGGGAGGCTGACCCTGAGGGCCTCGAGGGGACCCTGATCCTCTGCCTGCTGGGCGGGTGATGCCCCAACATTCTTTGCTGGCAACCAGGAGCCGTGTGGGCCACAGCACGAGGGTGGCTGGTTTGCTTTCACTGCTTTTTATTTGTCTTTGATAAGAAATCAACAAACACCCATGGTATAAATCTTAGAAAATGTTGAAAAGCAGAAGCAGAAACAGCAATGACTCATCATCCCAGCTCCACCCTGGAGGTAATATTTCGGGGCTGCCCCATATGGCTGTGCATGTTGTTCACTGCACAAAGGGGCTGAGAGAGGAGGCAGTTGCTGTCCGCAGCTAGGCGGTGGCTGTCCACGCTCTCCAGGAGGATGCCGTGTGTGCTCCGCTCATTTCGATAGGTTTCTTCCAGGCTGCTCTGCAGCCCTCGCCCTGTCTGGACACACCTGTGTCTCTTTGTAAATGTAGATAACTGTGCGCACGCTGTGGTGGGCAGTGGCCTTTCCCACTCATTTGCTTTCGGTCCTCTCTAGATGGCCGACTTGTCCGCCCACTCCCCTCCTGTCAATCGGCACATGGCCCCCAAGAGCCCATCATTACGGACTCTGTTGTGACAGCATCCCTGCTCATGAGTGGTTTCACCGTCCTCATTACCACACAGAGACAGCTTGCAGATGCCCAGCTACAGGACCTGGGGCCTGGCGGGCTTCTGGGGCGAATGCTGCGTACATACACTGGGGCCCCAGAGCCGCTGAGGCTGCCAGAGAAACAGAACGAGTGGGAGAATTCCAGGAGAGAGCAGCCTCTGTAGGAGATGGATAGATAGACACACACAGGCTGTGCGTGTGCATGGAGAGGGGAGGTTTATTTTAAGGACTTGGCTGGTGCGACTGTGGGGGCTGGCAAGCCTGAAGTCCAAGGGCAGGCTGGGAGCTCAGGCGAGGTTCCCACGTTGTGGTCTTGAAGCCAAATCCCTTCTTCTCTGAGAATCCTCAGGCTTTGCTCTTGAAGCCGTTAGCTGACTGTATGAGACCCACCCACCTTGGGAAGGTCGTTTGCTGGATTCATCAATGTCCACTGGTGGTAGACGTGACTCAGCCATAAAGTACCTTCCTGGCAGCGTTCAGATGGTGGTAACCACACATGCGGGGCACCATGGCCCTGCCCAGGCCAGCTGACACCTTCGATGACCCCTGGCGGTCTCTTCAAAGGGCGTTCATACCTGTCCACACACCTGCAAATGTTCATCTTGACACACCTGCGTCCGTGCCGATGGGGGACTTGCCACGTTAGTGGTAATATTGGGATCAGGAGAACGTGAACTTCCTGTCACATGTTTCTAGGGCACAAGGAATGCGCAGAGCTTGGAGACATCAGACCTCTATGGTGGTCCTGGGCCTGAGGAGAGGGAAGGAGGCTCTAGAAGTGGAGGCAGGTGACACTTGACCACCCAGCGCGACCTGATCCTCAGGCTCTGGGAACCGGCCAGCCTCACTTTCTAGGCCTTTCCCCACTTCTGCAGACCCCAGTGAGGGGCTCTGGGCTCACAGGGCACCAGCCATGGCAGGGGATTGCAGGGTGGCATTTAGAATCAGACAGATTCGGGTTCCTGGTCTCGGCCTGAGGTTGACCAGCTGTGTGGCATTGAGCAAGGACGGGTGGAACACACCTGCAGGTCCTTGACCAGTGGCCCCAGTGGGCAGAGCTGTTCTCTCCATCCTTATGACGTTGCCATGGCTGCTGATGGGTGTGCCCTGCCCTGCAGGCTGTAGGCATTTGGGACCAGCTGCACCATTCCTGTGAGTCTCTCATGAGTTCCAGGCCTCCTAGGAGCTGGCAGACCCATTCTTGTCTCACCAGGTCTCGGGCCCTTGAGAGGTAGCAAGGTGCCCGGTACAGACTGTGGGCTTCGCAGATGTTTTAGGGTTTTAGGGAATGGGTGGAAGGTGCGTTTGGGATGCCTGCGCACAGTAGGGGCTCAACAGACCCAGGTCCCCACTGCCTCCCACCTTTCACCAAAAAGCTTACCCGACGTGCTGTGAAAGTGTTTGGAAAGGCGAGGTCAGCTCCCATAACAGCGCCTCACCGACTCTGCTCACCCAGGCAGGTGCTCCACACATTAACAGTGACCTGGCAGGTGCCAACGGCCTGCCCACCTGAGACATTTGGCTTATGAGGGACAGAGAGCACATGGCACACGCCAGACGCCAACTCCCCAGCCCCCAGCAGCCTCATTCACCTTCCCATGTTTCTATCAGCCCTGGCTCGAGATCCTGAAAGCCTCCCGATTCCTACCCATAGTCCAGTCACTGAGTGGTGCGTGTGTGTGTGTGTGTGTGTGTGTGTGAGAGAGAGAGAGAGAGAGAGAGAGAGAGAGGGAGTCCCACCTTCGTTGATGACATGTTCTGGTTCATTAAGTAGCAATACGCATGCCATGGAGGAGAGGGCTGAGGTCCAGGCTTCGGGGCCAAGGCTCCCTGCTGCAGCCTGTCACCCACGCGACATGCAACCTTGCCGTGTCCTGGGCAGCTCTGTGTGCCGCCATCCCTGTTTGGAACACTGGGCCCCAGGACTTTACTGACAGCGTCACCAGAGTCGGACGCAACACCACTGGGCATGGAGCCCGAGGTGGCCTTCCTTCCTGCTCTTCATTTCTCTTTTAATTTCATTAATTCCTCATTCAACAAGTCATCCATGAATACGTTCTCTTGTGAACAGTTCAAAGCCTCCCCAGAAGGCTGGAGACCCCTCCAGAGCTCATGCTGTGGTGACTGCGGCGTGCCCCCCGGGGCTGTTATCTGTGCATCACACTGGTGGACGTGCTCCTGCAGGACGTGCCGGCGGGCGCTGGTGCTTCCCGGGCACTCACATCCGTGGCGTGTGCTGCGTACATCCCCACACAGCTCCTGCCCTCCTCCCGCAGCGTGTCTACATGCTCACACCCAGCCCACTGCCCCACAGAGGGGCCGGCCAGCTTTGACTGGCTTCCTCCTGGTGCTGGACACGCAGGTGGCTCCTGAGCTTTGCGGTCACGCACTGTGCTGCGGTGACATCCCTATCCTCACCTCTTGGGTACACACGTGGATTTCTCCAGGGAAGACTCAGATGCAGAGAAGTAATTGCTCAGTCCCGGGTGCCCATGGGCAGCGTAGGAGAGGCCCCGGACTGCACTCCGCAGCGGCTGTGAGGATGGGATCCAGGTCCACTGATGTCATGGCTGGATCCCCAGCACCCACTTGGTGTTCAGTAAATATTTATGGAATGAATGAACACAGAGATAAATGATTTGTTTTCCTTTCAGCAGTAACGTACTCAGCACCCCCACGTCTGGTGCTGAAGATGAAATGTGTCCTTGCACATGCATGCAGGCTGTGGCCGGGTTGGATAGAATGGTCTGAACAGCAACAAAAAAGCTTTTCTTTTATTTCCATATAAAATAAACCGGGCGCTTATCAAGCAGAAGGCGGAAGCCCCTTACCTCGTAGTAAGTGTTCTCCAGCATAGCAGGGGTTGTTTTTCTATCCCTAGACCTGGGACATTAAGCACGGTGTTAATAATGTGGTCCCGGGGTCAGACTAAACCACCAGAACGAGATGTGTGTGCAGGCTGTCAGCCCAGCTCCAGTGCCTCCTTCCCATGGCCGTGATTCAGTGTTATGTCCCCGGCTTTTATGGAGGGTATAATATGAACACCCATTTGAAGGATGTCACGCTGTCTTTTGCAAAACTATAATCTCAACAATGTCCACACCTTGGGAGCGAGTTCCCTATGAGAAGGCGCCCGGCACAAGCCCTCCTCAGCATGCTGCCCTCCCAGGCGCTCACACAGGCTCCTCATCGGCTGTGGGGTAAGACACTCCTGGCTACAAGCCCCAGGCCTGCCCTGGACATGCCGAGCAACTCTGGACTGGTCCATTAGTCTCTGGTGACCCCAAGCCACTTCACAGTGTGGACAACCCCGAGCTCAGAGCCCATCTCCAGACACAGTGGGGTAAGGTTTGGGAAGCGCCTCTGCAGATCCCTGGCCTCCTCCCAGAGCCCTCCCCATACATCAGTTCCGGGGAGCCACAACACCCAGTGATAGAAAGAAGCACTGGACGCAGGCTTTAGGTGCGAGTGGCACCCCAGGCTCTGGGAGCCCCACCTCCTGCATTTCGTTGCTCTATTCCAGTCCCTCTTTGGGGGCATCTCTGTCCTTCACAGGAGGAAAGAGAGGCCTAGGGAGGCTCAGTCACTGCCCAAAGCCACCAGTCTCCCTGGCACTGTGGGGCTGGGACCTGACTGTTGCTGCTGGCTTGTATTCATGGACTGCAGCACCACCAGCCAGGGCAGCCCCACAGGCCATGGCAGCACCACCAGCTACAGCAGCATCACCTGCCACGGCAGCCCCACAGGCCACAGCAGCACCACCAGCTACAGCAGCATCACCTGC
>NW_016107764.1:811338-818039 GCF_001604975.1 Cebus imitator | reverse complement strand
GCAGCACCACCAGCTACAGCAGCATCACCTGCCACGGCAGCCCCACAGGCCACAGCAGCACCACCAGCTACAGCAGCATCACCTGCTACAGCAGTCCCTCAGGCCACGGCAGCCTCAGCAGCCACAGCAGCCCCGCAGGCCACGGCAGCCCCACAGGCCATGGGAGCACCACCAGTCACAGCAGCACCACCAGCTACAGCAGCATCACCTGCCACAGCAGCCCCGCAGGCCACGGCAGCCCCAGAAGCCATGGCAGCCCCACAGGCCACGGCAGCCCCACCAGTCACAGCAGCACCAGAAGCTACAGTAGCATCACCTGCCACAGCAGCCCCTCAGGCCACGGCAGCCTCAGCAGCCACAGCAGCCCCACAGGCCACGGCAGCCCCACCAGTCACAGCAGCACCACCAGCTACAGCAGCATCACCTGCCACGGCAGCCCCGCAGGCCACAGCAGCCTCAGCAGCCACGGCAGCCCCGCAGGCCACGGCAGCCCCACCAGTCACAGCAGCACCACCAGCTACAGCAGCATCACCTGCCACAGCAGCCCCTCAGGCCACAGCAGCCTCAGCAGCCACAGCAGCCCCGCAGGCCATGGCAGCCCCACCAGTCACAGCAGCACCACCAGCTACAGCAGCATCACCTGCCACGGCAGCCCCGTAGGCTATGTTTGCTCCCTTCAGGGGCCATTTCAGGACGTCCAGCTCAACCAGACTCCAGCAGGGTCTCTTCCAAGTGGCTTCAGGCTGAAGGGTGAGCAGGGCAGGGCATGGTGGGAGAGGGCCAGCAAAGGAGGCATCTGGGTGCTGCAGTTCTGTCTTTGGGGAGAGGTGAGAGCAGTGCTGGGAGGGGGAAAGGCAGTTGTTTCAGTGTCAGGCATCATTGCCTCGGGAGTGCCCTCTCGTCGGCCGCTCGCTCCCTGCCCACTTATGAGACTCATAACTTTGGGGAGCGATGAGGCGGAAGTGTCCTCGATCGGAATCTAGAGCAGCTGGTGCCTGGTTGTTTGCCCGCTGTCTGGATGCTCCGGCCCCCGGGCCCTTTTCTGGGCTCTGCACCCTCGGCTTCTCACTCAAGGCCTCTTCCTGCTGTTTTCAGGGCCACCAGTGCTGCTGGTCGGAGGCAGCACTGACCGGCAGTGGCAGAGGAGAGAAGAGTGCGGGATGGTGGAGTCTGGCTCAGATGCCGGCCGCCACTTGCCAGGGTACACGCTACTCAGGCACCCTGCTCATCTCCGTGGAGACCAGGCAAGAAGGGCCCAAAGCAGGGCATGTGGAGCTCCCCTGGGGTTGCTCCCTTCCCCACTGGGCTAAATCCACGGCCTGGTTCATGTCCTGGAGAAAGCCATGCCCACCACCTGCAGCCCTGCCCACCTGAGGCCCCGCCCACCTCCTGAGGCCCATGTCCCCCCACACCAGGCGATCTGCCTGCTCCTCACCTTTTCTTCTGGCTGCGGGAGACCCTCTGCATGTTGCCCTTTTTGGAAGGCTCTGAAATGATTCAAAAGAGACTCTGAGGTCACGGCATCCACAGCTGGATGCCCTCTCCCTTGCTCCCATCCTGAAGGCTCCAGCTGCTGGGAGCACAAGGACCACGCAGAGCCTACAAGAAAGCCTGGCACCACAGGTGACCCAGCACCGCACCCCCACTATTTTTGGGGGCTTAGGTTGGGGAAACGTGGGTGTGAGGTGGGTCTGCTCCCAGCAAGCCCGGCACCAACTGTGTAAGTCGAGAGCCGCTGGGGCTTCTGCTGCTGGCCGTGTAGAAGGTCGTGTAGAAAGTCGTGTAGAAGGCCATGTAGAAAGTCGTGTAGAAGGCCATGTAGAAGGTCGTGTAGAAGGCCGTGTAGAAGGTGTAGAAGGCCGTGTAGAAGGTGTAGAAGGCCGTGTAGAAGGTTGTGTAGAAGGCCGTGTAGAAGGTCGTGTAGAAGGTGTAGAAGGTGTAGAAGGCCGTGTAGAAGGCCGTGTAGAAGGTGTAGAAGGCCATGTAGAAGGTCGTGTAGAAAGCCGTGTAGAAGGCCATGTAGAAGGTTGTGTAGAAGGCCGTGTAGAAGGTCGTGTAGAAGGTGTAGAAGGTGTAGAAGGCCGTGTAGAAGGTGTAGAAGGCCGTGTAGAAGGCCGTGTAGAAGGTGTAGAAGGTGTAGAAGGCTGTGTAGAAGGCCGTGTAGAAGCTGCAGCGTGTTCTGCGCTCCTCCCAGCAGGGCCTGCTTGCTGAGGCACGTGCCCAGGTGACTGCCTGTGGACCCTTCTGGGGAGTTCCTGGAGCAGAGCCACAGCTGCCTGCACCCTGTGCTGCTCGGGCCCGCTAGGGCCTCTGCCTGATGGCCTCTGAGGGGCTGGGAGCAGTGAGGCCCGCACCTTCCTGAGACTGCACAGCTTTCTTCAGGCCAGGCCAGTCCTGTCGCAGCAGCCCCGGCCTGTTAACAAAGTGGTCCCCATGACAGCCTGTCCTCCACGCCAACGCCTGATTCCCAGGAAATCAAAGCATGCTCATCCATGCTCGCCTGCTCTTACTGGGATTATAATCCCAGGAGGGAGAAAGAAAAGGGGGGGCGCAGGAAGGTGGGGCACACAGGCAGCCGGGGCATCCGAGAGCAGGAAACCAAGCTGCTCCAAGGAGGCCACACAGGCCTGCACCCCGCCCACCCCTCCAGAGGGCGAGCCCCCGCCTCCGCGAGCCCCCGCTTCTGCCATCTCTGCTGCTGCAGGATGTCAGCTCTGGCCTGGCCGTCCCCTGTCCCCTGATGATGGCTGGGGATGCAGGATGCTGCGGAGCCCCCTGAGGAACCCAGGGAACAGAGAGAGTACCTGCCATGGACCCCTCTGCCCAGGCAGTGCTGGGGAGCCACACCTCCTGTCTGCAGAAGGAGAAATACGGTGGGAGCCTAGAGACCTCGGAGGAGCCTTGGAAACATCCAGAACACCGCTGCTGAGCCAACCCGGGATACAGAACCTGGGTTCCTCCTGCCTGGTCACCGCCAGAGCCCTCCTGGGCACATTTCTGCCCCTCACAATCCCTTCTTCCCTTGTCATTTCCCAGTATTCCTGATACATAAACCAAATGCTGGGGGCTCTGAGAGGACCCAACCAAGAGCACCCCTCCTTTCTCCCAGGTCCTGAGAAATTGAAAAGATTTTGAAATGCTGTGGCAGGCGGCCTCCCAAATACCACCTTCAGTGCTAGAGGATGTGGCTTTCGGTCTGTCAACCAAGGGGACCACTACCTGGCCCCCAGAATGAGGGACTCCCAGCAGTGACAGCACCTCCCCACCCCCCAGCAGTGACAGCACCCCCCCATTGGAGAGGACCTCAGAGGAGCAACGGGGTGTGCAGGCTGCCTCTGGGGCTTCACCTCTGAAGGAAGCCCCATTTATTCCCCAGCACACACACCAGGTGCACCCTGAATCTCCCCGGGAGGGGCTGAGGCTGGGGTTTCTACCTTGGTGGGGCCCCTTCATGCAGGGGGAGCCTCAGGCATAAAAAGAAGCCCCCAGCAGACATCACCCCTCCCTCTGCCTGCTTGCCCGCTTCCTCAGCCCCCACCTGCCTGCTGCTGCTCTTTGCTCCAGCTCCTCAGCGGACCTCCGCCCTCCTCGTCTGTCCTGGGCTGTGGGGACAGCTCCCAGCCAGCTGGGCTGGTGACACACAGCCGCTCCCAGTGCCTGCTGACCACCTCCAGTGTATGGGGACCCCTCAGCTGGCTGAACCCCTCAGCCTCATTTCTGCAGCTGCCAGGGGCAGCCAGGCTGGGGCCCCAGGCTGACTTAGCCTGTCATTTTGCTGGGTCCCTGTGACATGGCAGCACTCTCAGCCACAGATGATGTTCACTTATTTGCCATCCCCCCCAGTCCTGGGCCGTGCTGGGTACCAGGTCTTACTCACCTCTGCGTCTCATAGTCTGACACAGAGAGTGCAGTCGATGCTGGTCCGAGCACATTGCTCAGGCTCCCAAGTGACACGTTTAAGCAGCTGGGGGAAGGACTCCCTGCTGCAGGTGCCCAGGCTCCCAGAGCTCCTGGGATGGAGAGCCAGGGCTCCGGGGTGGCACCTTCTGCTGTTCTAGAGACACAGGCAGCCCGGGCCCTGGCTGGCCTTGCCAGGGGCTTTCACCCCAGCCATTTATGGCACTGTGATCATGAATGGGTATGCACGGCTGGCTGGTGGTGTTCAGGAATAGCCTTCCCGAGAGTTCCCCTTGGGTGGAGAGTCCTGGTGGGCCCATGTGCAGATATTCTTGACTGCAGGGTCCCCTGGGTCCTGGGTACTGTCTCAGATGGGCTGACCGTAGCATGGCCCTGTGCCCGGGACCTGACCCCACACCGGATGGCGGGTGGCACATGCGCACCTGGGTGACTCCATCTCCGAGGGTGGGCGAGGCGAGTGCCTCAACACAGAACCTGCAGGGAGGGGCTGGCCACTTTAGGAGTGGGTCCCATGGCACGGGTTCAAGTTGGGGCCATTTATTTAGGACCTCAGGAAACGCAGGTAGCCGGGTGGATAAGGGAGGCAAGAAAGGAGAGCCGGGCAGCAGGAGTGAGCCGTGTCACCAGTCACGAGGGGGCTGGGGTCCACCCCATGGGAAAGTTTCAGGACAGTAGTACAGAGGTGGCGGGGGAGTCTCCCACCGAGGAGTGAGGGATGGAGCTGGTGTGTGCCCGCACTCCACCCCGAGCTGTGGCTGAGGGCAGCTCCCTGGGGGTGTCTCTCCCAGGCAGGTCTGCAAAGTGGCTCTGGCTGGGAGAAAGCCTTGGGCAGAAAGCTGAGGGGAGCAGAGATGATAAGGGCGGGGGGAGTGTCATGGGCTGAATGGGGCCCCCAGGAAAACATGCCCACATCCTAATCCTCAGAACCTGTGCCTGGGCCTTATCTGGAAAAAGGGTCTTTGCAGCTGCAGTTGATTAAGAAGGAAAGAGAGGGCCAAGTAGAGACAGAGGCAGAGATTGGAGGATGCAGCCACGGGCCGAGGAGTGCCGGAGCCACCAGAAGCTGGAAGAGGCAGGAGGGAGCCTGCCTTCAAGCCTTCGGAGGGAGCACGGCCCTCCTGGCAGCTGGATGTTAGGCTTCCAGCCTCCAGAGCCAAGGGAATCAACATCTGTAGCTTTTTTTTTTTTTGAGTCAGAGTCTCCTCTGTCACCCAGGTTGGAGTGCAGTGGTGTGATCTTGGCTCACTGCAGCCTCCACCTCCCAGGTTCAAGAGACTCCCCCGCCTCAGCCTCCTGAGTAGCTGGGACTACAGGCATGTGCCACCACATCCGGCTAACTTTTTGTATTTTAGTAGAGATGGAGTGTCACCATGTTGGCCAGGCTGGTCTCGATCTCCTGAGCTCGTGATCTGCGTGCCTTGGTTTCCCAAAGTGCTGGGATTACAGGTGTGAGCCACCACGCCTGGCTTCAATGCCTGCAGTTTTAAGCCACCCACTTTGTGGTCGTGTGTTTCGGCAGCCACAGGCCACTCATGCGTGAGCCCGCGGGCACTGGCAGCTCTTGCCACTGAGAGCCACACGGGGTCTGGGGAGGAGACACTCCACCCAGAAGGACTTGGAGCAAGCCTGGAGGTGAAGCTGGCATGGGCCCTGGGCCCTGGTGTGCCCTGGGAGCTAGGGGGGAACCACGTCACAGCCAGCCAGACCCCACTCAGAGGGTCTGAGTCCCAGGCTGAGGGGCTTGGGTGAAGCACGGGGGCACTGGGAACAGGAGAGGTGCCTGGGGTCTGTCTTGCAGGCATCTTCTGGGTAACAATGGTTTCTGTTGTGGAGCCAGGCACTCGGCCAAATGACTTATCTCATTTAATCCTCATTCTGGGCCTGGTTCCTGTTATTATCCCCAATTTGTAGCTTAGGAAGCAGACTCAGAGATGTTAATTTGTTTGCTGAGATCACACAGCCTGTAAGCGCCAGGGCCGAGGCTGGTGCTGAAGCTGTGGCCATGCACTGCTGCTTCTCGACAGCTGTGGAGGATGTGCTGAGGGCCAGCCGCTCCTTCTCTTCCACACTCAGAGGCCCCGGAGGAGGGAGGTAGAGGCAGAGGAGCAGGCACGGGGAAGTAGAAAGGTCGGCTTCAGTGCTGACGAAGCCCCTGGAAGCTTTGAGCTTTGGAGGTCAACTGGGTGGGCAGTAGGCTTCTGCGAGCCCACACACCCTGCAGATGACTATCCTGTCCCCAAGGACCCCTGAGCCATAGAGCATGCCAACATCTCTAAAGAGAGCACCTTCTCCCAGATCTGACCTCAGTGCTACCCCACGTTGTCCCTTGGGAAGGGACGGGAAAGCAGTGGAGGGAGCCTGGAGCTCTGGCCAAGGAGAGACCCCAAGGACATGAGCCCAGGCAAGAAACGTCCCAAGAACACTGAGTGGAAACCTCAGACTTTTGTTTGATGGACTGATGGAAAATTTGCTTTATTAACTGAGAATAAAACCTGAGAAATCATTTAAATAGTCCCGAGTTCCTAAGGTCTATAACCAGGAAGGCTGAGCGCTATGGGGTGAATTGCAGCGTGGCGTGGATGCCGAGGATCCAGGGTCCCGTGCTCTTCTTGCATGCATTCCTGATGGTGAGCTCGCAGGCGGCACCGCTGCCCATGTCACTGGGGGGTGCTGCATGGCGGTCTCTGTAACGCCCACCCTTTGATGGCGGTTCCTCCCACAAACACTCAGGATTGGCAGCCTTCTCCCCCTCTAAGAATCCCTGTGTAGTTGAGGTCCAGGTG
>NW_016107764.1:801572-810988 GCF_001604975.1 Cebus imitator | reverse complement strand
ACCCTGACCCTGACCCTGACCCTGACCCTAACCCTAACCCTGACCTTGACCCTAACCCTGACCCTGACCCTGACCCTAACCCTGACTGTAGCCCTGTTGTATTCTGCTACTCAAACACAAACACGTGGTCAGTAGTAAACATAACCGAAGTGGTCCTAGCCCCTTCCTCCCTCCCTCAGGCCTGGCAACATCTGCCTGGAGATGTGGCTCCCTCTGACCTGTCCTTACCTGTCAGGCGTGTTTCCTGGACCCTTTGCCATCTGGTGAAAATCTTCACAACATCTGGTTTGTCAAGGCCCCCCATAAACTGTGGGCCCCAGAACTGCACCTTGGGCTTCAGGAATAGCTTGGGCAGCCTTGGGTCAGCCATATTCTCTAAGGCTTGAACAGGAAGGGACTGAGCACCTCTTCTGGGAGGGGAAGTGACGCCCATGGAGGGGCGGCCCCTGAGGATTCCTAGGGGCCCAGTAGGAGGGTGCAGTCTGTGTGGGGGAGGGGCAGCCGCCCGCTGGTCTGGCCTATGGAGAGTGCCTGGTGAGTTGAAGCTGCCTTCAGAAAATCAGGTTGGAAGCCAGAGGAAGCTGTAATTCTCGTGCAATTTCGCGCTCAGTGGGGCTGCCACATGCACAGGGAATTTGGCGTGATGGATGGGCCCAGTGGGTGCCATTGAGAGCCGCGGAGCTCATGGGAGCCAGGGGCCCAGGCCAGCATCGCTGAGCAGACCTCAAGCCTCTCCGGTTGGGCTGCCGCCATGCTGGCCGGGCCTGTTAGCACTCACAGATGGTCTCTGCAATCGTGAGCATGGCAAGAGATGGGCAGACGCTGCATGTGAGCCGGGTGAGGGATTCTAGCAACACCACGGAACAAGCGCCAGGTTCCAGCCGTGAACGAGGTGCTGCAGGCAGAGAAGACAGGTGCGGGGCTGTCCTGGGGGCACTCAGACCAGCTGGTGGGACCCCAGGGCCAGTTCTGCGCTCGCTGCACCCTCAGCGTGGCGTCGAGCCTATCTGAGGGCTCCTCTGCCTCTGCCATCAGCCTGGACTCATCCAAGTCCGCCACCTTGTGCAAAGCCTCCCCTGCTGTGGAAGGCTCCTCTGTGTCTCCTCAGAAATGCATCGTGGTGCCTGGCACACAGTGGCTCTCTCCCAATGCTTGCAGACTTGAGCTGAGCATGGGGATAAGGGTGTGTCAGATCAAATAGTGTCCCCCCAAAATCCACGTTCACCCAGAACCCCAAAATAAATGTGATCTTATATAAAGATAAGGTCCCTGCAGATGTGAGTTAAGATGGGAGCATACAGGGTGAGGGCAGCCCTACGTCCAATACCTGGTGTCCTCAAAAAGAAAGGAGAAGAGACACAGAGACAGAGCCATGCAGGGAGAGGAAGGCCACGTGAAGGTGAAAGCCGAACCTGGGGTGAGGCAGCCACAAGCTGGGATGCCAAGGCCGTCCCCCGCCACCACCAGAGGCTGGAAGAGAGGCCTGGAGCAGAGCCTCCCTCAGAGGCTGCAAGGAAACACCTTGCCCGCAGCTGCCCTTCAGACTTCTGGCCTCAGGATCCAGGTGGGAACACGCCTCTGTTGCTTTTAGCCACCAAGTCTGTGGTCATTTGTTCTGGTGGTCCACTGTGGAGGGTGAGGAGGACATGAAGACCCTGGAAGGCAGGTGAGAGTCACGGTGCTGATCATGACAGGCTGAGCTCTGCGTGTGACCACCCCAGGTCCCCATGGCTTCAGCCACTGCGGCTTCCCCTCATGCCCTCATAGGTCAGCGCGGTGCTTGGCTCACCACAGCCACTCAGGATTCTGGGCAGGTGCTCTGCCTGGGAGAGGTACCAGAGGCACGTGGGGTGGGCAGTGAGACCTGGGAGAGGGAAGACAGCACAGAGCCCCGCAGTAGGCTAGGCTGTCACTTGTTAGAAGGATCCTCTGTGGGATTGCCGAGAACCAGCCACGGCATTTTCCCACGGAGTTCTCAGGCCACCAGCTGCCATCATGTGGGTTAGGACTCTGCCACCCCTGCCCACCCAATCTAGGGGAGCCATGACCCGGGAGCCAGGGATTGCCTCAGGGAGCCAGAGGGGGGAGGTGAGGGCACATCAGGTGGAGAGAGAGAGAATTAGGGGTGAGGAGCCTTAGGTGGAGAGGCAGGAGACGCAGGACGTGCTGGTGACCAGGGGCTGACAGGGTGTCACCCGTCCCAGGCGTGTTTCCCTCCGTGCCTCACTCACAGTGCTAGCGTCTGGCCTGAGGCTGAGCGTGGACCCACTTCCTGGCCTGGGGAAGGCTGGCTGGAGGCGTGTGAAGGACAGTAAGATGGGTGGGGCTCGTGTCAGGCCCGGGGAGCTCTATTCATCATGGCTCCTCAGAGAGGCAGAACCAGTGACATCTGGAGAGAGACATGTAAGAGGGGGCGTATTGTGGGAATTGCCTCCCATGACTGTGGGGGCTCAGGTGCCCGATATGCCGTCTGCAGACTGGAGAATAGAGCCCAGCTCTGTGGGTGCCCTTGATCCTCAGATGCGCCCACCCCTGTTGGTGGAGAGGAGGCATCTCCACTCGGTCCATGAACGCAGGCTAATCAATCTCTTCCGGAATCACCCACATGGACACAAATGACGTTTCAGCAGGTGCTGGGCAGCCTCAGCCCAGTGAGGCCAAAGCACCAGAGGACCCAGCAGGGCAGGGCAGCCGCCACCATGATGTCAGTCAGCTCTGCACAAAGCCACCCTGAGAGGTGGCTGTTTAGCTCGCACCTCACAGCCTGTGCAAAGCCTCTTCCAGACAGGACTCCAGGCCCCTTCCTACAGACGCTTCCCGAGCTTCTGCCGTGCAGAGACCCCGGGGCCTGAAAGGGTGAGCACGTGTGGGGAGGGAGGGGCCGGGAGGTGGGAGGAGGGTTAGGAGTTCCACATGGGGCGCATCCAGCTCTGGGGGACCCACATGCAGGACAGCTGGGTGACGCTTGGGCAGCTGTGGCTGGAGTCGTCTGGGTGGGGCCCTGTGTCTTGCACACAGCCTTTGAGGGTCAAGTCTCAAGAATGTTTCCATCTAGGGCACATTTATACACAAACGTTATCTAAGAATAGTTTATCTGAGTATACACTATTTAGCATATTTACACACAAACGTTATCAGAAGGTTAGATTTAGTGGCCGGGTGCGGCGGCTCGTGCCTGTGACCCGGCACTTTGGGAGGCTAAACCAGGAGGATCACTTGAGAGTGGGAGCTCAAGGCCAGCCTGGACCGCATAGCAAGACCCTGTCTTACAAAAGTTAAAATTAAAACAATGAGCCGGTGTGCTGGTGCATGCCTGTAGTCCCACCCTGGAAGGTGAGGCAGGAAGAGGGCTTGAGCCCAGGAGCCAGAGTCACACCATTACACTCCGGTCTGGGGGACACAGCAAGGCCTTGTCTCTATTTTTAAAAATTAAATTAAATTTAAAAACGAGAAATTCAAATTTAACTGGGCATCCTGTGTTTTACCTGGTGACCCTGAGCGGATGTGGTCAGAGGTGTTTGGACGGCACAGAAGACCCCTGTTCTTACAGGGAAAGGGCCTGGGGGCGGGGGCGGCCAGGGAGGCTGGAGGGTGTGGGCGCCAGGCTGCGCAGGGCCCTGGAGAGGGTGTGCGCTGCATTCCTTGACGGGCAGTCATTCCAGACCCAGAGCCAGAGAATGGCAACTCTCACACTCTGTAAAGATCATTCTGGCCATCGGAGCAGAGAGGAAAAAAAGAGTCTGGTGTGGGCGATGTTGTAAGGGCAGCGGGGAGGTCAGGGAGGAGCTGCTGTGCTCCCCAGAGGGGAGAGGGTGGTGCATGGTGCTGGCGGTGGCAACAGAGAGGCCTTTGCAGGTGGCCTTGATGGAGGAGCAGAGAGAGATGAAATAACATTCCTGTTTCCGCCGTCTGATGAGCAGTGGGGGGCTTCCCCAGAGAAGGGTCTGCTGGCTGAGAGGGGGAACTCTCCTCAAAGCCGGCGGTGCTCACAGGAGGTGCCACCCACCTCGAAACAAGAAGAGATGCCATGGAGGGTAGAGAAAGAGGGCCTCACACAGAAGACCTCCTCCTAACGCAGACAGATCGACCCTCAGCGCGGCTCTGCACCTGCCCCTCCGTCCAGGGGCAGAAGGGAGGTCTGCAGCTCTGAGAAGCCACAGCAGCCCCCGGCCCGACAGCCAGGGCCCCAGAGCTGTGCCGTTTCACATTGACGAGACGCGTCCCACCCAGGGGCTTTGTGTGAGCGAAACGTTCTTTTTCTGATTCCATTCTTTTTTTTTTTTTTTTTTTTTTTTACAAAGAAAAAGTCTCATAAAAGGGCCCAAAGCCACAGCGATTCATCTCCAACTCATTTCAGAGTCTCAATTATCTAAATTATTGCTTTGCCCGGGCACAAAAGGAAGAGGCTCTATTTTTAAAGTCACTGGAAGATAAGTGCTGGGTTGCCTCTCCTGTCAACAGTGCATAAGAATTTTGATCAGGCGCTCATCACGTTTCAATAGCAGCAACAATGGCAGCCACCGGGGTCCTGGGGATTTTATTTTTAGCCCGAAAATCACAAAGGAGGAGCCAGGAGATTTCACACGGCAGCCTGGGCTTTTGAATGTCGCTTCTGCGAGGCCAGCCAAAAATTGTGCTTGGCTCCCCTCGAGCTGGGAGAGTCCAAGTGGGAGGGCCACTTGGCTGGGAGCGGAAGGGGCTGCCTCTGGAGCTGGCTTCACCCATCCTTCGCGCACCCATCCACAATGCTCCATTAGCTCCTTCCGCAGATGGCGGCTCCGCGGGG
Organism: Cebus imitator; assembly: GCF_001604975.1. Lineage (NCBI taxonomy): Eukaryota > Metazoa > Chordata > Mammalia > Primates > Cebidae > Cebus > Cebus imitator. The sequence goes on along the minus strand of NW_016107764.1, from coordinate 806,202 downwards.
AGGGGAGAGCTAGTGCTACCCAGTCTCTGTCGGCAGGGACACTAGCTCCCGGCTGAGGGGCAAGGGCTCTGCAGGAGACACAGGGGGTGCCAGGAGGCTCAGGGACACATGTGGGCCTGACAGTCATCACGGGAGGCTTCGGGGAGGAGGCAACCCAGCTGGAGCCTGGGGAAACAGACCTCACCGTGATGGCTGCAGATGAGAGTGGGAGAGGGGAGGGAGGGTGTCCCGGGGTGTGGAGCAGCAAAAGCAAAGAGCTGGAGACCTACAGGAGCAGGGAGCATGGGTGGCAGCATGGGAGAAGAGGGGGGTGAGAAGAGACGGGACGGAGAGTGGGCATGCCTGTGGGAGGAGGTGGGCGATTCGGAGGATGGCAGGTGACGAGGACGGCTGCTGAGCAGAGCCGAGGCAGGTGGTGCTGGGCTAGACCTAGGCCCCAGGGAGGCCAGACCACAGAACTCCCCAGAGGATGTCACTTCCAGGGGTGGGGTCAGCCTTGTGAGTATCTGCCAGCCCGCCAAGGAGCAGTGGGAGAGTGAGGCACTGCCTGGCCCCTGGCTCTTTGTGGGTCAGGAGTCTTAGAGACAAAAGAAACCCTCCTCACGGATTCAGCCAGAGCGAGGCTTCACTGGCAGGGCACTGGGAAACTCATGGAAGGGTCCGGAAGGCTTCAAGTCCAGGCTCGGTGGCAGGCTGGATGTGGAAGCCACCCAGCCAGATGCTCAGGCACAGTAAGGGCGACACAGGTGCCCTGAGGCTGGGAGCTGCAGCTTGTGCCCCGGCAGTTGCCAGCTCAGAACCCCAGCTTCGGGCACTGCCGTTGAGGCTGGAGCAGCCCGCTCTCCGGGGTCACAGCTTCTCTGGGCCTCTATGTCCTGGGATATTGGCCTGGGTGGTTGAGTGAGGGACATGTGCCCACATCCTAGCTATAGGGCTGGGAAAGAGATTCTATGGAAAGAGATTCTATTTCCAGGATAGAAATCCTGGAAAGGTACACAGAGAGGGGCCGCGGTGCTGACAGCCAGAAGACCCCACAGGTGTCAGCTGTGCAGGCTAACAGGGGAAGCACCGGCTGGGGGGAGGGGCAGCTGCTGCCAGCCTGCACGGGGTCTCTGTAGGGAAGGCCAGGTTGGGGGGTGGACAGGGTGAGCAGGCCTGGGATTGGCTCGTTGGAATAATTTGGGTGGGTGAATCATTTCAGTAGGCCCTGGGCAATGTGGGTGGTCAGGTGCTGGTGACTCAGCCTCATGTAGACACAGCTGTAGACACACAACTGGCATTGGGTGATTCAGGGCAGGGGGCGAGTGTCCCGGGCCACAGGGCCTGATGATGGCAGGCGAGTGCTCTGTGGGTGCTTGGTGGGCTGGTTGCACTGGACAGCACTCTGCATGGGAGTTTCCATCCCAGGGAGCAGCTGGCCTCTCCTGGTCAGCCCTGGGAGGGGCGGCTTCTCCTGGTCAGCGAAGCGTCCCGGTCAAAGCAGGGTGAAATATGCGAATAGTAAGCACAGTGGACACGGCGCCTTCCTCTCCAGCCTGGCCGTTCCTGGGCTGGGCGGGAGATTCCTGCGGGGAAGGTGGCAGCTGTGCAGAGTGTAACCCTAAGCCCCTGTGGTCAGCCTCATCCTCCCGCCCCATGCCTGGTCCTGCCTGTGCCTGATGACTTGCTCACATGATTGCTCCCACTTCCCAGCCTGGCTGCGCACCTGTGAACCCAGCTTCCAAGCCCGGAGTCTCTGTCTCTTCCTCCTGACCTCGTCACAGGCTTAGGTCTTATGGCCCCAGGAGCACACACCAGGTCCCCAGTCCTGTGGAACACCCACCAGTGACAGAGCCTGGGGTCTGCACTTCAGATCACTGCAGCCTGGGGACCCCTTTGTCCCTGGCCCTGGAGTGAGGCTCAGGAACAAGGATGGCCAAGCCGTGGTCTCACTCCCGGGCTCTGGGCCTGCAGGAGGGCAGCCACTCATCACAGAACCCTGGGTCAAGGCGGGATGCACTGTCATTGAGCAAGGCCTGGCAAGCACCGGGGGACCTCATTTCCAGCATGCTGGAGGTGCAAGGGGCTGTGCCCAAGCCAGATAGGAGGGGCTGGAGCAGAGGGAGACCGGAGCAGATGCTCAGGAGCTGGGCCGAGGCCAGCACTCAGGAGGGGGCTTTGGGGAGTCAGATTTTGGGGAAGTCAGATTTTACGGGAGTCAGATTTTCGGGGACAACATGGAGGAGAAGAGGATAATCCTAAAGCCATGGCCTCTTGGGTGCCGGGACCTGCGATTTCAATCTCCTCCCCACCCACCCAACCTGTCCACATGTGACCTCCACATCAGGCACTTTCCAGGGACCTCCACGTCCCTAACGAAGCCCTGGACTCAGAGACTCAGAACACTGACCCAGTTGTTCCCTATGCCTCAGCCTCTTGGGTGTGACCAACTGGGTGGGACCCCTGGCAGGCTGGCTGTGGGTGCCCCAGGTCACAGGGTGAGGCCCTGACACTCCAGCCTGAGTCTGTTCCTTCCAAAAGGTCTTGCCTGGCCTCTCCTCTCCCTCAGCCTCACTTCCCCTGGGGCCATCAACCCACAGAGCAGAAGGAAGGAAGGCGAGTTGGGAAACAGCTCAGGCTGCTGGTGCTCCCACCTCCTGTGGACACAGCGGGCAGACACACAGCCTAAAGCAAGTCACACACACACACGCGCCGCTCCACGCATTAGGGATGAGGAGAGTCCGTGACTCAGGTCTGAGGCCCTCCCAGCTTACAACCCCTTCCCTGGTGCTTCCTGCAAAATCCTCTGCAGATTCCTCTCCGTTCTCCATGCCACGGCTCACCTCGCACTGCCCTGCCTGGGCCTGGTCTGCGTCCACCCTGGGTCCCGCTGCATCGGCTGTGTGCTAATCAGAGAGCGTGCGGCGTGCTCTCGGTGCCTGCATCAGCACTGCCCAGCCCCCGGGAGGGCACCGTCCAGGAAGCCCCGTCTCCTTGCTGCAGAGCGTGAGCACCCAGCCCTCCCTTGTTCCTTTCGGTGTGAAGATCGTAAACAGCACCTGGAGCAACTCCACCACCAAACCTCCTTCCCCGCTCCTCTGAGGATGGAGTCTCTACTCAGTGCCTCAGTTAACAACCTGCCTGACAAGGAGTGGTTGGCCCAATGGACTAGGAGATTAGCTCATTTTCAGGAGGATTCAGGGTTTCCGTTTATCAGGCTCCCCCAGCTGCGGCTCCTGGAGTGATTGATGGGGTGAGGAAGATGAGGGGCTGGTCGGAGGCAGCTGAGCCCCAGGGAGCTCTCCATCTTCTTTTAGACTTTCTCCACCCCAGCCCCACCCTGGCTGCTCACTGTGGCTACAGGTCAGAGAGGGAGGCGTGCAGTTGAGGATGGGCTGGGCTTGGGGCCAGCAGCCAGGGGAGGGAGGCAGTGCAGGGTAAGGCTGTGGAGGCAGCCGGGGCTGGGCAGTGCGGCCCAGAAGCCCTCGAGGAGGTGGTCTTGATGCCGGAGGCCTGGCCGCAGGCAGGGGGATGGCATTCTTGTCTTGCATTTTGAGACAATCACAATGACCCCAGCATGAAGGGCGGTGGCAGGGGACAGACCGTGATGCAGGAAGCCAGGCAGGAGCTGAGCCCAGGTGGCAGGCAAGCTGGAGTTGTGAAGGGGGACATGGGAGTGGCTTCCCTGAACAGGACAGAGCTGTTGGTTCGTGAAACAGTGTCCCCAGCACAACCCCGGGCTGCAGTGCGCACCTGTCTACTCTCTACTCATGCGAGACGCTATCACAGAGTGGGAACCAAGAGGGGTTTTCTGGCTTGTTATGACCTGTGTTGAAAAGGATATTTAGCATAGTGAAAACTTGGAGTTTTGGTATTAAACATGGTTGAATCTCACTTTTTATTTGTGGTGAGATCTTGGACACGTTAGGTGAGACCCTGGACCTGCTTAAGTTTTTATACCCACTTCTGGCCCAGACGTCTCCTAAAACACACCCCGGCTTCATAAGCCTAGAGATGCTGCCTGCCTGTTCTCAGCAGGTAAGGAAGAGTGTTACTCCACAGCCTGGACATTAGCGCAGCCTGGGGGACTGGACTCCCACACTCCTGACCTGCAGGTGAACCTCACTGATGAGGAGGTCAACCCGAGATGCTAGGCCTTTCACAAGCAATAAACAGACAATGGCTTTAAACTATGGATGATCGATATGGACTATGGAGGGTGGGTGTGGACCATGGAGGGTTGGCATGGACTACGCAGGGTCGGTGTGGGCCATGGAGGGTCGGTGTGGACCACAGAGGGTCGGCGTGGACCATGCAGGGTCGGCGTGAACTACGGAGTGTCGGCGTGGTCTACAGAAGGTCGGCATTGTCTATGGAGGGTCGATGTGGACCATGGAGGGTCGGTGTGGACCACAGAGGGTCGGCGTGGACCATGCAGGGTCGGCGTGAACTACGGAGTGTCGGCGTGGTCTATGGAGGGTCAATGTGGACCATTGAGGGTCGGTGTGATTTATGGAGGGTCGGTGTGGGATATGGAGGGTTGGTGTGGTCTATGAAGGGTCGGTGTGGTCTATGGAGGGTCGGTGTGGACCATGGAGGGTCGGTGTGGACCATGGAGGGTCGGTGTGACTTATGGAGGGTCAGCATGGAC
>NW_016107764.1:793100-800033 GCF_001604975.1 Cebus imitator | reverse complement strand
CCCTCCCCTCCCCTCTCCTCTTCTTCTCCTATCTGCTCATTTTGGCACCATCTTATCCACAGACTCAGTTAACCTGTTTGTTGAGGATTCTTCCCTCCAGTTTCAGCCTGTCCTTTGAGCTGTGTCTGTCTCAGCCCATGGCCAATTGCCTTTGGAGCATCTTCTCTTGGCCATGACAATGGTGTCAAGGGTCAGTGAGTCCAAAGTGAGTTATGGATCCCTCTTAGTTGAGTCTTCTCCTCACCCAGAGTCACAGTCTCCGTGAAAGACCCTCTATGGCTCTGGTGTCACGGCTAGCTCTGTGCTGTGTCTCGCCCACCCGCTTGGCCTCCCAAGTTCTCCTTCTGGATATCTACCCTGACTCCCCAAAACTGACCAGTGCCACTTCCTGTCTCCCTCAGGGTAGGTCTCGCTGTAGACCCCAGTGTCCTAGAGTGGTACCATAATCCTGCCATCACTTCTAGCAAGGGGTGGGCCTCAGGGTCATGGAGGAAGTGCCCATTCCTCTTGGTGCAGGTTCAGAGGCACCGAGCAAAGGGCTGCTCCTGTATCTCTGTCTAGTACCTGTAGCCAGGTCTCAGGGCATTCCCTGTGCCCAGGCCCAGTGTCCCAAGTGGGTTCCATTTCTATCTGTCTGTGGCCCATCCTACTAGGTGATGAAGCAGTGCCCTGAGAGTCTCCAGATTATGCCAAGCCACCAGATGAATGGGCTCCGTGTCCACACACACCGAGTCGGGCGGAGCTGCAGACCGTGAGGAAGGAACGGCTAGACCAGGACAGGACCAAGTGGCCTCTGCAGTCGGCGCTGAGAGGCGTAGGCTAGAAGGGGACACAGCGTAGTGGACGGCAGCCAGGTCAGGTGCCCTGGGGCCTCCTCCGAGGGCTCTTCGGACCCTACTCCCAGGCAGGGACTCAGGGGCTGTGCAGTGCCATGGGGCCTATGTCCCGCGTGGAGGCTGCCTCCACGTGGCTCCTGCTGCTGCACTCACAGCACGGCTGAACCACAACCACGGCGTCCGGGTTAAGCTGTGTGCACTTGGCTCCCATGCCAGGCACGGGAATGGGGGGACTCAGACCTGCCTCCTCACCTCAGCCCGGGAGCGAGGGCAGGCACTGGCTGAGAATGTTCCAGCGGCTCTCCTAGTGTGGGAGTCAGGAGCGTGGGATTCCACCTCATCACACGAGGTACATGTTGGGTGACTGTGCACGCCATGGCCTCTGAGCTCACCCCAAGCAGTGCTTCCAGGAGGAGCCCGGTGCCAGGTAAAGAATGTGCCCGGGCAGGGGACAGGAGGCAGAGGCCTTGAGTCTGGAGCACCTCGCGTTCATTCAGCCTCTGCAGTCTGAAGATGTGTCTTGGCTTGGCCTTGAGCTGTGACCTTGGGTGAGTCACAGGGCTTTCTGCACTACCAGTCCCCTTCAGCAAGAAGAGGCTAGTGATGCTGCCCTCCCACGTGCTGCGGACGCTCTGCCATGTGGTCCTCACCACAGCCCTGGAGGAGGCAGCAGGACCCTTGATGCCCACCTGCCTTGGCAGACCTGCAGATGCTGAGAGGGCTGAGGGCCCAGGGCTAAGGGCAATGTTAGGGAGCAGGTGCTGCGGTGCTCCTGGGGTCTCCGCCGGGGCCTCCCTGTGTCCTCAGCCTCTCTGTACATAGCTCCCTCTTGGGTCAAATAGAGGACCTCCTCAGAGGGTGCTGTGAGATGAGAGGGGAAACATGATCCCCAAAGGGCTTCGAGGGAGCGTCAGTGTGCCTTCTGCTCTGCAAATCCAGGCGAGGGCACTGGGATGATCAGGCAGGGCTGCAGTGGAGATGGCACTGCCCGGGTGGAATGGGTGCCTATGATGGAACACACTCAGGAGAGGCCGGCAGGGACAAGGCGGCACTGCCTGGAGTACTGCCAGCCTAAATGCGGGTCTCCTGGCCCCAGGCCTAGCCTTTCCTCGCCTCTGCTGAGGGCGGGGTCTGCTGCCAAAGTGGCCCCCACCCCCGGGTGCCCGAGGGCTGACCACTGAGGCAGCAGCTGGGGTGCAGCGTGCTTGGCCGCTGCCTGGGGCAGAGGGTGGAGGGGTGTGCTTATGTCAACCGGGGACAACCTGGCCAGACAGCACACGGCTCTCAGCTGCAGAGGAAGCACAGAATCCTGTGTCTGGAGCTGGAATCCTGTGTCTATGGTTTCCTAGCTGTGTGACCCTGGTGTGTCTTCAGCCTTTCCGACTGCAGGGAGCATGCTTTTCCTGTCAGTTGTGTGCCGTTGTGAATGGCAGAACAGACAACTAAACACACAGGCTGTGTTTCAGGGACTCTGAGATGCTGCAGATTTTTTTTTTTTTTTGAGACAGAGTCTCGCTCCGTCATCAGGCACCAGGCTGGGGTGCAATGGCGTGATCTTGGCTCACTGCAAACTCACCTCCCGGGTTCAAGCAATTCTCCTGCCTCAGCCTCCTCAGTAGCTGGGAATACAGGCGTGCGCCGCCACACCCAGCTAATTTTTGTATTTTTAGTAGAGACGGGGTTTCACCATGTTGGCTAGGATGGTCTCGATCTCTTGACCTTGTGATCTGCCCTCCTCGGCCTCCCAAAGTGCTGGGATTACAGGCTTGAGCCACTGCTCCCGGCCGATGCTGCAGATTTTAAGATGCACTGTTATTTTAGGTCTTCCTAAAAACAAACAAACCTGCCAATGACATGGTAAGGCAGCATTGATTGTAAGCTGTATCCTGGTTTTCAAGCTGTTCAGATGTGAACAGACATGTCACCACCTGCGGGAAGGCAATCTGGAACATTCATTTCCAAAGCAGTGTTCACATGTCTGACAGGGCTTGATGGGAACATGGAGCAAATATGCTTTTGGGGGTCACCAAAGCCAGAAATTGGACTGGCAGGGTGAGGTTCCCGGGGACGCACTTGCTCAGTGTGGAGACGCAGCCTCTGGGAATCAGAGCTATGTCACAGTGAAATCACTGCTTTGCAAGGGATCGAGCTCCCCAAACCCTGGGAATGTTCAATCCAGACTCAGTGGCGTCCAGAGAATGCAAGAATTGGCCAGCGCCTGCCCTGAATTCCTGCCAATGTCCTTTCCATCGAGACTCACTGCTGCAGACATGAACCTGAGCTTACGGAGGTGGACGGATCAGATGGCTTCTCAAAGTGCCCTCCAGCTCTAAGTGCCCAGGGCCACAGGCTGCCCTTAGGCATTCCTGTCTTGCAGTTGGCTGGCATTTTGACTTAGGGAATGGGTGGTTAATGAAAAAGAGACACAGGAGCTTCCTGGGATGTGACTGACATTACCGTCTGCCCAAGGAAGACAACCGCTAATTACTGGCTCCAGCTGGCAGCCCAGGGGTACCACGCTGAAGGCAGAGAGATGGACGGATGAGAGGACCTGGAGAAGGGAAGTGCTTCCAAGAAGGCAGCTTGCCTTGGAGGCTTCTGGACCCCAGCCCTGGTCCTGGGGAGGCCCTGAGTGATGGGTGGGGAGCCCCCAATGATGGATGGGGAGTCCCTGAGTAGTGGGTGGGGAATGACAGGTGGGGAGTCCCTGAGTGACAGGTGGGGAGGCCCTGAGTGATGGGTGGGGAGCCAAGGCCATCTTCCCTGCTGCACCATTCTTAAGCAGGCCTAACTGAGGGCATCAATAGAGCTGTTGGGCCCATCTGATCATCAGCTTCATGCTGTCCATGCCCTTCAGCTGACCTTGGCTGTCACCTCTGACCAGCGCCCATGTTGTCCCCACACCCAGGTTCTGTCCGCTTGGCCAGTCGCTGCCTCTGACTCCCATCTGGATCAGGATCTGATTCCTGTTGTGCTCTTGTCGCCATCCCTGCAGACAGAAAGCAAAGGGTCTCCACGATTCCATAGCCGGCTCCTACTGGGGGCCGGTGCCGTGCAAGGCCGGCCATGCAGGCTCTGCCGCTTACACTGGGATGGCACGGCCAGGGGCTGTGGCAATTCTCACTGTGCAGACGAGGAAGCCGGGCTTGGGTGTTAGACAGCAGCCCACGTCATCGGCAGAAGTTCCCAGAGACTTGGGTGGCCGGGTCTGCAGCTCTAGGGGTTAAACAGCAGGCCTGTGTCCATTGGCAGAAGTCCCTAGAGCCTGGGGTGGCGGGGTCTGCAGCTCTCTGGGTGGGTACTGTGCCATGCTGCCTTCCCCTGGGGTCCCAATGCCTCTGGGATCCCCACCCCACCCGACGCCCCCGTCCTGGCCCCACTAAGCCTCATCTTCCTCCTCTCAGCTGAGAACACTTAAACCTGGTCCCAGGTCCCCAGTGAGCCTGGCCTCTCCCCAAAGTGGGCTCCAAGTGTGCAGGACACCCCTGCCCTCCATGACCCAGGGCTGCAGCCCTCCCCTTGGCCCTGGCAGGTGGCACCACTTGAGGGACATTCTGCCCTCCCTGCCCTTCAGGGCTCAGGGATCTAAGATTCCACAGGAGGTGCACTCAGCCACCTGGGTCCAACTCCGCCTCATGCCCAGCCCTGTAGCCCGGCTCCCTCAGACGCCACCTTCCGCCTGTTCCACTGGACTGTGTCCAGCACCTGCGGCAGGTGACCGCCTCCTCACTCCACCTGCCTGGAGGGCGTCCAGCACAAGCTCTCCCGTTCATTCTTCCACATCCAGCTTTATTCTATGGGGCCCCACTGTGCAGACACCCCAAACACCACAGGAGCCAGTGCGTGCTGCCAACCTTAGGGGTTAGATTTCAGTGGCCAGGAAGTTTCCTCTGGACCTCGAATCACTCCCTCACCTCAAAGTTCCCCCAAACCTTCACCTGATAGAAGGCAAGGGGGAGCCCAACCCCCAGCAATCCTTGATCCTCCCATACCAGCCTTCCGGGGCTGTTGGGGCAGAGGGTGGTCTCTGCTCTAGAGGCTAGACTGCAGTGGGGCATCGGCAAGGTCCTCGGGAGGACCGGCCAGACCTCTCCCCAGCTCCGGCTAGCCTTGGCCTTCCTGGGCTGTGGAGGTGTCACTGAGCCACAGCCTCTGCTGTCACGCAGCATCTCCCTGTGTCTCTGCTTTCTCCTCTTACAAGGACACCAGCCACTGGATTTAGGAGCACCCTCGTCTAGTCTGGACTCAACTTACCCAATTACATATGTAAAGCCCCCGTTTCGGAATAAGATTCCATTCTAAAGTTGGTGGTGGACATGAATCTTCAGGGATGCTGTTCTATCTGGGACACCCCACATTGCCCTGCCCTCCTGGGGTCTCTCTAGCTCATCCCACAGTCCCCGTGTCCTCTCATGTTCAGTCTCAAGGTGAGGTTTCTTACTGTGCCTCAAGTCAGCTCCCACAGCCCAGCTTAGGGGCACCTCGGCTCCACCCATGAGGGTGCGGTGCCTTGGGGTCACCGGGATTCAGGGCCCCCGAATTATGTCCAAGAAATGCCCAGAAAAGAGAACTAGTGACAATGATGTCACCCCAGGAGCTGACCTCAGGCTGTGTGAGGAGGGGACTCCCTGCTGTCAGGCTCCTGACAAGAGACCACCAGAGATGGACATTAAAGAAAGGGCTCAGGGACCTGAGTGCACTCAGCCACCTGCGAGATTCCATCACTTTACCCCCTTTAAACTGGGAAGGGCCTGACATTCCCATCCCCACCTCCCCCCTGTCCTGCCTGAAAGGCGTGACTGTGCTTATTGTCACCTGCGTTAGCAGTGGTATTTGATGGCCCTTTTACTTCTCCAAGCTCCGCTGCTCATCAGTGGTCTCTCATGGTCCTCCTAGTGCTGGGAGAGAGGCAGCGTGGGCGTCATTGCTCTGCCTTTCGGAAGATACCACCAGCGGACACCTCCCTCCACCTGCCACCAGCCGTGGACTCTCCTATCGCAGGACCCACCAGCTCCCCGCAGACAGTGCCATCTTTTCTATTAGCATCCCCAGCTACTGGGTTGATGGCGCTGGAGGGAGGAGTCCTGTCGCCTGTCCTCACTGCAAGCTGGTGATGGAGCTGAGTCTCTTGCCTTAGTCCAGAATCTTCTAAGCCTTGCTATTGGCTCTCCGGAGAAGGGACCTACAGCCAAAAGCCACTCTGATCTGTTAAGGGGAAAGGGAAGCACCATGGTTCTGGCGAGACGGGGCTGCCTAGCCCAAAACCCCTCTTCAGGGGAGGCCAGGCAGCCTCAGGGGCAAGGAGCCCTACGGGGCATTGGAATGGAGCCTCCTGGGTGAGAGAAACCTTCCCTAAACATCCTCAGGGCCTGCACCTGCTCCTGGGTGACCCTGTCCTCCTCGTCCCCAAGAGGGAACCCCTTTGGAAGCCCCTTTCCAAGTCACCTCTGGGGTCTCTGTGTGCCTCCAACCCCATAATACAATGTCTGGATGGCCTCTTGAAGACCCCACCCTTCACCCGCCTAGCTCCCCCACTCTGCAGATTCAAATGCCATAGAGTGCTTCAAGGAGCTCCTGCCCAGCCCCAGCTGGCATCTGCTAGCAGCAGGTCTAGTGAGGAGGGGCTCCTGGCCACGGGCCCCAGGGGAGTCTTCAAAAGGATCACCCTTTCCAATAAGCAAGGCAGCCACCTCCCAATATCCCAGGGCTTGGGAGAGGCTCTACACCCCCCAAGGGTTCCCACTGGAGAGGAAGGAGAGTCCCTGAAAAAGCGGGGGGAGAGTGGGTCATGTGAGGCCTGTGGAGCAGCCCTGGGTCAAATCTCAGCCTGGGCACTTTGTGTGAAATCAGCCTGGGCACTTTGCGTGCTAGGCAATCATACAGTTGCCTGGGTGTCCTAAAGCCCCTGTTTCCAGCTGGTAATGGGAACACCAACTCTTCTCAGCTCCTGTCTCTTTATTTCATGTTCTCTTTTGAAAACCTACTGAGTCTCAGGTACTGGGGCATTGGACCTAGGAGCCTAGGACTGCTGGCGTGAGTGTGGACAGCAGCTCACACTGCCCCTGATCTGCTGGCGTGAGTGTGGATGGGAGCTCAC
>NW_016107764.1:784243-793010 GCF_001604975.1 Cebus imitator | reverse complement strand
GGGAGCTCACGCTGCCCCTGATCTGCCGGCGTGAGTGTGGACGGGAGCTCACGCTGCCCCTGATCTGCTGGCGTGAGTGTAGACGGGAGCTCACACTGTCCCTGGGCTAGCGTGAATGAGGATGGGAGCTCACACTGCCCCTGATCTGCTGGTGTGAGTATGGATGGCAGCTCACACTGTCCCTGGGCTGGTATGAATGAGGACAGGAGCTCACACTGCCCCAATCTGCTGGAATGGGAGTGCACAGCAGCTCACATTGGCCCTGGTCTGCTGGCTAAGGGCATGGTAGGAAATCGTGCCTGTAAATCTGAGTGGCATCATTGCAGAGAAGGCCTGTGTGCGCGGGAGCAGCCCTTCGGGATTCTCTCATATGAAGATGATGACAGCAACGGGTAACAGCACCATCCACAACAACGATGGGGACAGCAGCAGTCCTGGACGCCGGGCCTTGGCACAGGTGGGCACTGCCACTGCTTTCATGCCACCTTTGACGACTCTGGGATGGAGACACCAACGTGAAGCCTTTTCACAGGGAAGTAAACTCACCCCCAGGGAAGTGTGGGGGCACTTCCAACCTCCCATGTCTGCAACAGAGGCCCCAGGGACTCACCAGGTGGGAGGGGGGCAGTCCACCCACTGTGGTGGCAGCTCTGAGACCTGGCTCCCCCCCCTCTGGATGGACGCCCCTGGCTGCCCACGCCATGGGAAGCAGAGCAGGCTTCCTTAAACACCCGTCATTTTCTGCAGGGCAGAGGCCTCATGGCCTTCACTCCCCAAGCTTTAGAAGCCCCTCCGTGAGCGGGAAAACAGCGCTCCATCCCAGATGACGCCACATGCAGGCACACACGTATGTGCTGGCACACGCTTGCATGCTATGCCACGCTTGGTCACGGAACCACATGAGGTTCTCTTTTGCCTTGAGGGAAGCTGAAGGCTGAGAAGAGGAAATGAGGCGGCCCAGGAAAGCATCTTTCCCGGTAATTACTGCACCTTGTATAAGCTAATGAGCCGTTGAGGGGCTGGACAAAACATTTGGGGGAGTTATTGAATGCTCCCTCACAGTTCACTCGGTTGTAGGAATTAATTGATTTACGGGATGGAGGAGTGAACGTGTACGTCTTTGTTAATCTGTTTTCCCTTCGTGTGAAAGCAGAGAGGCTGGGCTGTCGGCTGGGCCTGAGGCCTCACCTGCTTTCAGACTGGCCGGGCCCACAGAGCAGAGCCAGGCTGGTCCAGACAGGCATCACCCACTGAGATTAAAGCCTGAGAAGCTACCCAGAGAGTGCAGGGGTGGTGTGCACCCGTAAGCGCAGACACCAGTGAGCACAGACACCCTGAGCACAGATACCAGTGAGCTCAGGCACCCATGAGCTCAGACACCCATGAGCACAGACACTGGTGAGCACAGATACTGGTGAGCTCAGGCACCCGTGAGCTCAGGCACCCATGAGTGAAGTCATGTGTGAGCTCAGGCACTCGTGAGCATAGACACCCGTGAGCACAGATACCGGTGAGCTCAGGCACCTGTGAGTGCAGACACCCGTGAGCGCAGACACCAGTGAGCTCAGGGACGTGTGAGTGCAGGCATCCGTGAGCATAGTCATGTGGGAGCTCAGACACCCATGAACTCAGGCACCCGTGAGCGCAGGCACCTGTGAGCTCAGGCACGTATGAGGTAAGCTGGATCTCTTGCTCTCTCTCCCTGAGTGAGTGATGCCCTCTGCCACGGGGTGACGTAACAAGAATGCAGCCCCCTGACCTTGGACTTCCTGAGCCCTGTCTCAGGGAAGGGAGACAAGGCAGCGTGGAGTAACAAGCTCTTCTGTGGCTGTGGTTCTGGAACACACCCACATGGGCATCAAGCCCCACCTGACCACATTCTGGCCACAACTGTCACCTTTTTTTCTCCGAACCTCAGTTTCCCCTCCTAGATGCCACCTCCAGAGAACTAAATGAGCCACTGTGAGTGAAATTCTATTTCAGCGCCCCGGGCACAGCAGCACCCAAGAGGCCCCGCTCCCTGCTCTGCCTTCCTGAGAGCCCCAGGGAGCCCCCTCTTGCAAATGGCCATGCTCAGCATGGACCAGGCTGCCTTCCTGCACACCTGAGCACGCTGGCCCGCCGGCCGTGTTGCTGCAGCCTCGATCCTTCCTCACTCCTCAGTCTCCACGTCTGCTGGTTGGTTCCGTTGTCCTCTCTTTTGGTTGGCAGATTAAATGAAGCGAGATTTGCATAGCAATAAAAAGGTAATTAAAATCACCAACACATGAAAGACCCATTATGAGATTCCCTGGGAAAGACGTCTCCACTGGTGGGGAAATCTGCAGTAAGAGGGTGGGGTGAAAAACCAATTAACCAAGCCTGTTAGCCACCCATTACCAGCGCAGGGACTGCAAATATAAATATTAATTGCTGCAGGGCCACGTTGTTAACAGACAGCCAAACTCATAAATCTCTCCGCACAGTTGGTGGTGATCAGGTGCGTCACAACGGTGGGGCTCTGAAGAGCTCTGGGTGGAGGCTGAGGGGGAAGCGGGCGCCGCCGACGTGGGTCTCCTGCTCTGTGCCCACCCTTATCCCTGATAAGGATCCGATTGTATTTCGAGGTCTGAATTACGATGTGTCAGTTTATCGGTTTATTCATTATTTACAACCACTTAGAAATAATATGTGTGTGTCCGTATACATGGATATATATGGACATACACGCTGATAAAACGAATACACCCATCAAGTTATTGTGCAGCGGATAATTTAATTAGAGCTCTCTTGTCCTGCGGGAATCCTGGTGGTGACCTCCTTTCTGAAGACAGTAGCTTCTTAGATAATAACATCAACAAATGACGCCCCACTGGCCATAAACAGACACTCGGGGTTCGGAGACAGAGGCCTCCGCTGTGGTTTCTCGCAGCTTGGGTGCTTCTAGGCGTTCTGCTGAGGGATATGATGGTCCCTGCCCTGTGCTGAGATTCCACTCTGGAAAGCAATGGTGAAATCCTAGAGATCGCCTCTGTCCCAGAGAGAGGCTCCTCCCACCCCAGCAGCAGAGCCCCTGTCTAGGAGAATGGAACGCTGTCTGTGGGAGGTCAGAATTCAGGCCAGCTCCCTCCTTCCTGTCCCAGCCTTGCCAGTTGTGCCCATGGACTCAGATCTGCCCAGACAGGAGGAGCCGCCGCCAAGTCTGTGGCTCAGGGTCCAGGAAGCATCAAAGACCACTTTGCTGGAAATTGGATCCATGACACATTCACACAGCTGGGGCTGTGCCCCAGACCACCCAGGGAATGCCTGGTCCTTGGAGAGACCTAAGCTAGACCCCCTCCCAGCCCTGCGCTGCTTGGATCGTTCATTCATTCACTCATCCACTTCTTCCTTTCACGACTTGCTCATCAAGGGATCGTTTCCCAAGGGTGTGCCCTGCGTGCTGTGGGCAAGTGCTGAGGGCTATGAAATGGGTTAGGAGAGTCCCCAGCATCTCAGGCTTCCCTACCGAAGGTTTGGACGTCTGTTCTCATCCGTTCTTCCTCTGTCCCTCTCTCTCCTTCCTTCCTTTCTCTCAAGAAGTATATGGGCCAAGCACTGCTTTTAGAGCTGAGCATGAAACAGTGGATGGAATAGTGAACAAGACAGAGTCTTTGCTCTCCCTGAGCCTCCATTCACTGGGATGAGCAGACAATAAACAGAGAGCGTGTCAAGTGGTGACGAGCGCTGTAAATGTGGAAGTGCTGCTCTCCGTCCAAGGAGGCGGCATTGAACTAAGAGCTGAAAGGCCAAGTGGAGGTCCGAGGGCCACAGGGAAGAGGCCGTGGCCAACGTGGCTGGGAGGAGTGGGCAGCAGAGGTGGTGGACAGCATGCTGAAGAGACTGTGTGGGGGTGGGGGTGGGGTTTCACACCCCGCAGGCCTTTCTAGGCCATTGTAAAGACTTGGGCTAAGCTCTGAGTGAGACAGGACCTTGGAGGGTGTGAGTGAGACACAGCTGCGCTTTCATGAGACCATGCTGGATGCTGTGTCGAACACAGTCTGGAGAGAGAGGAAAGTCAGAGAGACAGAGAGAAAAGAAAGACACAGAGAGGGAGGGCAAGAGACAGAGAGAGAAAGGAAGTGAGAGAACACAGCACGATAATGCCGGTGAAATGCCGGTGGATTCGGACAAATATGTCAGCAGGGAGGGAGGTAATGGGAGGCGTCTGGACACTTACATGTGGTTTGAAAATACAGGTAATGGGGTTTTCCTTTGAATTGGATATAATTGGTGTGATATGCGGAGAGGAGTTAAGAATATCTCCAAGGTTTTTAACGTGAGAAAGCGTGAAAAGAATTGTCCTTTATGAAGATGGGACGAGCTGGCTAATTTGGGGAAGAGTGTTCGGTCTTGGCCACATTACGTTTAAGGAGTCTTTAGACATCTAAGTGCCATTTTGGTTAGACATTGCATATATAAATCTGGAGTTTGGAAAAGAATTCAGGCTGAGAAAATTATTTTACTTGGGAAAAGAATTTAGAGAAAAAAACCTGGCCTGACATCCCATCTCAGGAGAACTCCAGGCTCTGGAGCTAAGAACACTGAGGAATAGCAGCAAAGGACCTTGAGAAGGAGGGTCTAGAAGCAGGGGAGACCAGGGAGCGGGGGGCGTCTGGGAGGAATGCTTCAGCGACGCAGCAAGGGTCCTCTGGCCAAATACGAGTAACAGGCTGAGTTAAATAAGAGAGGAGAAATGGCTGCTGACAAGCCCTGCTGAGGTCGGATGCGGGAACACCGTGGACGGAGAGATGGAGGCGTTGGCAGAAGGCGAAGGGGAAGCCGCATGGACGGATGTTGTGCTGGAGGGGCCTTGTCTAAGTGGGAGGAGAGGGAAGACCGTTGCTGCAGAGGAATTCAGGGCCAGTGTATGCATGCACACACACCCACGCCCACACACACGTGCACTCACATACACGGAAGGTATTTATACATATTTCATATATGCACACTTACACATGTATATATATGCATGAACACACACACATTTCGTATATGCGAATGATATTTACAGCAGAATTTTATAATCCCATTAAGTGGGGAAATTTGACAATGCAGGAGACAGAGGCAAGTATGGTCCAGTGCTGATGGCTTCCTTCCGCCCCGGGAGCTACAGGGTCCCTCTGTGCCCAGGGTGCTGTCTGCGGTGCTGGAAATTACTTTGCTTGCAGCCAAGAATACACTCGAGAACACAGAGGAGGTGCTCAAACATGCAATTTATGGTTCGGCATTTGACGGCATCAGCCTACATATTTAATTGGTATTTTATTGTCCATTAAATCACAAACATCACACCCTGTATTGGAACCCATCAGTACTGAAGAGGATGGAATCTGGAGGAAACGGGGATGGGAGAGAGAGGAGGTTGGGTCTTTACACAGAGCCCAAAGCATGCCAGGCATGTTGCTAGTCAGTTCTCCTTAGCCATCTCAGATGACTCCAGGGACACCCAGGATGGTCACTGTTCCGTGTGGCCCAGGGAAGTTCAGAGCATGGGTTTGCACAGCACATGACTCGATATTTGAACCCGGCTCCACCTACGTGCCCTTATCCCCTGCACGACCTGTCACCAACTCAGGACACATTTCTCCCATCCCCTTTCTCCACCCCCACTGCTGCGTTTCTCCTGAGGTCAGCAGGGAGTAAGGCAGAGACGGGGCTCAGTCTGCCTGGCTGGAAGAACCCTGGGAAGGCTCAGGCTTTGTGTGGATTGTGAGCCTCAGGGAAGGTTTATGCAGGGTTTCAAAGTCACCACAAAATAATCCGTTTTCATTACGTGCAAATGTGCTCAGGATAATTAGCCAATGGACCTACAATGGCCTTCTGGGCTCCCACCTCCTGTGCACCGAGGCATCAACCTGCCCTCGTTCCCCTTTGTCTTCAAAGGTGTCTGCCAAACAGCGGGAGGCACTACCTGCCTTCACCTCCTTTAGCTCCTGCCCTTGATCCTTCGTGGTATGCCCCAAACACACGCCCTACACATCCAGCCCCACCTTGCACTGCTTCTTGATGGACCCAAACTAACTCAGATAGGAGGAGCTAGCCTGCCACAGGACTTCTGCAGCGGAAGTGGCTGCCACCCAGGTCTCACCCAATGGCCTCCTCTGTGCGTGTGTGTGCGTGTGTGTGTGCGTGCGCACGTGTGCATGCACGTGCACACGTGTATGCTCTGGTGCTCAGTCCTTATCGTCAGCCCCTGGGAACCCCCTTCTAGATGAGAATTTGTTCAGCATCTATTTTTTAAGTGAGAGTGAGAGAGAGGGTTTCGCTCTGTTGCCCAGGCTGGAGTGCAGTGGCCCAATCACAGCTCACGGCAGCCTCCACCTGCCAGGCCCAGGTGATCCTCCCACCTCAGCATCTGGAGTGGTTGGGACCACAGGTATGAGCCACCATGCTCAGCTAATGGTTTTTTTTTAAATAGAGACAGTGTCTTTCAATGTTGCCCAGGCTGGTCTCAAATTCCTGGCCTCAGGCAATCCTCCCACCTTGGCCTTTCAAAGTTCTGGAATTACAGGCATGAGCCACTGCCCCGCCCTCTTCAGCATCTTGACATCAATAACAGGGTGACCCTAGGGGGGAAAGGTCTCTTCACCTCCACCATCATCTTACAGCTTCCTCTTTCTCCTTCCCACAAAAATATTGCTCAAGGCCTCCATCCTAGAGCTGGGTCAGACCTGTGTTACCTGGGTCCTCACCTGACCAGCTCTTTGAAGGCCTGCGGTGCAGTTCGGCTGGACATAGAGGAGTGAGCCCAGAAGCATGGGGAGGAGCTGTCCTGCTTCACACTGGGCCCTGTGTGATGCTCTCTACCTGCCTGCGGCAGAGGGAACTGCAGCGACCTCAGACAATTTTAAAGTGGTATTTTGATTCCTTGCATTGATTGAACTCCCTGAAATTGCCATTTGTGTGGCTCAAGAACAGCCGATTTCCTGTTTCACGGTGATGTTTTCCTTCAGAATCTTGCTGGGACCATGAGTTGAAAAGACAGCACGGCAGAATCCAGGTATTCTTGGGTCCCTGGTCCGAACAGCAGCAAATGTCCTTCACGCCAATCTCTTCCCAGGCGGGCTGGCACGGACTCCACCAGGGAACTGCAACCAAGATGAGGACTCAGCATGGACTCCAATTCCAATCACAGAAAGCCCAGGTGTTTTCCTAAACAGAAGGGCATGGATGGGTCTCCTGAGAATCCTCTTCCCTGCACTGGAAGGCAGTGCTCAAAGCCACAACGTGAGCCTCAGTCCGGAGGATCGGAAGGGAGGCGCGAGGCCAAGTGGCATGGACCGGAAGCATCCGTGCGCCCCTCACTGGGTGCCAGCGCTGCACACCCGACTCCAGGCCATTTGCTTTTCATCCCAGCACTCATGACCCCCACCCTATCTTGAATTCCCAGTCTCGCCCCTCCTGCCACGCAGCTGCCCAAACCTGAAACCCAAGGCCCTTTCTCCTCCGTCTTCCCCAAGCCAACACCTCACTAAATACTGTTCCGCCTGCGTCTGAACCACTCATGGAATTCATTGCTTGGGCTCTAGCTTCTGCCTCCCGCACAGTGAGACCACCCCAGAGCCCCGCCTAGGTGACAGTGACAGCCACAGCGCCTCTCCAGCCTCAGCACCCCACACCAGAGCCAGAACAGTCTCTGAGCCACAAATCGGCTTCTGCTCTAGCTTCATTTAAATACTGCCAGTGTTTGCCACCACTTCCAGGACAATTCCCCCTGCAGACCTTGATCCAAGGCCCTTCCCTACCCAGCCGCATCTCTCCCAGCAGGACCTGCGCCTGGGGAAGCCTCGCTCCTGGGCACCCTCTGCTCTCTGCTGCCTGTTGGCCTTGTCCCACTTTTGGTTCCGCTGCTCCTCTCCTCCCAAGCCTTTACTCCCCTCACTTACCAGGGGTTGCTGCTCTCGCATCCCCGAGGCCCCCATGAGCCATGTCGGGGTCCGCCCTGCCAGGAGTCGGACTCAACATGATCCAGGATTGTGGTGTCTCTGGAATCTCACTTCCTCCTTGAAGGTGCTCGGAGGCCAGGGCTCCACTGCACCTGCCATTGCCTTTCCGGGAGCTCTCCACGGGGGCAGGGCATAGCTGGGCTCTTGGAAACGAAGGTGCTGTGGTTGCCACAGCCCCTTGAGGGCTCTGAGACCTTTTTCCCTGACTGTGGGTCCCAGGATGCAGAGCCAGAGGGAATCCATGGATGTGGATGAGTGAAAACGGGGGGTTGCACTTCCCAGGGAAAAGGCACAGGAGAGGAGGAGAGGAAACCCGGAATGTCAGGCTTCAGGCTCAGAGGGAGGCGAGATGCTAAGGGGCTGTGAACTCTCACCAGCAGCCCTGAAGTCCAGCTCCTGACGGTGAGGCTGGGCCAACTATGTGGGCAGAAATGCTCACTACGGGGCTGGGTTACATCCTTCAGTCTTCTATTCTTGTATTGTAATTGGAATCAATCTCTTAATACAGTGATAGGACATAGGATATATCTATATCTATCTGTCTGTCTGTTTATACTTCTGTCATCTATTTATATCATCTATCTGTATCCATCCATCTATCTGACTATCTATCTGCATGTATCCATCTGCATGTATCCATCTGCATGTATCTATCTGCGTGTATCTCTCTGCACGTATACATCTGCGTGTATCCATCTGCATGTGTCTATCTGCATGTATCTCTCTGCACATATACATCTGCGTGTATCCATCTGCATGTATCTATCTGCATGTATCTCTCTGCACATATACATCTGTGT
>NW_016107764.1:761992-783948 GCF_001604975.1 Cebus imitator | reverse complement strand
CTGCATGTATCCATCTGCATGTATCTATCTGCATGTATCCATCTGCATGTATCCATCTATATGTATCTCTCTGCATGTATCCATCTGCATGTATCTCTCTGCATGTATCCCTCTGTATGTATCTCTCTGCATGTATCTCTCTACATGTATCTCTCTGCACGTATCCATCTGTATGTATCCACCTGCGTGTATCTCTCTGTATGTCTTTATCTGCACATGGCTCTCTGCATGTATCTGCTGTATGTATCTATCTGCATGTATCACTGTATGTATGTATTTCTATCTGTCATGTCACCTACGTAGAGACAGAGGACAGTCTTGGAGTAGAAGGAACCACAGCTGGGACTCCTGTGATGAAGGCCCCACCCCATTTCCTGGCCTTTAATCAGCACTGCATTCTAGAAAGTTTGGCCTACCTTTGGGCATAGAATCAACTCCTATGTCTGCTCTTGGTGGCCATGAAACCTTCGCCCATCACATGAGCTCTTGTGCCTCAGTCCTTCATGTGTGGAGTGACAGAGTGGGAACCAGGCTGGAGGCTGCAGGGAGGAGTTAGTGAACAGGGGTAAGAGTTCCCTAGCCTAAAGGACCTCGTTTGCCTGTAGTAAAACTGCATGCCTGAGGGTGAGCTTGGGGCTCAGCCAGGCTGGGGCGAGACTGGAACCTGAGCTTTGTTAGGGAAGGGTCCACATCAGTCTAGGTCTCTGTCTGAAGCCTCGCACCTTGCCACCCAGAGCGCAGGGACTGAGTCTTCCCGGAAGGGCTGATTTATCTTCCCTCCCTCACTTTGCTCAGAGGCACATTGCTCAGAGGTCCGCCTCCCCGCGTTCCCGGCCCTGGCCCCGACAGTGGGGAGCTGCTGATGGCCTTCTCTTCTAATTAGCTCCCCAGGTCAGCCTGCAAATTGGCAAAACTGTCAGACAAGCAACAATAGAAAAAAAAAAAGCTTTTAATTAGTTCTTCATAAAGATCAGGAAATGCGGTAAGAGAAAAATGTTTGAATCTGCACGTGGTTCTTTGAACTATAATTAGCGTGTTGAGTTTAAAAGCGGTAAAAGCCCATTAGCTCCTATAATGGCCGCTGAAAAGTCAGATGAAAAAGAGGAGTGTGGGGAAGGCTGCTAGGATCGACGCTTTCGTTTGAAGGAGGTTCATCCTCTTGACCTTAAACGTGTTGGCATTGTCCTGTTCTCTGTGTGTGCACCCACCCAGCACAGCCGAGAGCCGCCTCGTGGTTGGAGCTGCAGTTAGGGGTGAGGATACGGTGTCCATCCACGGGATGTTCACACTGGGTGAAGGAACCAGGACCCTCACACCGCAGTTGCTGGACAGTCTGGGAGTAAGGGTTCAGGGCATGCCTGGGTACTTGGGGAGCCGAGGAGTGGCCTGAGCCGGGTTTGTCTCAGGCCAGCGTGAAACCTGAAAGGGCCCCCTGACCCCTTTGGGCAAGTTTCCACCTTGGAAAGTGGGAAGAGCTCAAGTAGGGCTGGAATCCGTGAGTCTTTGAATTTCCTGATAAGGAATCCTATTTAGGTAATGGGGAGGGGGAAAAGAAAGGAGACCCCCCAAAATCTCAGTTCACCTGAATTGAGAGGCCCCAAATCTCATTTGTCCTTGAAAGATCACCTGAAGTCCCACCTTCTCCCAGGGTCCTTTCAAAACCTCCCACCTGCAGGAATTTCCTTTCCTTCAGCTCCATTACATCTCAGAAGTAATTATAAGAATTGGAAACACCAAGAAGGCATGTTCTCTGCACCTTCTAAGCCACAGCTCACCTATTTCTCCTGTCATTAGACTCATTTTATAGATGGATAAACAGAGAAATAGACGTGAAGCCGCGTCTCGTGACAGACCTTGAACTCAAAACCAAGCCTGACCCCAGAGCACACTCTCTTAACTGACCCCCAACACCACAGTTTTCTTTTTTAGCATGTTTACCACACACCAGGTGTTGAATTAGGTGCAGTCATTGGGTCATCTATTAAACTGCAGACATTCTTGCAATGGGGCTCAGTGATGCAGCCACTGAAGTGGGGGAAGCTTAAATGTCCTCCCCGCTGGTTTGGGTTAGGAAACTGCTGAGCTGAGATCTGAACTCAGAACCCTCCCGGCAGTGGCTGCCTCGTGTGGCATCGACAACACACAGCTCGGATTCCACTGCTAATCATTTCACAGAACCGTTTAGCACTTTAAGTAGAATACACATTCAGAGAAACGCATGAACCACAAGGGAGCAGACTGGATGAGATTCTACAGAGATTTTCCTGAGTGAAGTCCCCCAGCTAATCATCAATTGGGTCAGGAAACAGAACATCACTGGCACCCCAGAAGACTCCCTCCCCTGCCTGTGACCACCCTGCAAAGGTCACTGCTATCCTCACTCTGACTTGGAGGTGAGTTCTGCCTGATTGGACTTGGGTGTGATGCACTCCTGTGTGTCTGCTCCCTTCTCTCTGCACTGTGTATGTGGATCAGCCCCAGGGTTGCAGGGAACAGCACTCTGTGACTTTCATTTCTCTATTACCCCCGCCCCGTATGACACCGTGGAGATTTCTCTCTCCATTCTATGTTGATGGGCAATGTAATCGGTTCTAATTTTTGCCTACTATGAGTAGAACTGCTATAAACCTTCGCACACACCTTTTGGTAAATAAATACATTTATGTCGGGTATACATCAATGAGTGAGATCAACAGGTCATAAATGCTGGCAGGCACGGTGCAGGGAAACGCTGGCTCTGCATCTTCAGCACGGCTGCATCAGTTCACTCTTACTGACCGTGCGTTGCCAGTTACTTCACAACTTTGCTGACATTTTGTACCTTCGATTTAAACATTTAGCCATCTGTGTAGTGATACTGTTTTGCATTTTAATATGCATTTTCTGGAAGACCAATGAGGGTCAGCACACTTGTATATTAACCAATTCAATATTCTTGTGCAGTGCCTGTATGAGCTGTTTGCCAACTTTTTTTAAACAAAAATAATTGGGCCGGGTGCGGTGGCTCATACCTGTAACCCCAGCATTTTGGGAGGCTGAGGCAGGCTGATCAGTTGAGGTCAGGAGTTCAAGACCAGCCTGGCCAACATGGTAAAACCTCATCTCTACGAGCGTGGGGGCGGGCACCTGTGATCCCAGCTACTCTGGAGGCTGAGGCAGGGGAATGGCTTGATCCTGGAAGGCAGAGGTTGCAGTGAGCTGAGATTGTGACATTGCACTCCAGCCTGGGTGACAGAGGGAGACTCCATCTCAAAAAAAAAAAAAAAAAAGAAAAGAAAAGAAAGAATTATCTGTGTTTCTTTCTGTTGATTTACAGAGTTTTCCTTTAAAACACATATTCTGTAGATGAGTCTTTTGATGGACATACATTATGAATTCTGATAAAATCCCATGTTTCACTCTTCCCTTCATGGTGAGCAACCACCTCCACGTCATGCCTCGTTTTATCTCCTGGAGGCTTTATTGTTCTACTTTTCACTTAAGGTCTAAAATCTGTCTGGCCTGGTGTTTCGTTGTGGTTTTTAAACTACTTTTAAACAATGTGAAATGAGGGTCAGTTCATTTTTTCCATCTAGGTATTGGGTAAAGTTGACATGGTTGCTGGGAAAGACTCCCCCACCCCATCGTCCTGGAGCGGCACTTCATCCAACGCTCTGAGGGTTTTCTTTGTGAAAGGGTTTTTAACTACAAACTCTGTTTCTTTATATAAATAAAGGGATACCTCAGATAGTTATTTCCTTTTAAGAGAACTTTGGTTATTTGTACATCTAACTGATTGGTGAATTGTACCTAGATGGTTGAATTTATTGGAATACAGTTCAGATTCCCTCAGTATCCTTTTAATATCTATATAATTTTAGTGATGTCATCATTCTCACTTCTGATATTTATAATTTATGTCTTCTCTCTTTCCTCCCATCACTCTCGTTAGAGGTTTACCGATTTTAATGACCTCAAAAAATTCAGCTTTGGCTTCATCGATCTTATTCCTCGTTTTCTGTTCACTGCTCTGTCAATTTATTCTCTTATCTTTATTGGTTCCTCTTGTCTGCTTAATCTCAGTTTAATTTTCTTTCCTTTTACTGGCTCTTTAAGGTTAAAGGAGAGAGCTTTGATTTGAAACCTTGCTTTTCATCTGCTGTTGGTCTTCCGTGCTCTAAATGTCCTCCTCTCTGCTGGTGGAAGTTCCGATATGCCCTGTTTTCATTTTCATTCAGTTTGAGACGCTTTCTAATTTCCCTTTGGATTTTTTCTTTAATACATGGGTCATTTACAAGTATGTTATTTAGTTTTCAAACATTTAGGAACTTTCCAGAAATCGTTGTGCCACTGATTTCTGATTTCAGTCCACTGTGGTTATAGACAGAGCACACTGCCTGTGAGCCTTCTCCACTGCCTGCCGCTGCAGTAAAACACCTCAGACCGGGGCATGTGCAAAAAGCAAAAATGTATCTTCTCACTGCTCTGGAGGCTGGGAAGTCTGAGATCAAGGTGCTGACAGGTCCAGTTGTCTGGTGAGGGCCGCAGCCTCCAGAGGGGAAGGACACGTGTCCTCACAGGAGGAAGGCGGAGGGCAAGTGAAGGGAGCCTCTGGCAGAACAGCCTTCCCCCCAGCCACAGGAGGAGCCGCAGGGCCGATCGCCTCTTAGTACCATCCTGTCGGCAACATCAGTGAGACCTGCACTTCGGAGGGGACCCAGTCACACCAAAGCACATGACGAATCCTTTCAAATGTTTTGAGATTTTGTTTTGATGACCTGGGATAGGGTCTGTCTTGGTAAATGTTTCACAGGTACTTGAAAAGGATAATGTGCTTTAAACTGATAAATGTCAATCGAGTCAAGTGAATTCATGCTGCTGTTCAAGTCTTCTGTGAACTCACTGGCTCTCCCTCCTTATTTATCCATTACTGAAAGATGGATGTCTGCGCCTCACTATCTTTTGTGGTCGTGTCCATTTTCCTTTTGTTTCTATCCGCTTTTGCTTCTCGCATTGTGAACCTCTGCTATTGATCCGTAAACATGTAGGGTTGTTATGTCCTCTTGAAGAGTTGACCCTTTCATCACTCTTGAAATGATCTTAAGTTCCCTTGTAACATTCTCTGCTCTGAAATCTATTTTGTCTGAGCTTAATGTAGCCACTTCAGGTTTCCTTTGATGAGTGTTAGCAAAATATACCACTTTCCATCATTTTACCTTTATCTGAGTCTTTACATTCAGAGTGGGCTTTTTGCAGCTAGCATAGAGTAGAGTTTGGTCTATTTTTTTCTTCATCCACATCCAGTTTGAAAATCCCTTTTTTTTGAGACAGAGTCTCACTCTGTCGCCCAAGCTGAGTGGTGCAATGGCGCGATCTCAACTCACTGCAACCTCCACCTCCTGGATTCAAGCGATTCTCCTGCCTCAGCCTCTCAAGTAGCTAGGACTATAAGCACATGCCACCATGCCTGGCTATTTGTTTTGTATTTTTAGTAGAAATAGGGTTTCACCGTGTTAGCCAGGGTGGCCTCAATCTCCTGACCTTGTGATCCCCCTGCCTCAGCCCCCCAAAGTGCTGGGGTTACAGGAGTGAGCCACTGTGCCCGGCTGGAAATTCCTGTCTTCTAATTGGGGTATTGAGAACATTTAAATTTAAAATAATTAATAATAATATTTGGTTTCATGCTGCCTTCTGATGTTTACCTATTTAATCGACATAGCAATGTCCATTTCTGGAAGTTCAGTTTGGGTCTTTTCCTGTCTTCTGTGTCGTTATGTAATAGATCCAGTCTTCTCTGGGTCTTTTTGAACATAGAATGTAGTTATCAGAGCAGTTGGAATGTCCTGCCTTTTACTGTTATCATGTGTGCCATCCTCTCTTGAATGCTTTTTGTTATCAACTTGGGTCAAACTTTCTGCTTCTTTGCATACCTGGTAAATTTTGCTTATATAACAAATGTTATAATTTTACCTTGTTGGGTGCTGGATATTTCTGTGTTTCTATAAATAAGTTTGAGGTTTGTTCTGAGAGACGGTCAAGTTACTTGGAAATAGTTTGATCCTCTTGGATCTTCTTTTAAGTGTAGACTGAATGAGAGCCACATTTACTGGAGGTATGATTATTCTCTTCTACTGAGGCAAGACCTTTTCAATACCTGGTGCCCCATGAATTGTGGTGTATTGAAGTTTTAGGAGAGAAAATATTCCTCATATTTCCTATTCTGTAGGAGCCCTAGAAATTTTTCTCCAGCCTTGGCAATTCAGTGGCTTCCTCACCACATGCATATACTGTCATTTTGCTTTTACATATGTTATGAGCCCCATATAACATTGTTATTATTTTTGCTTTAAAGTGCCTATTTCTTAAAAAAAGTTTTCATTGCTTCAAGGCTTAGCTTTGAAAGAACAAAGAAAGCTTAAAAATTTAATAAAAAAGAAGTAAATGAAAAAAAGTTTTCATTGTAAAATAATAAAATGAATACAGAGAATCAAGCACAATAAATGTGTGGTTTACAAATTATTCTTAAGCAAACACCCTGGTAACTCCCATCAGTTTAAGAAACAGGATTTTGTCACTCACCCTGGGAACACGTCCACCAGCCTCGCCTCAGCCAGCTCCTCCACCTGTTCCCACCCATCAGTAAACACGGTCCTGACTTTTACAGTAATAGCATCTTTTTAAACAAAATAGTTTTATCATTCAAATGTGAATTCCTGGACATTACAAATTAGTCTTGTCCAATTTTAAAATTTGACATGTCTTTTAAGCTTCTTTTATGCTGTAAACTCTCTTTCTTTTTTTTTTTTTAATTGCATTTCTCTTCTGCGCCATTATCTGTGGGGAAGTCTGGTTCCTTTGAGTTGTGGACTTTCCTGCAGTCTGCAATTTGCTGATAGCACTCTCAACATGTCCCTCTGTCCTTTATATGTTTTTGCAAATTGGCGGTGGGAGCCAGAGACTGGGTCACGCTCAGGCTTAATCCCTTTGTCAAGATGCTGTTTGGTGTTCGGTCAGAGAGTGGAAGGCACATCATTTTCAATTGTGTTGCTTTTCGTCATGAGAGCAGACATCGATTTTTAATGCCCACGTCTACTAATTCATTCAGAATTGCAAGGCATGATATTCTCATTCTGTCGACTTTTTGCCTTATTATTTGTCAACTGACATTTCCAGAATTTCAGGAAAAAGGCATCTTATTTGCCCACATCTGTACCATTTCCAGGGCCATCCCTTTTTTTCCTTTCACTGAAGGGAATTATTTATTTGTTCCAGTGTGAAAGTCCTGGTGATGAATTCTCTCAGTTTTCATTTTTATGAAAATATCTTTATCTGACCCTCAATTTTGAAAGCATTTTGCTGGTAATAAAATTCTAGGTTCACATTTAAGATGCCACTCTATTGTCTTCTGGCGTGAGGGTTTCTGACGAGACATAAACTGCGAGCTTTTATCTTCACCTTCTGCCTATCTGCCCCTTTTTACCCTTCCAAATGCCTTTAGCGTTTTCTCTTTAACTGGGATGTCCATCGCTTGACTAGGATTTAATTTGCTTGATTTTATTGAATTTTCTGAAATAATAGATTGATGTTTTAATCACATTTAGAAATTTTTTAGCTAATAGGTATTTAAGTACTTTTTCTTCCATTCTGTCTTCTCCTTCTTGTGTTATCTGTTACGTATATGTTACATTGCTTCATATTTCTGCACAGGTGGATAAGGCTGGGTTCACTTATTTTCAGTCTTTTTCTTTCCTTCGTGCTTCGGTTTATTCAAACTCTCATGCTCTGCCTTCAAGCTGAATGATGCTTTCTATTGATGGATTTTGTCTTTCACTTTTAGAATTTCCACAGCTCTCCAAAAGTGTCCTGCCACTTCACTCATTATGCACATTTTACCCTATAGATACTTGAACATGGTTATGGGTATTTTAAAGCCATTTTCATCTAATTCCAACATCTATACAATGCCTGGGTCTTTTTCCATGAGCCATTTATTCCTTTGACTTTGGATGACAGCTTACTGCCTCATTCCATGTCTAATCATTAATTTTTGTTTTTCTAATGAACACTGTGGATGATAAGTTGTAGAATCTCAAGATTCTGTTATCTTCCAAGAGTGTTAAGTTTTGTTCTAGAAGGCATTTAAGTTGCTGGCATATCATCTTGATCCTACGGTCCTACATGCGGTTAGAAAAAATCTATTCAATTTTGCCCTTAGACTTAGGGCGTTGGTACTAGTTTTAGCATGGGGTTCTGAATTCTTCTGGGGTTCCAGTAGAGTGCCTGCAGTGTTTACCAAGGCCCTCTAACAGTGCACTGTGCAGCTGCCGAATTATCCAACATGTTTTTCAGCCTTCCAGTTATTTTTTTTGTGAGGCTCCATAGAGATTTGCCCTGTATATGTGTGTGTGCATGTGTATGTGTGTGTGCATTTGCATGTGTGTATATATGTGTGCATTTCATGTGTCTATATGTGTGTATGTATGTACATTTTCATGTGTCTATATGTGTGTATGCATGTGCATTTGCATGTGTGTATGTGTGTTTGCATTTGCATGTGTGTGCATGTGTATGCATTTGCATATGTGTATGTGCATTTGTATGTGTGTATATGTGTATGTGTATTTGCATTTACATGTGTGTATGTGTATGTGTGTGTGCATTTGCATGTGTGTGTGCAGGTATATTTGTATATGTATATGTGTGTGCATGTGTATTTGCCTGTGTGTGTGTGCATGTGCATTTGCATGTGTATGTGCTTGTATATGTGTGTGTGAATTTGGCTGTGTGTATGTGCACGTGCACATGCGTGTGCATGTGTATGTGCATTTGCCTGTGTGTGTATGTGCATGTGTATGCGTGTGTACATTTGCATGTGTGTGTGCATGAGCATGTGTATGTGTGTGTGCATGTGCATTTGCATATGTGCATATGTGTGTGCATGTGTCCATTTGCTTGTATGTATGTGTGCATGGGCATGTGTGCATGTGCATTTGTATGTGTGTGCACATGTGTGTGTTCATGTGCATTTGTATTTCTGTGTGCGCCAGAGCATGTGTGTGTGCATGTGCATTTGTATATGTGTGAGCATGTGTGTGTGCGTGTCTATTTGCATTTGTGTGTGCATGAGTGTGTGTGTGTGTGCATGTGCATTTGTATGTGTATGTATATGTGTGTGTGCATTTGCCTGTGTCTGTACGTGCAAGTACATGTGTATGTATGTGTATGTGCATTTGTATGCATGTGTGTGTCTGTATGTAGTTGTGCATGTGCATGGCAGAGTGAGCCAGGGATTTGAGGCGTGTGTACAGACTCGGGGAATCATCCTACACAATTGCCTCAATCCAGCATTTTCTCCTTTAATTTCCAGCCCTGCTGAAAGTCCTAAACGTGGATTCCTGATTCCCCAGCCGGGTGAGACTGCTGCTCTCTGTGCTTTAATCTTTGTGGGCTTTGCAGTCGTGAGATTCCCTCAGGAGAATAGCCTGATGCACATAAAACTTGCCCAGATTAAACCCTTATCTCCCGGGCTGCGTCTCTCCTCCAGATTCTGCCTGTTAGTCACTCTCCAGTGCCTCCCAACAGTTATTCTGATGTTTTACCCAGAGCTTACACAGGCAGAGATGGACATCTTGTGGGTTTGGTTCCAGACCACTGTGATAAAGTAAAAATCACAATAAAATGAATCACTTTTTTTTTGTTTTTTTCTGTGCACATAAACGTTATGTTTAAACCATCCTGCAGGCTACTAAGTGTGCAATAACTTTATGTTGAAAAAAATGTACATACTTTAATTTAAAAATACTTGTTTGCTAAAAATGCTGATGATCATCTGAGCCTTCAGGGAGTATATTTGGTGGAGGATCCTGCCTGGATGGTGGTGGTTGCTGACAGGTGAAGTGGCTGTGTCCGTTTCTTAAAATGTGACAGTAATAGGTTTGGCAGCATCAATCAACTCTTCCTTTCACAAAGGATTTCTCAGCAGCATGAGGTAGCCATTGACCCATGGTAGAGCTTTTTTCAAAATTGGAGCCAACCTTGTCAAACCCTGCCACTGCCTTCTCAACTAAATGTGTGTCATATTCTGAATCCTTTGTTGTCATTTCAACCATGTGCACAGCATCTTCACCAAGGGTCGACTCCATCTCAAGAAACCACTTTCTTTGCTCATCCGTAGGATGCAGCACTTCATCTGTGCAAATTTTATCATGAGATTGCAGGAATTCAGTCACATCTTCAGACACCACTTCCAACTCTAGTTCTCCTGCTGTTTCCACCACATCTACAGTTGCTTCCTCCACTGAAGTCTGGAATCCCTCAAAGGGTTGAAATCAACTTCTTCCAAAGCGCTAATGTTGGTATCTTGACCTCTCTCCGTGAATGACAAACGTTCTTTATGACATCTAGCATGGTGAGTTCATTCCAGAAGGTTTCTTATTTACATTGCCCAGATTAATGACAGAAACCTAACTGTGGCAGCTGTAGTATTATAAAATATATTTGTTAAATAAGGAGAAAGTTGAAATGACTCCTTGATCCAGGGCTGCAGAAGTGGTGTTGGGTTGACAAACATAAAGGCAACATTCATCTCCTTGTATATCTCCGTCAGAGAATCAGCTTCAGAGCTTTTTATGGGCTCTCACTCTGGCTCCCAGGCTGGAGTGCAGTGATGTGATCTCAGCTCACTGCAGCCTCTGCCTCACAGGTTCAAGCAATTATTGTGCCTCAGCCTCTCGAGTAGCTAGAATTAATCACAGGCATGTTCCACCACACCCAGCTAATTTTTGTATTTTCAGTAGAGATAGGGTTTCACCATGTTGGCCAGGCTGTTCTTGAACTCCTGACCTCAGGCGATCCACTTGCCTGGGCCTCCCAAAGTGCTGATTACAGGCATGAGCAACCATGCCTGGCCTCCATCAGAACTCTTGAGTGACCCGATGAACTTTCACATTAATATTTTGAAAGGAGTCTTTTCTTTTCTGAGCAGTAGGTCTTAACAATAGGCTTAAAACATTCAGTAAACCATGCTGTAAACAGGTATGTTGTCATTCAGCCTTGTTGTTCCATGTCTAGAGCACAGGCAGAGTGGATTCAGCATCATTTTTAAGGCCCTGGGATTTTCAGAATGGGAAATATGCACGGGCTTCAGTTTAAAGTCACCCGCTGCATTAGCCCCTCACAACGGAGTCAGCCTGTCCTCTGAAGCTCTGAAGCCAGGTATTGACTTCTTCCCTGTTGGAAACAGACGCTCCTTGGTGCCACGAAGAAAAATCAGCACTGAGAGAAAGGATCTCTCAGCAAGGCAATTTTACTTTCTGCAGAAAGGGTACGCTCTCCAGCAGTCTTGCCACGAGAGCACAATGAACAAAAGAAAGGCAGGCATATTTATCTTCTACAGATTGGCCCCTACTGCTGTGACCTGCCTCCACTGGCTGGAGCTGGGCCTCACAGTCTAAACTATACCTGATTGACTAATAACTTAAAACTTTCCTAAAATGGGTAAAGACAGTGGAGAATAAAGGCAAAGAGGAAAGTCAAACAAGCAAAGGTCATAGGCTGCCTGTGAGCGTGTCTAGACATGCCTGAGCAAGCCAGTGGAAATAGCTGGGCCTAAGTATAAAAGCTCAGAACACGGAATGCATGCATTCCTTTATTACAGTGATAGCTATTTCAGGTTTTAATAAAAATAATTATTACTAAAAGGTTAGACTTCAGAGTAAGTTAATTCAAAAGAAGGTATTACTCCTGGTGCTTACTATTTATTCTGAGACTAGGAAAGAAACTTTGAAGAGGAGCTTTTCTACTTTCTACAATTGCTTTCGACATGTCCTCTAGCTTTGAAAGCTCTGGATGGCATCCTCCACTAGTGGGAGGCAGTTTCATCCACACTGAAAATCTGTTGTTTAGCATCACCACCTTCCTCAAGGAGCTTAGCCAGGGCTAATGATGGCTTGCTGCAGCCTCTCCACCCACACCTTCTGCTTCACCTTGCACTTTTGTGTTATGGAGTCAGCCTCTTTCCTTAAACCTCAGGAACCAACCTGGGCTCGCTTCAGACTTTCCTTCTGCAGCTTGCTCACCTTTCTCAGCTTTCACAGAATTGAAGAGAGTTAGGGCCTTGCTCTGGACTAGGCTTTGGCTTCAGGGAATGTTGTGGCTGGATTGGCGTTCTCTCCAGACAACCCAGACTTCCACCGTATCAGCAAGAAGCCTGTTCACCTCCTTTCCAACTGCGTGTTTTCTGGAGTCGCCCCTTCAAGTTGCTCCAAGAGGTTTTCCTTTACATTCACAACTTGGCTGTTTGGCACAAGAGGCCCAGCTTTTGGCCTGTCTCCGCTTTCAACCTGCTTTCTCACTAAGCTGAGGCATTTCCAGCTTTTGATTGGAAGTGAGAGAAGTGTGACTCTTCCTTTAATGTGAACACTTTGAGGCCACTGCAAGGTTACTAATTAGCCTAATTTCAATACTGTTGTGTCTGAGGGAACGCAGAGGCCCTAGGAGAGGGAGAGAGATGGGCAGACGGCTTGGGGGGCGGTCAGGACACACACAGCATTCACTGGTCAAGGTCATAGTCTTCATGGTGTAATTCCTGGTGCCCCTAAACAATTGCAATAGGAACATCAAAGATGGCTGTTCACAGCTCACCATAAAATGTTTAATTTAAATGTTTTCAATATTGCAAGAATTACCAAACATAAGAATTACCGAAATAGCAGAGACCTGAAGGGGACTCATGCTCTTGGGGAAATGGCGCAGGCAGACTTGCTCTACGTAGGGTTGCCACAAAACTTCCCATTTCCAAAATCACAGTATCTGGCACCTGCCGTCAGATGGGGTTCACCTGTGATGGCTTCTGGCAGGAAGGTTTGTCCAATGTAAGCTCCTTCCCGTTTGGCAAAGCTGTGACGTTCTCACGCATCCTTCTTTAGCATATGTGTGAATCCTCCCGTTTCTCCTTATTACCCGCTTATTTGCCGTCCTCATCGCCCTTCCCGATTACCAGCTTACAGTGAAGACCCTTTCCTTCCGAACTGGGGAAGCTTCCCAGAGAATTTTATAGGCAACTTGACGTGCGCAAGTCTGCTTGGCAGGTCCTGGCCTATGTCACCTCAGGGAACGTCCTTCACCCACACTGTGGGCCTGAGCGATGCCCTCTCCAGCCAGGTCTGGATTGCAGACATGGGTCCCCTCTTCCAGATGCCCTCCCAGCTCAGCGGCACTGCCACAGCCCCGGGCAGGGCTCTCCCCGCAGCTTCATCCCTGTGTTATGTGGTGTTCTCTTTGCACCTTGGTAGGAGGTCCTTGTTATCAGTTACTGATTCTTCGCATTATTATTTCTCTGTTCAGATTTGTGGTTTATGTCTCCTACGTGAGTTCTGGCTCAGGGCATTCTTAGTGTCAATTATTGTATATTTGAGTTGTTATTCTTACCAGTTCTGGGGTAAAACTCTCAATTTGATTATGTGTTTTCTTGAATTATTACATTTATATTAAAGTCTCTGTCTAAAAACTGCAAACTCTAGATCCCATGTAGACATGTTTCTACGGTCTTATTTTTCGTGCCATTCTGCCTTCTCTGTGGCATGCCTGGCACGTTTGTGTCCAATGTTTGGCATACTGCATAGAAGCATTAGAAGGTCTGGACGAGCCCGCCTTCCTTCTCCCTCCAGAGTGGAGTCATCTCCTGCCCAGCTGTTGCAGTAGAGCAGGATATTGATCCAAGCAGGGCCTGAGAGGTTTTGAAGCCAGGTTTCGAGCATTGCCAAGACTGACTTGGTTCTAGTCTCTTCGCTCTTGGTCCACAGCACGACGGAGGCCTCCACCAGAAGAGGAGGTACTCACCAGGGCCCTTTCTCTTCCTCGGGAGTTTTGTCTTACTTGACTCTCCAGCTCTCCTTGGCTACTTAGCACTGACCAGCAGTTTTGTGCTTGATTTGTAAGCCTCTTATGACTCCATGAGGCTTGGGATCTGACAGACTCCCCAAGAGAAAAATCTGTGCAAAATGGTGGACTCGCTTCTCTGGAAATCCCTTTTCTTATGGATCATACCCACCCCAGCCCCGGCTGCCTGGAGAGCCTTGGCTTCCTCTTTGATCTTTTCAGATGCATGGGGCGCTGTCTGTTGGACTCTGCCCCACGTGGCAGATTACACGTGCGCCACGGAAAAGGCGGCCACGGCACTCAGCGTGTCTCCTGTGCTCCTCGGGGAGCTGACGCTGGCACCTGAGGTCTTGACATCTCAGTGACTTTCCAATGCTTCAGATGCCAGCTTTTCTCCCATGCATTCCAGCTTTAGTCTCTGTTAATTGTGGGATGGTTGCTCTGGTATAATACAGCCTATAAGCAGAGGGCATCTGTTCCATCAAATTGATTTTTCCCATAACCAGACAATAAGCTTCTACAGGCTGGGTTTTAAAAAAATATTTTTTAATTTCACACAACCTAATTTGGTTCTGAACCCCCTCTTGGGGGTCCAGCAAACAGAATTTTATGTAAAAACCAAAGGCTGAAGCAAATGCTTAGATTATTTCAGGAAAAATCATCTCTGTATTTATCCAGGCTGCCTGTACATAGTCCAGACAAAATCAAGAAGAATTTGGCAGTGCTTTGGAGTGTAGGCCACACGGCAATGTTTGAACTTCCTGAATAAATGTTATTTGGGCTCTGTCATAGCCAGCGTCAGCCACGGGAGGCCTGTCTAACTTGCATTCCTTTTTCCTGGGACTCTGAATCCTGGTCTTGCTTGCGCTGGAGGCTCTGAGATGCTTTTGAGAACAAGCAAGTTTTCACATCATCATGTCACCTTCAAAGGTGAGTGGGCGTACTCCCAGAACAAACTGCCCTTCACATCATATGAGGAACCCATCCTTCCAGAATTGTCCATGGCCACCAGGGCCTACTTTGGAAGTAAGACTGGCTGGGATTGGGTTTCCATTCTAAGCAGAGGGGCCCTGCAAAGGTTCCTGAATTTCTATAAGTCCCAATTTATTCATTACTTGAAGGAGAGTTGTAGTTCCCACGTCAAGGATTTTTCATGAACATTAAAAGCAGTAAAAGAGATGATGCCGCAAAGCACAGACAGACAGACAGCAAGAGAAGCTGGCCCTGGCGTGCCTGCCACTGTTCCTTCCTTCTCTCCGAAGCTGTGTTCTTCCAGGTCCCCCAGAAGCCCCCCCTCCACAGCTCTGCACCCCCAGACACTCTGTCTCCATGTCTGTCCACTTCTGAAGGGCAGGAACTTGAGGTGTGCTTCACACTTGGGCAGAGGGCCTGGTCTGGGGGAGGTGCCCGGGGCAGCAGACTTCAACTTATGCCCACATCCAGGGCAGCAGCACCAAATGGGCACCTGCTCTGTGATGGGACATGGGATGCAAAAAGGACCCATGAGCCAGCCCTGCTGGGCTGCCGGTGGCTGCATGGAAACAGGAAAGGCCTCTGGGGGCCGACTGCTGGGCAGTGGTGGAGAAGACGGCCCTCAGCAGTGGCTGTGCCGAAGAGTGTGTGGAAGGCGGCCCATGGGAAAGGATGGGACCAGCTTCCCAGGAAGACACAGTGTGAGGAAAGGTGCTGGCCGGTGTATCCCTACAGGGAGAGGTGCATGAGGAGCTCTGGAGGGAGTGCTGGGGAGAGGCCATGCTCTCTGTCGTGGGCTCACACTCTCTCCTCTTCCCATTCAGGCAGCTGTTTGGTGAGACCACCACTAACACGGTGGGCTCAAGGAGAGAGCCACCACCCTGACCCCCTCCTCCCCGCATCCCTGAGGGGGCTCACCCCTAACTGTTGCTGGTGATGCATTGCACAGAGCAATGGGACATGGAGCCTCAGAACACAGGCATCCCCAGATGGGCACGCCCGCCATCCTGTGCTCCAGCAGTGTGCCCTGCAGAGGGGACCCTGAGGCCTGAGCATTCATGGTAAACAAGCCTCTAGCCCCACATGGTTTACTAACAGGGAGCTCCCCACACCACCAGTGAGGCTCAAGAGCGCCTCTGTCTAGAGCCAGGGCTGGCCCGGGCACTTCCGCCTTGGTCTGCTCTCCATCATGAGGATGGCCGGGGCTGGGAGCAGGCACACCGGGAAGGCCCTGCCCCTGCTCACGATGCAGGTGCTGCCTGAAGCCCAAGAAGTGCACTTCAGGGGGCATGAAGATGCCCTCAAGGCCCACGTCTTATCTGCGTTCCCCAGAAGCAGACCCTGAGATGAGGTTTTTAGGTGAAAATTGTTTATTCAGGTGGGATTTCAGGAAGTGCCGCTTAGAGAGTGGGGACCTGAGACAGAGAAAGAACAGCCACCCAAGAGGGGGTTTCCAAGCTGGTTACCCCAGAGGGGCAGGAGAAGCCCACCCCAGCACGTGGCCTCGGTGTCCAGCACACACCCCATTTAAGGGGCATGAGGATTGGGGTGTTCACATATCCATTTCCACCACCCCTAGGATGTGGCCTCAGCATCTAGCACAAGCCCCAACCTTGTCCCGCTTATGGGGTGAGAGGTCTGGGGTGTTCACATGTCAGCGAGGTGAGGGCTGCTCCTGGGGCATGTGCATCCCCAGAACCTCTCACCCCTTCTGCATGTGGGCGGGGCCTCCTGGTAACCAGGGAGCGGGCAGCTAAAGGAGGGCAGATGGCGGCAGGTGGTGGCGTGGCTGCATGCACTGGGATGGCGACACCAGGTGGAACTGAGTGCCGGCTACACCCTCTGTCCTGGCCCCCATGTAGCTTGACTGCCCTTCAGGAATCCACACTCTCTCCAGAGAGGGAAGAGGACATGAAGCAGACAGAGGAGGCCAATCCTAGGCCACTCAATGCTGGGTGGAGCAAAGGGGTTTGCAGTCTCCCCGGCCTCCCACCGGCAGCCCTGGCCCAGGAGCCTTGACCCAGAGGTGCTTCTGTCCCCACAACTCCTCCTCCTGGGACTGGAGTCAAAGGAGAGCCTCAGTTCCCCGAAGCTGACCTGGGCTTTCCACTGTGGGGTGACCCTGCTTGGCCTCTGCCCGTTAGAGACTGAGTTGGGTGAGTTGGACCACAGGTGTCCAGGACAAGGGACTCACCATGGGTGGAGGACTTAGAACCCTGCCCACAGGCCTCGGGGGGAGGCCCTCTCCCTTCCCCTCTCGCCCTGATCTCCAGCTTCTACCTCTGTGAAGCTGAATCTGATCACCTGGAAAGCACACCTAGTTCCTTTTCTTTTCTTTTACTTTCTTTTTTTTTGAGATGGGGTCTCACTCTGTGCCCAGGCTGGAGTGCAGTGGTGCCATCACAGCTCATTACAATCTCAACCGCCCCGGGATCAGGTGATCCTCCCACCTCAGCCTCCCAAGTCGCTGGGACTACAGGCACATGTGCCCATGTGCAGCTAACTTTATATTTTGGGTGGAGACAGAGTGTTGCCATGCTACCCAGGCTGGACTCAAATTCCTGGCCTCAAGGGATCCACCTG
Organism: Cebus imitator; assembly: GCF_001604975.1. Classification (NCBI taxonomy): domain Eukaryota; kingdom Metazoa; phylum Chordata; class Mammalia; order Primates; family Cebidae; genus Cebus; species Cebus imitator. Next base: position 766,536 of record NW_016107764.1, on the reverse strand, counting down.
CCTTGGCCTCCCACGGTGCTGAAATTGCAGGCGGAAGCCCCTGCACCCAGCCACGCCTAGCTTCTTCCAGGTGCGGCCAGCGTGGAGCTCCTCTGTCTTCCTTTGAGTCTCCTTCCAGAAAGAAAAGCCCAGGTCCACCGTACACTTGAATTGCTCCAAGGTTTCCACCTCCTCTGCCTCTCCTTTCCCCTCTGCCCCCTCCTCACCGAGCTCCCCAGGCCACCCTCGTGGTGCACACAGGAGCCGCCTCAAGGCAAAGCCCGCGCTACAGGATTTGATGCTGCACACCCCGAGCACAGGATCCACCAGCCTGACTCCCCAGGGCCCCTCCGGCATGAATCGAGGATGCGTTTAGAGAGCAGGAAGAAAGGGGTAGATAAGGCAGGGCAGCTTTCCTTAGCTGCTGCAGATAAGAGGAGGATGCCTGGAGGTGTGTTTTATCACACGGAGATGCTTCACGGTAGCCTTGTCCCCACTAAGCCCAGGAATCTCACAAGCCCTTAAGGGAGCCCGTGTCATTACTGAAAAGCCCTGCTTGGGAGAAAAGGGGCTTTCTCGACTGAGTTGAAGTCGGCCGCCATGTCTTCCGGACGTTGGCTACCAGCTCTGCTGTATTCTGGCTCACAGGAGCCCCCACCAGGCCCATTTCTCCCTGTAAAACCATGGACACAGTGAGCATCCCTGCTCCCCCAACACACACGACAAATGCACACACATGCGCACACCCACACACTCGCACATGCACACGCAGACGCGCACACACACATGCACACACACACTCACATGCAGACACACTAGCACGTGCCCCTCCTTGAATCTGTGTCCGAGCCCCAGTGGCTGCCCACCTCTGCTCACCACGGCAGGTTTTCTCACCCTTGCCATGCTGGGACTCTTCTTCAGAGGCACCCATAAATTATGGACCCATGAAACGTCACAGACTTGGGAAGGGCCTTTGGAGGTCATTGGGTCCAGCCCCACCACTGTACACTTGGGACAGCTGGAGGCCCAGAGGTTGCACGAGGGATGTGCCACAGGCCACTCAACAAATCAGTGGCCGATCACACCCTGGCACTCATGTCACCTGACTCCATGACTAACCCCTTTCCTGAGTGCAAACTCCACCCTAATCTCTTCAGATCCTGTCCCTAAAAACAGAGGCCTGCACTGTGCACCGTGCTGTGGAATCTCGCTTCACTCTCCTTGAGGAAGAAGTGGCTTCTAAGGAGCCTCTCTAAGGAGCTGGCGGAGCCGCTGTTCCCTCTGAAGTCCCCGTGCAGCAGGTGATCTGTGCTGGAGTCAGCCTGAGGGAAGACACCACCAGCTTTGCAGAGAAGCCCTTGCAACCACAGAAGCACACAGCGCCTGAATACTGCGACTTTGCCCTCGTGGGAGAGCTGATGATGGCTTCCAGGCCCCCACGCCCGTGCAGCGGGGTTAGGCGTTCTGCCCCCACCAAGGGCATGGGGGATACCCCAGTATGTCGCCCAGTTACATCCACACTCAACTGATGCTGAGCTCTGCCATTTGACTGCCTTTGGTGAAAGGAATGTGGGCAGAGCGACCGTTTGCAATTTTGACCTGAGGCCCTCAGAGGTCATGCATTTTCCTCTTGCTTTCTCCTTTTGCTCCTAATAGGAGAGAAATAAATAGAGCCTGCCCCAGGCTCATCCCCTGGGCAGAGAGAAGGCATCCTGAATCTCTCCTGCAGCCCAGCAGCCCAGCCCAGCCACCTCAGCGTGGCACTAACTGCCCCTTGTCCACCGCTGGGCTTCGCAGCTGCTCACTCTGGACAATTATTACTCAGCTGCGGAGGAACACAGCCAGGTTCACCAAGGAGATAGCGAGCATTGTGAACACGCCGATTTCCTCCAAATTAACTTATGGATTCGATGTGCTAGCTGATTAAACTCTCAATAGGAATTTTTGGAACTTGAAAACAGATTAGAAATTACATATAGAAAAATAAACTCTATAAATAGGGTTAGCACATTCTGAAAACACGTGTAAAACTTCGGTTGCTGGGGGAAGCTCTTTAGTAGACTTTAAAACAGATGACGAAGCCGCAGGAATTGGGCTGTGGAGCTGTCAGGAACCTGGGACGTGACAGGATGCCCGGGAGAGACCCCTGTGTATGAGACTCGGGTAAATGGTAACAGGTATTTGGAGGAAGTGTGGATTATGTATTAAACCCTGCTGAGAAATTTTGGCAGGTCATAGATAAAAACAAAGTTGGCTTTCCCCTTCACACCCTGTGAACGAAATGAACTCCGGGTGGATTTAGCACATAACCAGGAAGGTGAACATGATGGAGTTAATTTTGAGAGCGCAGGAGACTATCTTTGTGACCTTGGGGCCGGGGGCACTCTCTGATCAATCGTTAGCGGAAGACAGGAAGAGGGAAGTCACCGGCCGGTGATGTCACCTCACATGAACTCTTCCCCTCAGCAAAGGGCTCCAGAGACCCACGGGCCAGAACCCGCAGAGGGAACCACACAGCATGTGGCTCCTGAAGGGTCTGCAGCAGGAGGGCCGATGAAACTCAACAGAGAGGACAGCCAAGGAGAGGGGGAGGGCGGAGAGCCACAGCGAGGAGGGTCTTCAGCCTCCAGGCAGTTCCCGGCACCACTGAGTCAGAGAGGCCTCACTCGTCATCCCGAGATGCCGTTGGGGTGACAAAGATCAGACAGGTGAGTACTTACGAATGCTTCTGAGGACTAGGCGCCCGGGAGGCCCCATGGAGCTGGGGAGGCCTGCGAGGGAGGGCCTGTAGGACGATGGGGACCGTCTTAGTGACATGGCAGAGCTACCTCTGCCGAGAGTAGGCCACGCAGTTCTGGAGCACCCACAGAGGCCTCCGCCCCGGGCGCCGTGAGGCATCCCTGAGGATGTGTGTAGCAGTGTTATTTTGGGTGGAAAGAACAAGGCCCGCTGGCCACCCACCCCTTGAGGTGCAGCGGTGGGACAGAGGCTGGGGAGTGCTCAGGAGGGCTGTGCCGGCGGCACCGGCAGGCACAGGGGCCAGGTCTTTGTGACAAATGTCTCCAGAGCCGGGGCTGACTCAGGGGCCCGAGGGATTTCCAAGGGATGGTGCCTGCTGAGGGGGATTTGGTGAGATGGCTCTTTGTTCTGCCCACAGCCTCCCTGAGGTTCTCTGGGCCCCCTACCCCTTCCCCCAGCTCCATGTGGGAGAATCAGGGCCGGCAGGACCTCCTCCCTGGCCCAGCCTACACCCTGGAGGACCGCAGGAAAGGGGCCGTGGCGTTAGAGTTGAGAGGATGCCTCCCCCTCTTACCCACCCTGTCCGCACGGCCCTGAGCCCTGCTGGGCTGGTCCACCAAGCAGCTTCTGCCTCGGTTTCTCCACTGCACCCTGAGAGGACCCAGGCGTTCTGGACCCCAGCCTGCTGTCTGCGGGGCCCACACGGCCCTGGCACTCACTGGGAATGAGCCAGTGCCGGTCTCCAGACCTCTGCCGGCCAGATTTCCAGGGTCACTGCCCACTAGACTCCCTGCTGGGGCCTGCCCGACAGTAGGGTCTCCTCACACCACAGGACCTGCCTGAGCCAGTCAACTAGGTGACTGCCTGGGTGTCCTCAGCAGGCGACCCAGTGACCAGGAATGGCGTTAACCGGCCCCGCCCTGGCTTTGGCCCCGGCCTAGTGCTGCTCAGCACTGGAATTTCCCAGGGTGCCTTCTGCAGAGCAGCGGGGAAGCCAGCCCTGTTGAGAGCTGGGCACACACCATGCACCGCTCACACAGCCGTCAGTTCAATGAGTATTTAAGAGTTTCTGGTTTGAAATGAACATGACACCTAGCCTGGCTGGTGACATCTGACGCACTGCAGAGGAGAGCCTGGGGGGTGTGCGTTGTTACCACACTGTCTCCCCAGCTTGGCGCGGCTTTGTGCTCTGCGCAGAGGCTTAGACTGGGCTGGATAGTTGGCACTTTGCCCATGCCCCTCTCCTTGTGCCCAGAGTCCCTGACGGTTGAAATCTGCCAGTGTGTCCCGCCACAGCCAGCATGGGCACCACAGTGGCCCTTTGGCCCAGGACTAGGCCGACTCCCATCTTCAGCCCTGTCACTGCTCCTAGGACGTGCACACATTCGCCCTGGCCTGCGACAGGCTCGGGGCTTCATCTTCTAAGGGGGGAGACTTCCACTGATTTTCCTGCTGAGATTGAACTTGAGGGGGTGTGTGCAGAGCTGATTGGTGGGGGTGAGCCCCGTGTTAGAAATGGAGCTGACATGGAAGAGGGGAAGGGACAGAGAGGGAGAGGCCAGGCCTGGGGCCCGTCTGTGCCTAAGGCAGAGGTGCCCTTTACTCAGCCACTGACTGAGCCGAAGCGCTCCTTTCCATCTTGCCTGCTTCTCCTCCTCCTCTCTCCTCTGTCTTTCCTACCGTATGTATGTGTGTGCATGTGTATGTGCCTGTATGTGTGTATGTGTGTGTATTTGTGTATGTGCATATGTGTATGTGTGTATTTATATGTGTGTATGTGTGTGTGTGCATGTGTATATGTGCATGTGTATGTGCCTGTATGTGTG
>NW_016107764.1:752802-761607 GCF_001604975.1 Cebus imitator | reverse complement strand
GTGTGTGTATGTCCATATGTGTATGTGTGTATTTATATGTGCGTATGTGTGTGTATGTGTGTATTTATATGTGTATGTGTGTTTATATGTGTGTGCATGCGTGTGTGTGTGTACGTGTGTATATCTGTATGTGTATGTGCCTGTATGTGTGTATGTGTGTGTATTTGTGTGTATGTGTGTATGTATATGCATGTATTTATATGTGTGTATGTGTGTGCGTGTGTATGTGTGTATATGTGTATGTGTATGTGCCTGTGTGTGTATTTGTGTGTGTATGTGCATATGTGTATGTGTGTATTTATATGTGTGTGTGCGTATGTGTGCGTATGTGTGTGTCTTGCCTGTTTTCATTCTTGCCACCACTTACAGCTGACAGAGTCCCACCCGACACAGTGGGGAATGCAGTTGGCTCCATGACTTGGGCAGGCTCCCATGTGAGGCTGTGGCCACTGCTTCCCTCCTCGGCCAAGCCTTTCCCAGCCGTGCAGGGGCTCCAGGGCTCTCTCTCATGGACCAGCGCACCATCTTTCACATTTTACCGGGAGGGACCTGGCAGGAAACACAGATCTGTCCTGGGTTGAATGCTGTCCAGTGGGATGTTGGCTCAGTGGGGGTACACAAGAAAGGAGCGCTGTTTGAGTGGTGGTCTGGCCCCTGCCCCTGGAGGAACCCAAGCAGAGGAGAGGCTGGATGTGGGAACAGAGCTGGCCAAGCAGGGCGGGCGGGAGGAGGGGGCCCCTGAGCCTGTGCTAACTTGAGTGACTCTGAGAAGCAGCATGGGGCAGCGGACCTCTCCTGCAACCTCTGCACGTGGACGAAGCTCCCGTGCGCTCACGAGGGCCAGAATGTGTCAAAATTCAATGTTTGGCAGCCACGACAGCCCTCAAGAGTCCCCTGCTTGGAGCTGGCATTTTGCAAAATGCTGATGTGGCTGAAAGTATGAATGTGGCTGGCGGGCAAGATGCTTGAAGCAGGACAGATGGATTCGGGCCAAGCCAGGCTCTTGCTGGCTGCTCTGGGCTCTCTCCTGCCATCTGCTTCGACATCTATTCCAGGGTTGCTGGAGGCAGGGTTGGAGGGCCTGGTAGAGCACAGGTCCAGGCCGGGGTGGGATGGGGGGATGGCAGCATCAATTATCAGCCCTATCTGTGAGCAGCTCACAGCGAGCAGCTCTCTGTTCTTCCTGAGAAGCATATTGTTTCCAAGAGGACAAATAACACAAAGAGAAGCAGAGAAGCCAGGACGCAGAGCTTTCTAGACCCAAATGATCCCCAAGCCCGTGGACTGCCACGGCACCTGCGCTCCTGTGTCTGGAAGGCCGAGCCTTCCTGAGGCGCTGCTCTCATCCTAGAAGGTGCACCTGGAGTGGGAGTCTCAGCAGTGAGGTCCTCATGGGCAGAGGCCAGGAAAGCCCCTCCGTCAGAGCAGCTGGAGAGGGGCTTGGGGAGGAGGAGGGGAGTGCTAGCCGGCAGGGTCAGGTGTCAGGAGACTCCTGGGAGGCAGGACCACACTGGGATGCAGGTATCCTTCTGCCGACACATAACGTGGGTGTATGTGGCTGCCACCAACCCCAAAACTTAATGACGTTAAAAAACAACCTCTTACAATTATCTGTGTGGATTGAGCATGGCTGGGTTCTTTCTCGGTTTCGCGTGATGCTGGCTGGAATGGCGGCCGCTAGGGAGCTCTCTGGACTGGACACCCGAGGTGGCTGTCACCTGCTGCAGCAGAGAAGGCTGAGGCACTGGAATAGCCAGGCACCACCCCGTCCTCTCTTCTCCTTTCTGCTCCTCTCTTCTCCTCCTCTTCCTCTTCTCCTTCCTCCCCCTGTCTCCTCTTGCTTCGGCCTGAGAGGCAGCTCTCCCCAGAGAGGGCAGGGGGTGCCCAAGGTCGCCCATGGACCTGGGTGGGCTCGAACCCCTGATTCTTGGTAAGCAGAAGGAAGGGACATTCTCGACATTCCAAGCCATTTGATTCCATTCAGCCAGGCACTGGGGGGGTGGGCAAAAGGAGGACACGGTCCTGACTGTGGGAAGCTCAGTGTATCTTTGGGGACAGGAAAAGTGAGTTTGCAGTTAAATATTTAGGATATTTCAGATAGAACCTTATGCAATTGTCATTTTTGTGACTCAAAAATGGCCAAACCTCAGTGATCTGGCAAAGGCCAATGGCAACACCTGGGTGCCACTGAAGGTGTGAGAGGCTGGGGTGGGTGCGTGTGGAGCCGTGGCCTGTGGCTAACACAGGGGTGTCCCCATGGTGCCGAGGCCTGCATCTAGGAACTTGGGGTCCCCGTGCTCTGCACCCCGTCCTACAGCCTGCTGTGGGGTGTGTGGGGCTGGCTGGGAGTCGCTGCTTGCGTGTGTCTGCCCCGCTGTGGGGCGTGTGCACCCGGGTCCTTCGTGCTCACGTGCTCCACAGGTGCAGAGCCTCCACCCACTCATCCACTCTGTGACAGATGCTCCCGGGGCGCCGCTGAGCTGGAACCCTGTCCTGGGGGCTGGCTCTCCGGGCAGAACTTGTTCTGCAGCCTCTCCCAGTGAGTGGAGACCAAGCGGGACTCAGCTGAGAAAGGCCAGAGCCCAGTCAGAGGGCAGCTCCGGGTAGTTTCCCTGCACAAGTGCCTGAGGCCTTCCTTCTGCCCGACAGCGGTGGCCAGGCTATGCCGCCACCCACTGACTCTGGTTTGGGGTCGTGGCTGATGAGCAGGCCCGGCCCACCTTGGGGGCTTCAGTGTTCAACCATCCCCATGGATCCTTTTCTATCCAAGGCAACTTTTTATTCCAGGGACTTCCAGTCAAGTGGGGGACAACCAGGTGCCCCTGGGGCCTGTGGCTGAAGCACGAGCCATTTCCCCTTTCTTAGGCAAGGAGAACCAGCAGCCTGAAGCCCGCTCCAGAGCCCGCTTGCCTCCCAGGAGCTGGGGTTGGGTTGCTCCTGAGACAGCCCCTGGCTGTTTCCGACTCACGGGCTGCTCCAGCGCCGTCCTGCAAAACCAGCCGTCCCAGTGACTCCGGATCTGCTTGGATGGGGCCTGTTGGAGATTTCTTCCTCCCAAGACTAAGCCAGGGAGCTGTCCAGGGTGAGGTTGCCAGAGGCGGCTGGGAAGAGCCTCGCAGGGAAGGTACCATCCCCTCCCCCGTGTGTCATCCCAGAGGCACCGGGAATGGGGGTGCCATGGGACCAGGGCACCTGCCTTCTGGGCCCCCTCACCACCTGCTAGCTTTGTGGCCGGGGGACAGGGGAGCTACCTTCTGGCCCTGCTGTCTGGACTGTGTTTACCACGGGGCAGGGTGAGGAGCAGGCAGCCTTCGCAGGAGGCCTCTGCCCATGAGCTACCATGAGTGAGGCCACCGGCTGTGGCCCTGTCTGCTGGCTGCCTGACCCGACGTGAGTGAATGTAGCCCAGGCCTTGGGATATGGAGCCAGCCCCACGGGCTCAGCCCACCCAGGAGCTAGCAGTGGGCCATGTCCGGCCTTCCCTATGGGTGGCTGAGGGTCGGGGTCCTGTGGGACTTCACGTGCACAGGGCTATGCCTGCCTTGGGCCCCTCTCAGCAGATGGGAGCCAGGGCCAGCCCCGGGGTCCGCGCCTCTGTGGGAAGCTCCCAGGGGGCAGGGGCATGACCTCAGGGTGGGGGCAGCACATCCTCTCTTCTGGACGGTGTTCCTATTGGGTGTCAGGCTGGGGGCAGCACAGGCCCCCCAGTGATGGTGTTGGGGCCCGGGCGGGCTGGGCAGGGTGGCTGGGCACCCAGGCCGGTGCCCACATCTGCGGCCTTCCACACAGATGCACACGCAGCACCCGGATAACGTGTTGCCTTTCCTTCTGGTCCTCCTGTTTCCCAGCATGCTTTCAGTGATGAGAGTTTACAGGGTAACGAGTCTCCTGGCTGGAAGCAGAGATGCCTTCTCGAGAGGGGAGGGGCCCAGCTAACTGGGTGGCGGGGGGGGGCGGGGCAGCTGTGCTGGAGTCCCCTGGGGAATCTGGGCGAGGGAAGTGGGATCAGAGAAGAGGGGGTGCAGCCTGGGAAGGGGCTGTCACTGTAAGCAGCAGGGCACACCAAGCCCCCACTCTGCCCGCCATGTCTGTTTGGTGTGAGGCAGGGGTGCCCAGGATCACTGCGCTGATGCCCCAGGAAGCTCTTCTGAAGTGTCCTCTGTGCCACCTGTGGCTTCCAGCTGTGGGCTCAGGGCAGGATCATGGAGCCCACTCATCACTCACTGTGCTTCCTAGGGAGGGAGGGGGAGAATGGAGGAAAGGAAGGGGAGAAGGCAGGAAGGAAGGAGAAAAGGAAGAAGGGAAGGGAAAAAGGAAGGAGGAAGGGAGAGAGGGAGGAAGGGAGAGAGGGAAACAGAAAAGAAAGGAAAGAAGGCAGGAAAGAAAGGAGGAAGGGGGAGGAAGGAGGAAGGGAGGGAGGGGAGAAGGGAGGAGGAAGGAGGAAGGGAGGGAAGGAAGGAGGGAGGAGAAAGGGAAGGAAGGAGCGAGAAAAAGAGGAGGAGAAGGAGGAGATTGAATGCCCAGCCCACAGCCTAGTGTGAGCAAGGTGTGCCCACCTCCCCTTCCGGGCCCTCTTTCTCCTCCGAGGACTCAGCTCTGCCTCTTCTGGGAAGGCCTCTCTGATGGTCCGCACAGCCCCTCTGCGCCCTGGGTGCACTCCCCATTTCCTGATCCAGTCCCTACCAGGGTGTCTGGATTAGAATTGCCAAGCCTGCCTGTCCATGGCGGGCCTCTGGCTGCAGCGTCCACCCATCTTAGGGCCTGCGCATCTGTGCGGGGCCACATGTGTGGTCATTCTCTAGGCGCAGATGTACCCAGTGTCTGTGCCCTGGGGGGCCTCGTCCTTCCGGAACCGGGCACTCTGGTCTTCCTGTGACAGGAAGTGGAAGGGCTGGCAGAGTTGGGAACCCAGATCCTTGGTCACCCGGAATAGGGGAAGCTTCCAAGGAGGAGAGGCAGTCCCACGGTTGGCGCTGACCCACCCAGAGGATCCCACAGCCCCAGGAGGGCACTCACGTTTCTCTCCCACCACTCGCTCTTCTTACCTACGGCTGAGTGTCCAGGGGGTGGGGTGTGACCTACGTGGGAGCTCCGCTGTGGGCCCCCAGGACCAAGCTTGCAGAGCTGGAGGTCTACCCTTGTGGGCAGGTGGGGCAGAGGCCGTGTGACCAGAAGGAACAGAGGCAGGAGCGCAGACTCGATGGACCTTCCTGCGTCCGCCTGGGGGCCAGCTTGGAGGGCTTCCCAGCAGAGCCGAAGAGGTGAAGGCCATGACCCACCTCGCTCTGCTCGGGCCTCTCTGAGCCTTGGCTGCCCCACTTTCTGACAGCCAGGTCCCACCGGCACAGCAGCCCCAGAGGTCTGCACAGCCCACCTGACCGTCCCTCCAGTTTGTCCTCAACGCTGGCCTTGTGGCTTGTGGTTCATTCCTCTGCAGCCTGAAGACCAGACCTATGGCTGTCTCTGCAAGCCCAGAAGCAGAGCACAGAGGTGGCTTCCTGCTTTCTCCGCACATGGCACCTGGCCCGAGACCTCTGAGCAGCCACCCTGCTGGAGGTCCCGGAAGAGGAGTGTCCAGGCTCCTGCCTGGGCCCCTGCCCTGGCCATACAAGCTGTGTGGACATAGGCAAGTGGCCCAGCTCCTCCTCTGGAGCTCCCAGGGTGAGCAGGGGCCTGAGCATGCGTGGAGCCTGGGCCACCAGGGGAACATGGGGGTGCTTAATCGGTGCCCGGGAGGGTCAGCTGGGGACCCCAGCCTGCGAGTCAGGGTGGGTTGTGAGGAGTCCAGCCCCGAACCCAGGCCAGGGACATGCAGCAGCTTGCGGTGGACGCGAGGGCAGGACTCGGGTTCCAGAGAGAGGGGAGGGAAACCCCAGCTTCTCACAGAGCTGTTTCCCCAGCTGCACGAGCAGCAGGTTGGAGAGAGCTCATCTGCTTCTTCCGTGCGCGGCTCAGCTCCCCCCACCCTCGCCCCGGTGGAGGCTGCCCCGAGGCCTGGAGCCTGCCTGGAAAGGCCAGAAGCCTCCGAGACATCATTTGGAAAATGAGGATGGGCAGGATCAATGGGCGGCAGGGGAGGCAGAGGCAGAGGCCGGCGGATGGGCAGGCAGGAAGGCCTGAGAAGACGGCCCTGCGGTGTTCCCTCCTTCCCTGACACCCTGGGAGTGGTGACAGCTGTAATTGGCTCCGAGGACCTGGCCTGTCCGTTGTCAGGAGAGGAGAACAGAAGGCAGCTGCAAGGGCGCCCAACCCAGGCGGGCTGGAGAAGACAGGGGTCTGTGGGTAGACTGGGGACCAGTGGGTCCCATCCAAGAGAGTGCTCCCCAGGCACTGAGGAGGCAGGGAGGGACACCTTCTCCATGCTGGAAACCTGTGTCCCCTTCCCCTTCCGAGGTTTGATACTGATCTTACTGTTGGGACCAGCACACACCAGCAAGATGGGGTGCTTTGGAAAGAGGACATAGAAAAAGAAAAAAAATCCAAGTTCTCAGCAGCCTGACACGGGGCTGTTTCTGGGCAAAGGGCTTCCCTAAGGATGTCATGATACTATGTGTCATGTTCACAGAAGCAACGTGTGGGAAGGGCCTGGGCCCGCTTTGCCCCAAGGTTGAACTGCTGTCCCTCACCACTAAGAGGCTCAGGAGCCCTTGGGGCCAGAGGGATCTGTGGTCACAGGGTCTGACCATCTGTCCAAGCAGGAAGACTGTCAAGAGCTGAAGAGCGTCCCCCGGAGCTCCTAGGATGAAGTTCTAACCCCTAGTATTTTAGAATGTGACTGTGTGTGGGGATAGGGCTCTCTAAAATGTAATTAAGTTACAATTAGCCAGGAGGTGGGACCTCATCCAACCTGCCGGGGTCATTACTGAGGAGATTGGGACACACACACACAAAGGGACAACTTTGAGAGGACACAGAGGCAAACAGCCGTCTACATGCCAAGGGGAGAGGCCAGAGGAGGGAGCAGCCCTGCCCGCGCCTTGCTGATTCTCAGGGCATATCACACACACACTCAGTGCTGGGGCAGGCCGCTGGAGCTCTGCGCTCCAAGACAGGGAGGAACTGGTGTCCGTTGCTTCAGCTGCCTGGTCGAGGCAGCCCAGGCTGGAGGACACAGAGCCAGGCTCGCGGAGGGGGGCAGATGCCCTGCTCAGCCTGGCCCACGGTCCCCGGTTCAGTATCTTCCCTCACCACACAGGCTCTGAGTGCTCAGAGCTCCCGGCTGGGCACAGGAGGCTGGCGTGTAGCTGGAGAAAAGGTGAGGGTCTGTGGGCGGGGATGGCATCTCAACACTCCAAAGGTGGCTGTCCATTCATGACTCATTGGATCCCAGAAAGGACAGGATGTTCATGTGTGTACATGTGTGTGTGTACAAATGTGCACACGTGTGTGCATTCCTGGGGTGACCGAGCTGAATGAGGCCCACCCTCAGGGGTCCCCCAGAGTGGGATGCGGAGGTGGCGGGGCCTGGGGGCTACCGAGGGGGCGGGGTCTGGGGCGTGCCGAGGTGGGAGGATCTGGTGGTTCACAGGCAGCAGGGCCTAGGGGGTGCAGAGGTGGCAGGACCCGGCTGCCGCACTCTGCAACGGTGATGAAAATGGATGAGGCCGGTGGCGCTGGCCTGGAACCCTGGCCTGGAGCGCTGGCCTGGGCCGCTGGCCTGGGACGCTGGCCTGGGACGCTGGCCTGGGACGCTGGCCTGGGACGCTGGCCTGGAGCGCTGACCTGGGACGCTGGCCTGCAATGATGGCCACTACAGATTATTGCATGACGGGATCTGAGGGAGCAGAGACAGCAGAAAACCATTTTGGCTAAAAAAGAAAAACATCAAAAAATTATAAATATATATTATATGTATATACACATACACATGTACATATTTCCCTGTTTGAGAGCAAAGGAAATAAGACCACAGCGACGTGCTGCTCCATCACCACTGGTGACCGTGAGAGGGCAGAGGGGAAGGAGGCTTGATCTTTTCCGCAGCGGGGACTGTATTCTCGGAATTCTGAAAAGCACAATGACCTTCATCCTAGAGAAGCCAGTGCAGGAGACAGGAGAGCAGACCAAGGCTGAAGGGAGCCCTGCGGGGAGGACAGAGGGCTGGGGTTGGGGAATAGCCCCTCCCCGTAAGGACAGGGCCCCCTGGACAAGGCACTGCTGGGCTGGGATCTGGGATGGGAAGCCCCTGTGCCCCTCCTGTGGTTCTGGAGAGGTTGTCAGGGGAGGGGTGAGGTTGGGGACAGGGACAGGGGCTGGGAGCTCCCCGCCTGGGATGTGAGGGGTGTCTGAGAGCACGCCTTCTGCGGGGTCTGGTGGATGGAAGAGACAGGCGTAGACCTTGATGGGTCCAGGTGGGCTGCAGCCGCCCGATCCCAGGACTCTGCAGCTGGGCACGGCCGTCAGCTGACTGCAGGACAGGCCAAGGGTGGGCAGGGAACATGTGGGGTCTTCAGAGCCCGCCCACCAGCATGGAGCTCTATCCCGCCCAGAGGCTGGCCCTGTCCACAGGGAGCCATGGGACCAGCTCTCCACATGGAGATGAGGGAGATGGAGGCCCGGCCATGGCTGGCGGTGCCCTGCAGACCAATCTACCCCAACACACTTCCACCCCCACTGAAGCCTTCCTCATGACACCCCAGGCCTCCCACCCTCAGGTCTAGCCATCCACCCTAAGACTCCCCTCTCCTCCGTAGGCCTCCCCTCCTCCTGAGGCATCCACCTCCACCCTTCCCCCTAGGCCTCCTCCTCCTCCTCCCTTCTTCCCTAGACCTCCTCCTCCTCCTTCTTCCCTAGTCCTCCTCCTCC
>NW_016107764.1:721629-750798 GCF_001604975.1 Cebus imitator | reverse complement strand
TCCTCCCTTCCTACTTATACCTCCTCCTCCCTCCTCCCTTCCTCCCTAGGCCTCCTCCTCCTCCCTCCTCCCTTCCTACTTATACCTCCTCCTCCTCCCTCCTCCCTTCCTCCTTAGGCTTCCTCCTCCTCCCTCCTTCCTTCCTACTTAGGCCTCCTCCTCCTCCTTTGGTTCACAAACGCTTCCTAGGCCTCCCCTCCTGTTCTCCAGTGCCCTCAGGAATGCCCTGTCCCTGGTAGATCCTTGGTGGCCCAGGGTGGCCTGGCCCTACGTGCTCCAACTCCAGCCTGGCCTTCACTTCGCCTGTGGCCTGGCCCTGTGGCCGAGTTAGAAGGGAATCAATCACTGGCTTGTTCTTTCTCTATGTCAGGAAACCCTGGCAAAGCCCCAGCTGAAAGCTGGCCTGGCATTGGATGGCAGGTCTGGGATCACTGGAACTGTCTCCCCTGCTTTATAGCTGAGGCCAGTGAGTCCTTGAAGCCCCTGCACACGTCACCGGGGCTCCAGGAACCTCTGCTGAGGAGGGGCTGGTGCGGCCCAGCTGGGTAGCAGGTACGGGGCGGCTGGGAGCGGCTCCGGCTCCGGGCTGCCTCTGCCACCGACAAGACCCGGGGTCTGGGCAATCCCTTCTCCACTCCGGACCTCGGCTTCCCATCCATCGGTGCAGGTGGTTAGATAGGTGCTCTGGGGCCCGCTGTTTCCATCTCAACGCTATTACACTCGGAGCTGGATTCTTCCTTGCAAGGCAGCCGTCCTGTGCTCTGTGAGAAGCTGAGCTGCACATCTGGCCTCCCGCAGTGAGGTGCCAGGGTCCCCTCCCTCCACCTGCGCAATCATTAATTTCCCCAGACATTGCCACATGTCCCTGGGGGCAGAACCACCCTGGTGGAGACCCCAGCTCCAAAGGCCCTCTTGATCTTGCCCTAGGCCCCAAGGGTGGGCCTCAGGGGCCATGAGCCCCCTGGATCTATAGCAAAATGGTGTGCACATATATGCACTTTTCTGGGGAGAAGCCACAGAGGTTACGGGGTCTAAAAGGAAGGTATGCACCAAGATTAGAGTCCCGGTGGCTGCTGTGCTTGCCCGATGCCGCCCACGAGGAGACCCCCGCCATCCTTGCGCAGAGGAGCCAGACAAGGCGTCTGACTCCCGGCACCAGGCTGAGCTCTGCCTCTGGACCAGGCCACATTCCCTGACCCCGAAGATCTCCGGTCTTCCGCCGCCTCTCCTTTCCCTCATTCTCATTAGAAAATCTCTTCCACAAATTGCCCCTTTATCTGAAGTATTCCTATCGGGTTTCTAAACACCGCTGATGGAACAGGGCTATTACATATGCGATCGCCTGCATTTATTTACATATCAGCAGCAAAAGGGGGCCTGGTTTTTCATCTGGGTGACACAGCTGCACTTGTAGAAAGGGCGTCTATTAAAAGGGCCATTGCTTGGTTCAAGCTGCAGAGTCTAATTGGCTTCTCAGGGACACTTTTTTATTATTACCATTTGCTTGGGGAACTGTTCATTTGAGCAAACGATATTAAATGACTATTGTCTCAGTCTTTAAGGAATTACCAGCTGAAAAACAATGCGGAGATGTCAGCCGTGGCGTGACAAAGGCTTCTGGCAACGCGTCTGCCATGGACCCGGCCTGCCGCATTTCCTATCAGCAATAAGCTGGTTTCAGTGGTTCCGCAGAACCTGCAATTAACTGGAATAGATTTTCCTTCCCCTTTTACAACTACTGCAGGAAAACAGTGGAATTACATGCAAATACAACACACTTAGGAATGTCTATTTAAATTGCGTCAGATTTGAGCATCTATTGAGTGAAAGAAGCAACAGCAACTCGTATTTGGGGGAAGGGTAGGACAGGCGGGGGCCTCCATCCCCATCTGAGGCTCTGAGGAGCTCTGTGGCCTGCTGGACACCAGCTCTCCCAGCTGGTTTCTGGTTCCCTGCAGTGGGGTTCCCCGGGGCCCCTTCCAGCCCTGCTCAAGCCGCATGTCTGAAAGCAAGGCTGGCAGAGCTGAAGAGTCGAAACTCCGACGCGCCCAAACGCTCTGCGCTTCAGCGTTCCCGCCTGTCCATGGAAATGACGGTGCTTCCCTCCTATGTTTGCTGTGGGGGTTACAGAGCTCCTGCTGCCGTGGGCTCCAGCTGGGTTTGGTACGTGCTGAGGCCCCGTGCTTGCTGTCTTTCCTGCTGTCACCGGTGGGCGTAGCCACCCTAGACAGCCCAGGGGCTCAGAGTATTTATACACATGGTAAATACTGGGGCAGGCCGCTGGTCCTCAACGGGACAGTTTTGCCACCCAGGGACCCTGGGCAGTGTCTGCAGAGGCTTTGGGTGGTAGCGTTGGAGGTGGCCGATGTGGTGCCTCCCATAGGCAGAGAACAGATCCGTCCCAAATGTCAGTGGCGCTGAAGCTGAAAAACCCTAAGGTAGGAGAGAGCAGATAGCAGGATGGAAAACAGGAGGGGATACTGGGGCTTGGGAGCAGGAGACACTGTGGGGACCCGTGGGTGAAGCGACACCATTGGAGAGCAGCTGGCACCTTTGCTGTACCACTCAGTGTGCTGGTCCCATCCTCACCCACGGTGCTTTCCCCTGTCTGTTCCCTGACTCCCCGGGACCCTCCCTTGGATTGGAGACCTGGGCACGTCGGGCTCAGAGAGGCAGGGCTCAGAGAGGCAAGGCTCAGCCAGGCTCACCCGGCATCCCCCACACTGACCTGGGTCTACCGCCTTCTCCCACGGTGGAGCCCCGGCGGAGCCCCCACCATGGATATTTGTTCTTGTCCCTGTCAGGAAGATGACCAGGAGCTCAGAACAACACTGTGGGCCACAGCAGGTGCGCTGAGAGAAGACACATGGTTCACGGAATCCTAAGAGTGTCACTACTTCACATTGCTCAGGACACCCTAGAAGCCTGTGAGGTCACAGCCTGTGGCCACCCACCAAACAGGGAAAAGCCCCCCCAGGCCTGCGGGCCTCCACCACCTCCCGTGACCTCACGAGAACCAGCCGCAGGGAGCAGCGGTCAGACCCACGGCTCCAGTCCATCCTGGGTGATGCAGGCCCCAAGGCTGTGGGACGCGCTGGGCTGGGTTCTCCCAGGAGGTGAGGGCTGAGCTGGACTGAGGCTGGCAGGGACAGGGGAGATCCACAGAGTAGGGTGACTGGAGCTCTTGCTGGTTGCACTGCACTCAGGCCTGGACCCGCAGGAGCCCACCTGGGCTCCTGCCTGCTCCCAGCCTCCCCAGTGCCCCATCTGTGGGCTGTCAGCGGCGCTCTAATTAGCGGCCCGCAGGTGACACACACACACGGCATCTGTAACTTCTCCGCAGCCGACTCCCGAACAGCTCACAAAAAGCCCCGGGGTGGTTTTCATCATGATCCTCAGTGCCTCTGGGGAGAAGCCTGACGTGTGGGATGTAGCGGTAGGTTTGAGTCTCTGGAAGAACAGCGGGGGTGGGGGTCGGCTCCCATATTGGGAGGGAAGCCAGGCGTGTGTCAACGCAGTGAGCCCAGACGAGAAACAGCGGCTGATACAGAGGGCCACGGCTCTCCGCTGCTGTCAGCCACACCTCTCCACCGCAGCCCCACAGCTCAGGTCAGAGGCCCCAGAGAAACTTCCAGCACCGTGGCCAGGTACACGGCAGTTCGCAGGGGAAGTTATAAAGTTCAAGGAAGAACAAAGCTGGAATGAGCTTCCCAGAATGAAAACATAACATTTCAGAGGTAATTTCATAAAAGGAGTCATCAGACCAATATATCACCACGTCGATTTTAACTGCGGAGTTTAAAATAACCTTTGCTCTGATGTTTATTGAATTGTGGAACCTGCAGGCTTCTAGAGAAAGAATCTAAATGTTACATGCATGTCTGCTTCAGACAGCCTGTGCCATGCTGTAACGGGTTGTCCTGGAGCCCATGATGGCACCCAGGAATCAGGGTACAGCACACTATATCTTATACTCCTGAGGCCCTGGGGTATGGGTTCTGGGGGAGCCAAGACCAGGGGCACCCCTTGGATCGAGGCGGCTGGCAGCACTGGAGATTCCGTCAATGTGGGTTCACAAACACTTCCTGAGTACCCACTTGGTGCCAGCTCCTGGGACAGACTCTGGAGGCTCAAAGGCAAATTAAAGCAGGTCCACGTCACCAAAGGGAGTCCAGGCTAGGAAGGAGGGCCAGGGAGGTAAGTGGGAAATGGGAAATGACTCTCTGTTTATTCATCTCCGCATCCATCTGCACTTTCACTCACTCTGCCTCGCACATGTGCGTTCGTGGCCCTCACAGCTGGGCCTGCCCTGGTCCCCGTGACAGCCCTGAGCCATGCAGGGTGCTGGGCGCCAGGCACGTGGCTGCAGTGGAAAACACACACCTTGTTTTGAAGAATTAATACAGAACGCAGAGTACAGAATGCCTCAAACAGTGTTTATGTTGCTCACATGTTGAAGTATTATTTTTGACATACTACATTAAATAAAATATATTATTAAAATCAATTTCACCTGCTTCTTTTTACCTTTATAAATCCAGCTATTAGAAAATTAGAAATTATACACGTGGCTGGCATTTCTCTTAGACAGCTCTGGCCAATAGCCAGGCAGCTGAATTTCAAATCCTGGCTCTGCTGTTAAACTGCTAACGTGATCTGGGAAAAGTCACTGAATCTCCGCGGCGTGGCCGCGTCAGCCGGCCCAGGGCAGCCAGGCCTGTTTTGATGCAAAGGCATCAGACTTACTGTGCCTGCCCCCCTTAGCATGAAGGGTCCACAGCTCCTTAGCCGCCTACTTTCCTGCTTTCTCCAAGAATATTTACGATTGACTTGATATCTGATTGATGCTTAATACGTGCCGGGTGCGTTAGGACTGCAAACCCTCCGGGAAGTCACAGACACAGAACAATCGTGGCACCATGCACAGCACAAAGAGGCTGTGGACTCACAAAGGTGCAAGCAACTGAAGCAGGCCCCTTGCCTTCCAGCCCGGGTCATGCCATGGCACCGCCCATGCTCCATGGCTCTGCACACAACTGTCTTCCTGGGGCTCCGAAGGCAGCAGAGCTGGCGGCTGCCCCCTGGAAGGTTTCCATGACAACACATGGCAGGACTGGCAGCAAAGGGTTGCCCCACCAGATCCTGGGGGTTTGCTGACCCAAACCCCAATCCCCGATCCTTTTCTCAACCCCAACGACAGCCTCGTGGATCCGTCCTTCCATGCCTGTCACTGGCCTGTCTCAAGGTACTGCGGATGGCCCTCCCACACAGCGTGGGCTGGGCAGTGGTGGTGCCATGTCCCAGCGGCCACGGTGAGGACAGAGAGGGGAGCAGCCATGAAGGAGGTGGTGCTGGCAGGTGAGAGGAAGCCAGGCAGGGCCACAGGAGCATCAGAAGGTGAAGCATCCAGACACACTGTGGTCCAGGGAGGCAGAGCGACCCTTGCCGTCTGAATCGTAGGTCGGGAAGCTTTCTGTGGAGGGCCAGTAGTCCTCTGTTTCAGGTTTTGTGGACCAAGGGGTCTCAGCTTTTCTGCTGTTGTGTGACAGAGGCCTTAGAATGCATGCGAATGAAGGTGCACGCCTCTGTTCTGACCAAACCTGTTGTAGACAGTCTGTAGCCTGGGTCAGCCCGAGGGTCGTTGTTCACAGACCCGTGTCCTGAGCCCTTGAGGGACACTGATGTAAGCCACGTGGGCCAGGCAGTGGGCGGTCCCCAGGCTGCAGGGACTGAACATGCCCATGCTTCAAGCATCTCTCGTCCTCACAGCGTTTGGGGTGACCAGGAAGCCTTTGAGGTTGGGACGGCTGTCCCTGCCATTTAAAGAAGCCAGGGTGCTGAACACCAGCTGGGAGAGCCCAGCAGCCCACGCGCAGTGGCCCTGACTGAGGGAGGAGCCTGGACTCCCACCCCTCCTCGCTGGAGGCTGTGGGCTGCTTCCCCCCCGGGTGCTGAACTGTCTCCACTGGGGTGGCTCGGCTCCTCTGACCACCAGCTCCTCTTCTGGGCCACAGCTCTCGTCTCCTGGGACCTGCATGGGAGCAGCACTCTGGGCCGCTTTCCCAAGCCCCGTCCAGCCGAGGGTCCTCACACCCTCAAACTCCAAGCCACAGCCCCATCAACTTTGTTGGGCCCAGGTGTCCACCTGCAGGGATGAGCAGGCCAGGAAGGGGCTGCTTAGGGGTGATCACTGCTGAGACAAAGGCCACCATGTGGCTGCCTCTGATGGTGACCCTGGGGCCATTGGGTTGGCGGTGCCGGGGGTGTGGGCCTACTTTCCATGCACTGAGCCTGGGCGGGATCCGGATGGCACACAGGCCCCTCTCTGAGGAGGGCAAGGGGGAGGGTCCAGGAGGCGGCCCTCCCCCTCCTGTGCATTGCCCCTGGGCTTCTGGGGGAGAGGGCATGGATGGAGCCTTCTATTCTCCAGAGCCTTCCTGCCTGCACATGTTTAGGACAAAGGTCAGAGCCGCACTCACAGATGGCCACTGCAGATCACCCCGAGGGACTGGGCACGGGCACACCCTCAAACCCCAGTGTGGCAGAGGCCAGCAGGGGCCTGGGGCCATCCAGGATAAGGACTTGCATATGTCAGGTGACTTGATAAAGGCTCTGGGTCCAAATGAGTCATCCTGCCTGGCTTCTCTCTGCAGTTTCTCTTTTCACATGTGGCTGGTTTGGTGAAAGGGGACACAGAGCCTTTTCTGGAAGGAAAGGGGCATGATTCCTTTCCTTCCCAGAAATCCAAATGAAGATGAGGCTGGACCCAGGGCAGTGCCTGCACCACATGTACTGCTGAGCCGCGGTCTCAGCGCAGGCCACGGTGCAGGGCAGCAGGGACAGAAGCAGTGGGCCTGGGTCCCAGTCACGGCTGCCTTGGTGGGGGGGCTGTGGCAGGCTCGAGTCCATTCCTGACAAGGGCTGGGCAGTTCCCACGTGGCCCTACCTGCTACCACAAGGGCAGACTCCATTCATCACATGGAGACGAAATCCCAGCGTGATGCACCCCCTGGGTGCCTGCTGGAAGGGCCCTCTGGTGGGCTTCGCTGCTGGGGGCTGGGACAGGTGGGTGAGGGCGTAAACGCGGTGGATCCAGGTTCCAGCCATCCGACCATATTTTCTTGCGTGGAGGCAGAACTAGCTAGCAAAGGAGCAGTGTATCCATGAATCAGTGGATGGACAATGAGTAGACAGGACAGTAACAGAAAAGCCCCGGGCAGGTGCAGATACGGAATCCTCTCAGCAACCAAGTCATTCTCCCTTACCTACAGCATCGTGTCAAACAGCACCTGAGGACCTCACAAGTGCAGGGCATGGTGGCATGGGCACGCAGGGTGGGAGGGCTCTGGCCCTGGTCTCCCACTCCCACTGGGTCAGCCCGGGTGTCCTGGGGGCCTCCCACTCCTCTTTCCCCATGGGCCTCCCAGACTGCGCCTTGCCCTGTCTGCACAACCGTGCCGGGAGTCAGGCTGTGGTCCGATGCTGCGTTCACACAGGGGTAGCTAGAGAGATGAAAAATGCTGCACAAAGCTCCTTGGAGGCTGCCCGAGGGCCCCCCGAGGTGCTAAGCACCAGCCCTGTCTGTCGCTCTGTTTTAGAAGACGGCTGGAAGGAGCCTGGGGCTCTGGAATCTGTCCAGCCTTCCTGGGCTCTCCCGGTGGCCTCCGGGGAGCTATTTCCCCTCACCTAGCCCCCCTCCTCCTGTGAAGTATGCCTTTAAGTCCCACCCTGCCTCCCAGCAAGCCCTCAGGAGTGTCAGATGAGATCAGGTGAGGGGAGGCCAGCATGGTGGCCACGCACTGTGCACATGGCCCTGCATAAGTCACCATTTAGAGCAGGGAAGCTGTTGCTTCTGGGGTCAGCAGGTGAAGGGAGAGCTTGGGAGAGCCACGCAAAAGAGAAAAGACTGCACCAGAAGCCGGCACGTGCTCACATTTATGCAAAAATATGCAGAAGTGCCTATTTGTATAAGGAAATTAAACTAGAATTTTAAATAAATTAATTAATCATCTTGAAGTTTTTGTAGAAGATAGAATTTAGGACACGTCCTGAGTCTGAGGTCCGTATGTTGATCTAAGCGGGAAAAACTTCTGGGTACCAATATTCTGACATGCTTGGGTTCCGTCCCGCTGGTGCTAGGTGTGAGTGCAAATGGCCCCAGAGAGGAGCACTGCAGTCCCTGTGGACAAAGACGCTGCGCTGCCGTGTGTGTGACTTCTTTCTATTCTGTTTCGTTATGTCAAATTCGGAGACAAACTTCATGTCTGATGTCCAGTTTCTGAGCCACTCTTTGATCAGCAGCATCTCTCGGGGGCGTCATTCCAAAAGTGCACAAGAGTCGTCTTACTTACCAGAGAGCCCACGTGGCCAGGAGCAGTGGCCAGGAGCAGTGGCCAAGGTGGAGCACCCACATGCAGCCCCTGCGGGAGTCCTGGCTCCTTCCCGGGGAGGATCACTCAATCTCAGCATCTCCCCAAGCAGGCAGATGGGAGGACGGGAGGGTCGCCTGGAGGGCAGCCACTGTGAAAGCCAGGGGTTCTCTACTGCGCTGGCACTGGCATGGATCGGGCCCTCAGCTGCTAATTACTGAATGAACTCATGAGTGACCAGTGGCAGCCTCTGCCCATCTCACTGCCCTGAGGATGGGTCAGCAGAGAGGCCGTGCTCCACACGCACCCTTCATGCGGACGTTGGAAGTATGTAAATATCATCATTATCCCTGGTTGGCAGAGGCAAACAATGACTCACAGAGAGAAGGGGCCTGCCATGCTCGGCTTTCCTGCTGGCCATGAGTGGCTCTGAGCCTGAAGTCATCCAGGGTGCACCCGCCCTCTCTGGCCTCGTGGTGGCTGTGGCGTGGCTTCGGCTTCCTCTGCTCTCCGGCTAATCCAACTCCTGGAGCCTCGGCTCCCTAGGACCATTAGTCTCGTCAGATCTGGCTCAGAACGAAAGAGCTTTAATTATTCCCCCAGGGAAACCAATGCTCCCCTCCTCACCTCGACTCCTGCAGAAGGCAGATGAAAAAATAAAATACGGTAAAGCATCGCCAATCCATCAGCCTCCCAATGAAGACAGACGGCTGACACGGAGAGGGGCTGCATGCTGGGGAGTTATTAAGCGTGGAATGGACTGGTTTAAATTAATTGCTTTAGCTGTGACCTCGGGTCCCCAGGAAAGGTTGGGAGTGTTGGCTACACAGGGTGGAAAAACCCAGCCGAGTAGACACAGTAATTGGCCCTGAACTCTGCGCCAGTTGGGTGGTCCATGAGGAGAGCTGTTTCCTGCCTGGCCCCCGACCTCCCCTGTGATGTCTGCCTTCGGCTGCCAATCTGCAAAGGGAAACTGGGAAACAGCCCAGGGGAAGGAGCCACAGAAGGCTGGCGGGAATCACAAGAGGCTGGTGGGAACCTTGGGAGGCTGGTGGGACCGTGGAGGGGGGTGGAAGTCCTGGGAGGCTGGTGGGACCATGTGAGTCTGGTGGGATTTGAGGGAGACTAATAGAAACACAGGAGGCAGGTGGTACCATGAGGGGCTGGCAGGAACCCTGAGGTCTAGTGGGAATCCTGGGAGGCTGATGGGAAACATCAGAAGCTGGTGGGAATCCTGGGAAGCTGGTGGGAATCCTGGGAGGCTGATGAGAAACATCAGAAGCTGATGGAAATCCTGGGAGGCTGATGGGAAACATCAGAAGTTGATGGGAATCCTGGGAGGCTGGTGGGAATCCTGGGAGGCTGATGGGAATCCTGGGAGGCTGGTGGGAATCATCAGAAGCTGGTGGGAATCCTGGGAGGCTGGTGGGAAACATCAGAAGCTGGTGGGAATCCTGGGAGGCTGTTGGGAAACATCAGAAGCTGGTGGGAATCCTGGGAGCCTGGTGGGAATCTTGGGAGGCTGGTGGGAATCATCAGAAGCTGGTGGAAATCCTGGGAGGCTGATGGGAAACATCAGAAGCTGATGGGAATCCTGGGAGGCTGGTAGGAATCCTGGGAGGCTGATGGGAATCCTGGGAGACTGGTGAGAATCATCAGAAGCTGATGGGAATCCTGGGAGGCTGGTGGGAATCATCAGAAGCTGGTGGGTATCCTGGGAGGCTGGTAGGAAACATCAGAAGCTGGTGGGAATCCTGGGAGGCTGATGGGAATCATCAGAAGCTGGTGGGAATCCTGGGAAGCTGGTGGGAATCCTGGGAGGCTGGTAGGAATCATCAGAAGCTGATGGGAATCCTGGGAGGCTGATGGGAATCATCAGAAGCTGGTGGGAATCCTGGGAGGCTGGTGGGAATCCTGGGAGGCTGATGGGAATCATCAGAAGCTGATGGGAATCCTGAGAGGCTGATGGGAATCATCAGAAGCTGGTGGGAATCCTGGGAGGCTCGTGGGAATCCTGGGAGGCTGATGGGAATCATCAGAAGCTGGTGGGAATCCTGGGAGGCTCGTGGGAATCCTGGGAGGTTGATGGGAATCATCGGAAGCTGGTGGGAATCCTGGGAGGCTGGTGGGAATCCTGGGAGGCTGATGGGAATCCTGGGGGGCTGCTGGGAATCCTGGGAGGCTGGTGGGAAACATCAGAAGCTGGTGGGAACGCTATGAGTCCGCTGGGAGCCCTGGGAGGATGGTGGGAACCATGGCAGCTTGGAGGAAGCCATGATGTGGTGGGATTTTGGGGATGCTCAGGGGAACCACAGGAAGCTGATGGGGGTCGTGGAAGTCATGGTGGTCTGGAGGGAGCTATGGGAGGCTGGTGGGAGGAGGACTGTTGGTTTGGGAAGAGGCGGCCCCATGGGCTTGTCCCTGTGCCTGCCGCTGACCTATGTCCTGAGAAGGAGACTCGAGCCACACAGGAGCTCAGGGGAAAACCCATTATGGCCCATTACCAAAGCTGGCCCCAGACACAGCAGGGGTATGCCACCCACGTCCTCACACCTGCAGACCTGGGCCCTGGGCCCTCCTTGAGACCCAGGTATCCTGTCTAGCTCCCCAGGGCCTCGGGCCAATGTCTTAGGGTAACTAGAATGTGTATTTTCCCCCAGACACCCCTCACACATCACTGACATAGCTGTGAAAGGGTGAAGGGCCTGGGGTCCTGCAGGCATCCCCAGGTCTTATCCCAGGCACCATCTGCTGCCTGCTTCCTCTGATTCTTGTCATGGCCACCGTCCTGCCTGCTCCCCTCTTGCCGGCTGACACCAGCTGCTCCTGTGAGTCTCAGATGTGCGGCCTGACTTCTGGGCGCTGTGTTCCTCTGGGTTCAGCCACTGCTCTGCCCTGCTCCTCCCTGAGCCTCCGCACCCTGCGCTCCCCATGCCCCCTCCACCCCAGCCTGCTTCCCATCTCCACCCTCGGCTCCTGGGAGCTCAGGGACACACCTGCAGCTTCAGCCTCCCCCACACTGACCATTCCCAGGCCAGTTCATGCTCTGGAGATGTCCAGCATGTTCTTCCTGCCTCAAATGTCTACTCTAACTTGTCTGCGGGTTATCACTCTTCATTTATCTCCCTTGGAAACCTTTCTTCAACCAAAAAATAGATTTCCCTCAGATAGCTGCACTCCTGGTGCCAGTGTCTCCTTACGATTTTATTGCAGATGAGAAATTGGAGGCTGGTGTGATTTTTGTTCCTTTGTAGTATGATTTTTTTTCCAGACAGAATGCTAAAAGATGACATAATTCATTCTTCAAATAAAATAAACAGAAAAATAGCTGCCAGGGCTGTGGCAGTGTCTCTGACTTTGTTTGGGGAAGGTGTCCTCATGACCTTCCTGCTCTGCTCTTTCTCTACCCAGCGACGTTTGACTCAATTATGGTTTTGAGAGTCGCTCCTGCTCTGAGTTAGCTGATTTTCCCCTTGGAAACATTGCTACATGTGCAAAGGCTGGATTTGTATTCTCTGCCTTCCTTAGCACAGCCCTTTTTGACTTAAGATTCAGGTATTGATCATTTTCTTTTAAATCGTGAGGCAGTGCCCCAGGGTTGTCGCTGGTGTGCTATTCCGCCCTGCCACATCCAACCTTTCTTCACTGTCCCTGCACAGGGTTTTTTCTGTTTGTTTATTTTTTAAGTTTTTTTTTCTTTTGAGACAGAGTCTCACTCTGTGGCCCAGGCTGGAGTGCAGTGGTGTGATCTTGGCTCACTGCAAACTCTGCCTCTCAGATCCAAGCAATTCCCCTGCCTCAGCCTCTCAAGTAGTGGGGACTACAGGTGCCTACCCACCACACCGGCTAATTTTTTGTATGTTTGGTAGAGACAGGGTTTCACCATGATGTTGGCCAGGCTGGTCTCGAGCTTCTGACCTCACAATCCGCCCACCTCGGCCTCCCAGAGTGCTGGGATGACGGGCGTGAAGCCCCGCGCCGGCCCGCTGCATGGGTTTGAAGCTGTGATTGCGTCTTTGATTCCCTGCAACCTTTGCTCGCTTCCCGTCCACAGTGTTTATCGTCTTTTTATCTCACTCATTTTCCTCCCGTGGTTTTCTGTCCCTGATTTTCAGAACGCCGCAGCGTTCATTCTGCATCCAGCCAAGAATGCATGTTTTCTAGTATATTCTTCCAGTTTTAGTGACAATCCTTTTCCAAAAGTCATTTCTTCTAGAATCTGCCAGGGGATGCTGTTTATTAGTTAAGACAACCATTACAGAATACACCTCACACACAGAGCGAGTATGAAACACACACATGCACTTAAGTAATCAGGACAAAATGAGGTTCCAGAGACTCGCCAGGGAGGTCGGGAAACGGAACCCCGTCAGCGCCCGGGCTCCCTGCGTCCCTCCCCTCACCCCACCCGCCTCCTCTTTCCCAGAGGTTTCGGCCATCACTCTCCTTTGCTACGTCTTTATGGCTTCACCCCCCGTGTCCACATCCTTAAACCATAGTTGCTTCAGCTTGCTGCTCTTGAAGTCTGTGCACCGGGAAGCAGCCTGCGTGCCCTTCCGGGCTTTGCTTTCCTTACCCTCTGTGTGGTCTCAGTGAGGCATAGGACGTGTGGGGCTCCAGCCTGTGCGTGGGAGTGTGCCCTGGTGTGAATGTACCATGGTGTTCGTATTTGCTTTATTTTGCTGCATATTTGGGGTTTTCAGGTTTGGGATGCTTGTGCTGATTTTTTAAAATTATTTCACTTTTTTTAAGTTCCGAGGTACATATGCAGGGTGTGCAGATTTGTTATGTAGGTAAACGTTGCTGCAGCCATCAACATGTCTCCTAGGTATGAAGCCTGCAGGTATCAGCCCTTTTCCCTAACGCTCCCCCTGCCCTCCCCGACGGGCTCCCGTAAGTGTTGATCCTCTCCGTGTCTGAGTGTTCTCACTGTTCAGCTCCCACTCAGAAGTGAGAACACAGGATGCTCATAGAGGGTGCTGCCATGGGTCCTGTGGTCCACGCCTCCCACCTGCTGAGGTTGGACACCTAGAAGAGAAATCGCCAAGGCTTCAACTGTGGGCCTGTTCAGGTTTCTCAGGAACGCCACGTGATTTTTCTAACGGCGGTGTTTAAAAGTGCCAAGAGGTTTCCCTGACTCCTCATCCCTGTCATCGTTTGGGATTTGTCATCTCCCCGAATGTTGCCAATCCAGCTGATGTGTCATGGCATCTTAGCATGACTTTAATTTTCCTTTTCCTGATTACCAGCCAAGCTGGGCATGTTTTCATGTTTATAAGGTAGTTGGGATTTTTGGTGAGGTATCTCTTAAAGCCTTTTGCCCATTTTTTTCTGTTGAGGGGAGTTCTTGTGTTTGGAATCATTGCTTTGTTGGTTAGATGTGACACAAACATCTTCTCCTAGTGGGTGGCTTCTTGTATTTTTTAAAGATTTCTTTTGATGAATAAAAGCTCTTTAATTATATGTAAACAAATTAGTAATTCTTTTCCTTTGGGTTTCTACCTTGTGTGTCTTATGAAAAAATCTCTCTACCCAAAGGCCTTGAAATTTTTTCTGCTATAACATTTTGCAATAGCACTGTGGATTTGCATTTCCTAAATCCGTGTAAAATAACTTTTTGTATGTGGCACGAGGTAGGGATATTTCATCTGTCTTCTGTGCTGACACCCGACGTTCCCAGCATAATTTTTTGAAAAGCCCAGTTGCTGCCTTCTGATCTCGAGTGATCACTTTGGCATGTGGAAACGCCCATCCGCCTGTGGACTTGCTTCTGGACTGTGCCCATTCTGCTGGCACAGCCGTCCATCCCTGCAAAATAACAACTGCTCTGTGCCACGTGCTTGTATAAAAGTCCGGCTAGGCCAGGCGCGGTGGCTCACGCCTGTAATCCCAGCACTTTGGGAGGCCGAGGCGGGTGGATCACGAGGTCAAGAGATCGAGACCATCCTGGTCAACATGGTGAAACCCCGTCTCTACTAAAAATACAAAAAATTAGCTGAGCATGGTGGCGCGTGCCTGTAATCCCAGCTACTCAGGAGGCTGAGGCAGGAGAATTGCCTGAACCCGGGAGGCGGAGGTTGCGGTGAGCCGAGATCGCGCCATTGCACTCCAGCCTGGGTAACAAGAGCAAAACTCCGTCTCAAAAAAAAAAAAAGTCTGGCTACCTGGAAGGACAAGTCTGCCCGTGTCACTAATTGTTGAGAGTGGTGATGATTTAGGGCTGTCTGCATTCTCACATTTACTTTAGAATCCGTTTCCCAGATTTCGCACCAAAAATTAGGAGGTTTTGTATTACTGCATCAAATTTATAGATCAATTCTGAGGCACTGATGTTTTTCGTACTGACCCTTCCAATCTCTGAAAATAGAATGTCATTTATTTATATACATATATGTTGAGACAGAGTCTCACTCTTGTTGCCCAGGCTGGAGTGCAGTGGCGTGATCTCGGCTCACCACAACCTCCGCCTCCCGGGTTCAAGCGATTCTCCTGCCTCAACCTCCGGAGTAGCTGCGATTACAGGCCTGCACCACCATGCCTGACTAATTTTTTTGTATTTTTAGTACAGACGGGGTTTCTCCGTGTTGGTCAGGCTGGTCTCAAACTCCTGCCCTCAGGGGATCTGCTGCCTTGGCCTCCCAAAGTGCTGGATTACAGGTGTGAGCCAGCACTCCCGGCCTCAGTTATATTTTATTTAATGATTCCCAATGAAACTGTATAATTTTCTCCAAAGCTTATAGAATGTTCACCAAAATTGTGACCATTTCTCCATGCTTTATGGAAAGTTTTGGCATGGTATTTGTTGTATGGCTGGCATGTAGAAATACAGCTGATTTTGATATTTGGTTGTGTATTTAGCATCACGTTAAGAAATGCTGTGGATTCCAGCAATGCCTTTGTAGATTCCTTTGGATTTTGCACATACACAGACACGGCTGATTCCCCTTTCCTTTCTGGTCCTTGTTCCTTCCATTTCCCTCTCTGGCCCGCCGCTCCGGCTCCAGCCTCCGTACAAGGTTCAACAGAATCAACAGCACACGTTATTTTCTTTCTTTCTCTTGGTCTGAAAAGGAACACTTTCCGCATTTGACAACCGAATATGATATTTGCTGTAGGTTTTGTTTTGCTCAACTTTTTTGTAGTTTGCTGTGGATTTTGATTGTGAATGGATGTTGAATTTTCATGTAGGTCTGTGATCCATTTGGAGTTGACTTTATATATGGTATTGGTATGGCTCTGAGATCATTTTTACGCATATGGATAACCAACACTTTCTGCACCATGTGCTGAAAAGACTATCTTTTCTCCAAAACTGTTTCTGTATGTTTCTCAAAAGTCAGTTCTCCCTGTATGTGTAGTTATATTTGCTTTTTATTGCCATGTATCAAACCCAGTGGCTTAGAGCAATGTCCATGGATCAGCTTTTGATTCCAGGTGGATTTAAATAGGTTCTCTGATTAATATAGGATCTCACTGAAATCCCTCACTTAATATAGGGCCAGCCTCAAACCCAGGTGTGAGCCAGGTCAAGCTCCTGTCTGAGGGGTCTTGGACAGAATCTACTTCTAAGCTCATTCAGATTTTTGGTAGAAATGTCTCTTGCGATTTAAAAGCGAGGTTTCCGTTTCCTTGCTGGCTGTCAGCCATGGGCCACTCCTTGGTCCTAGAGACCACCCAGCCCTCACAGTGGGTCCTCCCAGTTGTAAGTCTACGGGGAGGCGGAGGGTTAACTCTACCTCCTGTTTCAAATCTCAGAGCTCCTCTTCTGCATTAAGAGATTGTGCCATTAAGTTAGTTCCACCCAGACAATCCACAGTAATGTTCCTATTTTAAGGTCAGGTGACTAGCAACCTTAATTGCATCTTAATTAGCCTTTGCCTTGTGACTTGAAATATTCCGAAGCTCGATAGCTCTTCATAGTCACGGTGCTGGAGATTAGCATGGGAAACCTCGGAGGGAGGAGAGAGACTGAGAATTCTTCCCAGCACAGTTGGGCCTCTTTCTGGGCTCTCTATTCTGGTCCACTGACCTACTTATCTATCTCTATGGCAATCCCACACTGTGTAAGTGTGGAAAGCAGGTCGTTTTAGTTTTCTCATTTTGTTCCAACTGCGTTGGCTATTCTAGGTCTTCTGGATTTTCATATAGATTTTGGAATGAGCTTCTCAATTTCTACAAGAGCTAGCCTCCTGGGATCTCCACTGTGACAGCCTGTAGTCTGTATGAGTTTTTCCTGGCCCCGTGCCTCTGGGATGTGACCTCTGCTTTAGTTCTCAGCTTCAAAATTTTGGGGGCTCAGTACAGACTAGCTTGAGCGCTAAGAAATCCTGGGTGTCAACTCTAAAGGAAGAACCCCATAGTTTTGTGGGTTTTACCTCCAGGATTTCCCCCCAACACCCGGGCTCTCACGATGAATACTGGAGAAAAATCCTTCCCTGTTTGGCCAAGGGAAGGGAGAAAGCAGCCATTTTGAAATGACCCAAAATGTTCCCCACAAGAAACACCTACCCAAGAAGAGGACACATTTACCAGTCCCTTAGCAGGCTTGGGAAAAGAGAAACTGCCCAAATTCAGCCCTGGAGAGCCTTTCCATTTCACCTAAAGAGGGGAAACGAAGATGACTTTGTTTTCCTTTAAAGGAAGAAAAGCACTCTCACAATGTTGCTCCACTGCCTTCTTGCTTGCATTGTTTCCAGAAAGTCTGCTGTCACACTTATCTTTGCTCTTCTGTCTGTGACACGTCCTTTCCTCTCATAACCTGTCAGATTTCCTCTTTTTTTTTTTTGAGATGGAGTTTCACTCACATTACCCAGGCTGGAGTGCAATGGCACGATCTCGGCTCACCGCAACCTCCGCCTCCTGGGTTCAGGCAATTCTCCTGCCTCAGCCTCCTGAGTAGCTGGGATTACAGGCTTGAGACACCATGCCCAGCTAATTTTTTGTATTTTTAGTAGAGACAGGGTTTCAGCATGTTGACCAGGATGGTCTAGATCTCTTGACCTTGTGATCCACCCGCCTTGGCCTCCCAAAGTACTGGGATTACAGGCTTGAGCCACTGCGCCCGGCTCAGATTTCCTCTTTATCACAGTTTCCACTAGTGTGATTATAGTGGGCCTTGGTATTGTTTTCTTCATGTGTGTCATTGTCAAAGTTTATTAAACCCCTTGGACCTGTGAATGATATAGTTTTTGTCAAACGCATCACATTTCTAGCCCTAATTTTTTCAATCTCTACTCATCTCCTTTAGAGACTTCAATCACACAGATACGAGGCTGATGGACATTGTCACACAGCTCCCTGATGCTGTTAAATTTATTAGTCTTTTTGCAAAAAAAAAAAATGTCCATTTTGCTCACAGGGTTTCTTGTGCCTCATCTTCCAGTTCATGAGCCTCTGCCTCTGCATGCCCTCTCTGTTCTTCATCTGACACAGTATACGTCTCAGCTAAAACAGTATGTTTTTCTTCCTAGAAGTGTGACTTGAATGCTTTTCCTATCTTCCATGTCTCCGCTGGACCTGGTCAACACTTTCTTTTGCTTTGGGAACGTATTGGATACGTTTACCGTTACAGCTGTTTCAGTGCTGATGTCTGCTAACTGGAGCCTCTCTGTGAGTTCTGGGCCAACCAATCGATGGATTTTCTCCTCCATATTGGTCATACTTTTCTTCTTTCTTGTATATCATCATTTTTGGTCGAATTCCCTACACTGTGATTCTTACCTTTTTGGGTGATACATATGTTTGCATTTCTATAAATTCCTGAAGTTTATTCTGCACTCAGGTTACCTGGAAACAGTTTCACGTCTGCCTTTTAAGATTTGTGTTTTAGGCAGAGGCAGAACAGCTTTAATCTATGACTACTTCTTCCCCACCTCCAGTCAAGGCCAGACTGTACATTACCCAGTGCATCGTGAGTTGGGAGGTTTTCCAATCTGGCTGGTGGGAACAGGCACTGTTTCTAATTCTGTGTGTGCATTTGGCACTATCAGTCTTTCTGGTCCTTCTTCCCCAGCCTGGGGTGTGTTCCTCTCACACATGCACGGACTGCTGAATCCTCAGCAGGGACCCTCTGCAGACCAGAGGGCTCTTTCTCTGTGCATCTCTCTTCTGGAACTCTGTGCTCTGAAGTCCAGCCACATGGGCTCCATGACCTTTCATCCCCAGTTCTCAATTCAGTCTTCTTGGTTCTGCCTGGGTTGCTGTTCTCTGCACTATGGCCTGAAAACTTCAGAAGATAATCTGGAGAGGCCGGGCGTGGTGGCTCACACCTGTAATCCCAGCACTTTGGGAGGCCAGGTGGGTGGATCATGAGGTCAGGAGTTTGAAACCAGCCTGGCCAATATGGTGAAACTCCATCTCTACTAAAAATACGAAAATTAGCTGGGTGTGGTGGTGCACACCTGTAGTCTCAGCTGCTGGGGAGGTTGAGGCAGGAAAATGCTTGAACTGGGGAGGGGGAGGTTACAGTGAGCCGAGCTCATGCCACTGCACTCCAGCTTGGGCGACAGAGCGAGATTCAGTCTCAAAAATAAATAAATAAATAAATAAATTTTTATTAATATTTTTCAAAAGGCCATTTTTGACCTTGCTGGCCTTCTCTATTATCTATGTCTTCCGCATTCCATTAGTTTAGCTTATCTTTATTATTAATGTCATCATTCGGTTATTCTGGGTTGGGTATGTTTTGCTAGGTTGTTTTTTTTTTTGTTGTTGTTGTTGTTTTTTTTCTGATTTCTAATGACGGAGGCTTAAGTCATTACTTTTCAGCTCTCTTTTATCTTCATGTGGACATCTGAGGCCACAGCTTTTTCCCCAAGTGTTGCTTTAATCATATCCCACAAGTGTTCCCTAGAAGTAGTTCATTTCCATCAACTTGTATTTTTCTATCCTCGTTACGTTTTTATTTGATGCTTGGTGAAAATGGGTTCCTCCAGAGAGGGTTTGAGTTTGCTCTGTCCAGATCTTGGAGACCCTATCAGTTTTTTAAAGTAAGTTACGGCCTTGAGGTTTTCCAAGACCACCCAGGTAGTGTGAATTCAGGCTCTAAACCCGCTTAACGGATGGTTCGTGTTCAAGTCATTTCCTTCTTCCGCCAAGGTCTGAGTCGGTTGATTTTCCTTATAATACACCAGGGAGATGGCATGGGTTCATGCCTGATTCTCAGTGGCATTGAGTGCGCAGCCCTGAGGAGGTTTGTTGGGAGAAAGTTCCTACCGGGCCCCTCCCCTTAGGTAGACCTGGGCATTACTCTTTGTTCCCAGAGACCTTGGGAACTGGGGTGTGGGACCGCCCTGGTGTGAAATGCCATCAAATCTCCCTGCAGTCCTTGCTTGTCCCGCTGGTGCCCATCTTATTTGTTTTGTGTGTGTGCTGAGAATTCCTCTGAGCTTACCTGATCATTAGAGGCTTTTAAGAAGACTTTCAGTTACGTGTGTGTGTTCAAACTAGTTACTAAAGCTACCATTTTACTGCAAATAAAGGTTACTGCATTTCTTTTGGGTGAGCATTACACTGTCATATTTTACGTCTTATTGGCTCAGCCTCAAATAACGAGGAACCTGCTTCTTTTATGCTGTATCAAAACCTCTTGCTTTCCTTGATATTTTTGACATATGCATTGAACAAGCCTAAATCTCTCCCATCTAAAAAAAAAAGAAAAAAAGAAATAAAGC
The DNA here is from genome assembly GCF_001604975.1 of Cebus imitator. Taxonomy (NCBI): domain Eukaryota; kingdom Metazoa; phylum Chordata; class Mammalia; order Primates; family Cebidae; genus Cebus; species Cebus imitator. Next base: position 730,757 of record NW_016107764.1, on the reverse strand, counting down.
TTCTTCTCAGCTTTGCCTCATGCTCTGAGCCTCCCCTCCTCGCCTTCACCGTGAAGCTTTGGAAACGCACGGTCCTCCTTTGCAGGGTTGTGTCCCTCACCTCTGACTCCTGAGCTCACTGCCATCTCGCTTTGTCTCAGTGACATGGTGGACTCTGTTCGGCCCCATTTCCACCTCTCAGCAGCACTGCGCTGTGGAGCTCCCTCCTCTGGAGCTGCTGGGGCTGGTTCAGGTCTCCAGCCCCTTCCCTAATGTGCTCTCCGGGGGGCTCCTGCTCCCCTGATCCCCCGGGGCTGTCATGCCTCCAGATCCTGCCATCTGCCTCCACGTGGGCTGCTCGTTCTCAGACATGAATGTCAGGGCTCCCTGGAAATCCCAATGCACCACAGCTGGAGCCCGTCCCATGGTGAGACCTCACACTTGTCGTCACCCACCCAAACTGCGCCTCCTCTAGCATCCGCCTGGGGCCTGGTTGTGAGGGGCCCTCCTGGATGTCCTCTTCCCTCTCCTTCCCTGTGCCTCCCTCTCCACCACAGGCAGATTCCATGTCCTCAGCGTCCGTGCAGGCCTCTGCTCTCCTCCATCTGTGCAGAGCATAACTGCAGCAGCTTCCTTGGGCTTTCAGTCTTCCTGACGGTGTCAATCCGTTCTCCACTGTCAGCTCAGGGACAGCACTGCCAGGGGTCCCAGCAGGCGTCCTGGGAGGTAAGTGGGCAGTGGGCCAGGGCTCTCCAGACTCTGGAGGGCAACAAACAGCCCTTGGGCCCCTCTCCTTCCCTCCCTGCCCACCCTGAGCTCCATCTGTCAGAAACGCAGGCAGTTCTCAGACATACGGGCCCTCATTCCATTGCCTTCTATGCCTCACCTTTTCCTCTGTTTCTCACACTTCGTTCCCTCTTTATAGGACTCTTGTCTACCCTTACCACCGGGGCAGCCCAGATCACACCCAGGACCCCCCGGAGGGCTCCTAGGTCTGGTGAGGGTCTGTGTCCTTGTCTCCCCCGGACCTGTTCCCCCACCAGAGAAGTGCGATCCTTGGTATACAGCAGGTGTTTCATCAATATTCCCCACTTGGAAGAGCGCTGACGCATGCAGGGTGCCATTAAAGGCAGCACACAGCTCACCTTCAACCTCCCTCGCCACCCCGGGGCCTCGGTGCACCGCACGTCCGTTCTGCAGCCTTTGCTGAAATCACAGCAGCGGCACTTATTAACCCTGTGTATCAGACACGTCCGAAGGCCTTCACATGCATACCCTCCTTAATCACTGTGATAGCTCCAAGAAGACCTTCCCATCAGTGACTGCAAGGCTCAACGGCTCGTTCCCACGGTGGGCAAGCCTGGGGGTGGGTCATGAACGGCCCTCCCTGTGGTCTGGGCAAACAGAGACACTGGCAGGGTCCGGCAGAGGCGGCCTTCCCACGCTGGAATCATCTGGTTCCCGTTCACCTCCCCGGCTGAGGCGTGTGTCCCTGCTCAGGGGATTTCAGCCCATCCACCATTGCATCCCTAATTCCTAGTGCTGAGATCAACCCCTCCCCAGGGGCCGCCTCTGGCTCCGTTTAGTAAACAAACAAATGGACTCTTTTACCAAATTCAGGCTACAGGCATCAGAGACTGAAGGGAAAAGAAAATGGGCTGACGTCTCAGCCACGGCTGAGGGCTCAGCAGAGCCACTGCGGAAGCCACGTCCCTGTGTCTCACGCTTTCAGGACCCGCAGTTTCCAGGTGGCGTCGACTCCCCGAGATTGGGAAAAAAATCATTCTTATCAACTAAATCCATTCTTATCAACTAAATCAGCCATGTCGCAGAGGTGCAGAGGCACAGGAGGAAGGGAGCTGGCATACCAGGGAAGTTATGGCCTCCCTCGAAAGCTCCAGGACAGAGAGAATGCACCCTACGGGCACCTTGCTTGCAAGGTCTGGACAGTGTGATGCCCTCAGGGCCACCAGACTGTGGCTAGAGATGTGCCCATTCGCAGGTGTGGGAGAGGCTTCCTGTCCGGAGGGCTTGGCTGCCCTGCCCTTCACCTTGTTCCCCGTGGGACTTGGAATGGAGGCTCTTACCTGGAAGGCAGGAATATTGAGTGGGGGGGATCCAGGCCTCTCAGAATCTTTAACCCTTGGGAGTTTAATGGGGCCCATGGAGACTGCCAGGCCTTGGGGATCTCGCCTATGTAGCAACAAGCTTTGGGTTTGGCATGGAAGAAAGAAAGGCTCTGAGAACGTTAAGGGTGGAGCCCAAGAGTCTGCATTGATAACAGGCCTGGCGGTTGTGGGGATGCCATCCCAGTGCACACTGAATCTGTGGAGTTCTGAAGAAGAGGGCCATGCCACTACCCCTGATGGTGCTGGATGCAGCCAGAGGCTGGCACAGCTGGGGGCAGAGAGAGCCCTGCCCAAGGACAGGGAGCTGTGGGAGCTAAGAGCCTCAGGCTCAACTCCCTAAGGTCGGAACACTGTGTCCCAGATGGAACAGTCTGGAATACTGGGTGAGGGCTGGCCTGGTCCGGGGGAGCAAGGAGGCAAAGGCACCCACAGGAAGAGCTGAGCATGCTGGCTGGCGGTAACCCGGGCACCATGTATTTACATCCCACCTCGTCTCCCTTCCCCTCCCCTGCTCATCACACCTAAGTCTCCTTCTGTCTCAAGGCCCCTCCCCAACAGCCTGCGGAGCACTTTGGGGATGTGGCAGGAGCGCTGGCCACTGGTCTGGCTTCTCCAGCAGGAGAACTCCTTGGTAGAGAACCAGGTGTTGGCATTGATCGGGGCAGACCACTGAGCTCCCGCCTATGGGCAGAGAGCTGCTGTACGGGACAGAGTGGCCTGAGTCACACGGGCACACGGCACTCCTCCCCAGGGCAGCCCTGCACTGCGAGGCCCCCTCCTGCAGGCCCCAGTCCACGCCCCTCACCTCGTCATCTCCCGGCGCTTCCACTTGCAGAGTTCCCGACCCACCCAGCACCTCAGATTCCAACGACCCCTCCGCCCGGTATTTCCATCCGCCCACATTCTGGCCCTTCTTCCTCCTCCTCCGGACGCCTCTGCTTCATCCCTGGCCCCAGCCCTCCCCTGCCCCCTCCACACTACTCCAGCCACACCCACCCTCAGGGAGGCTCTGGACCCAGGAGTGGCCAAAGTTGCTGGGGCCCTCAGTCTACGGAGGAGGCAGCCCCCAGGGCCGGAGGGGAGCAGCAGCCTGCCCGGGACCACAGCCTCCTACCCCAGTCTCCCTCCCGTGCCCTCTTGACCATGCCCCACCCTGAGCTGAAGGCCAGGGCACCCTTTGGTGCAATCCATAAGTCCCCATCCCCCACACGGAGCAGAAGGAAGGCAGAGGGCGGGTCTGGAGGGGCCGCAGAAGCCCAGACTCACTCCGAGACCCTCCTTCTTGCCAGGCGCTCTCCTGTCTCCTCCTTCTGACGTTCAGTTCCCTAGAACAGCCTCCCCTTGCCGTCTCCTTTCCTTCCATTCCCGTCCGTTTCGAGGCCTCGCAGCCTCCACCCCACTCTCCCTGGAGATGGTCGCAGCTAGCTTTCCTGGGGCCGCAATGCCAGCCCCGAGGGGACTCTAGGACCTCAACCCCGTGTCTCAGTGGGGTTCCAGACACTGCCTCTTCCCTAAAGCACGCCTGTCCCTCAGTGTCTGTCGGACCACTCCAGCTCCCCCACCACCAGCTTTCCAGAACCTTCTCTGCCTCCTGTGCTGGTTTCCACTCCTCGCTGGCCTCCCAGTGCCGGCGTCTGCCATGGTTTTGTGGGAAGTCTCCCCGCCGCCCCACAGCCTCTCCCTGGGAAGGCCCTCCATGCCTGCTGCTTTAATGAGCGCATGTAGGCTGATGGCTCTCAGATTTATGTCTCCTGAGCTCTGCTGCCAAGCAGGGCCCCTCCAGGAAGCAGATGGCACTCACGAGGGGCTTCGCCGCAGGACTGTTTACAAGCGTGTGGGATTCACAAGGAAAACCAACAGAATCGGCACCAGCAGGGAGCGGGCATCACCCCAGGATGGAGGAGACCAGGGAAGGGAAGTTTCCAGGATGTGAAAGAGCCAGAGAGTCTTTGGGAGACGGGCACGGCCCACCCTTGACCAGAGGGAGGGGAAGGGAGCGCCAACGCCCCCATCTCAGCCCTCCTTCACCCCCATGCCGCTTGGCCACACACACCTGGAAGCCAGAGGCAGGGGAGCGTAGCCGAGTTAGCCTCCCAGGGCCACAGCCGCGTGGAGCCACACAGAGCCGTGCAGAGGGGAGATGCAACAGGGCAGTAGCAAAACCGAATATCCACCACAGAGGAGCCACCCAGGCTGGGCGTGGAACGGAACTGCCTGGCTCGACTTCACATGTCACCTGCCATTAGCTGTGTGACCTTGGGTTAAGTTACTAATCACCCTGTGCCTCGGTTTACTCATAAACTGTAGGGGTTGTAAGTATAGGGTTGCTGTGAATTAAATAAGATAATGCTTGTGAATCACTTTTAAACGTGTCTGGTGCACAGTAAGGACGTGGTAAGCCTAAGCTGTATGGACTGATCTCCATCAGGGAAGGCTGGGGCAGCCCAGACTCATTTGTTTAACCCCCATTCCCGCAGGTCAGGCTCTGCCAACGCTGGGCCACCTCTGGCAGCTGCCACCTGCACCATGGCACAAAGGCTGGCCCTGATATTGCCCTTCCCCTCCATGGCCAGTTCACAGGCATGCTGCCATCTGAGCACAGCCTCTATATCTGTGCGTAGCTGCATAGCTCATGGCCAGCACCCTAGTGCCATAGCATCAGCTCCCATGGGCCTTTCTTAAGAGGGAGGAACCTCCCCCAAAACCCACCCCTAGGATCTGCAGTTCTAGATGGGGTCATGAGCCCAAGATTGGCCCAAGCCTGAGGCCTAGGGAATGCCTTGCCCCAGATGTCGAGACCTGACTTTCTGCACCAGTCCCTGGGTCCAGGAACACATGCCTCTGGCCTGGGTGGCAGCCCCCACTGCAGGCAGCTGGCACTCGCCCCGTGACTTACAACAGCCCTGCTTGCTGTTGTTCAAACCGAAACATGGGAGAGAAGGGGGCCGCTGCTGCCAAGCACCAGGAAGGAGGCTCACACAGAGTCCCCGCGGAAGGGGGGTCATATGGTCACACTGGTCACACTAGCTGCTTCCCATAACAACTCCAGGGGCACCGCAGGGCCTGTCTTCACAGCTGCCCGCCCCTCCCTGCCGGGCAAGAGTCGGCGGTCTCATGAATACAGAACATAACAAGTGCGAAACATTAACTGGGAAATAGTAACAGAAGAGGTTGGTTTTTTTGTTTTTGTTTGTTTGTTTGAGACGGACTCTCACTCTGTCGCCCAGGCTGGACTGCAGTGGTGCGATCTCGGCTCACTGCAATCTCTGCCTTCCAGGTTTAAGCAGTTCTCTGCCTAAGCCTCCTGAAGAGCTGGGATTACAGGTGTGTGCGACCACACCTGGCTAACTTTTGTGTCACTGTCTTTGCCAGACTGGTCTTGAACTCCTGACTTCATGATCCACCCGCCTCAGCCTCCTAAAGTGCCGGGATTAGGTTGGTTTCTAATACAAGCAGCTGTCCTCTAGCTAGCTCCTAGCCTCTGCTCCGCCTTGAGTTGAACACTTTCAGCTGAACCTTCTAGTTATTGCCTTTCTGTTTCAAATAACATTCTTATACCACCATTAGCAATACTTTTGCTTTCGGTTCTCTGCATCACCCACAGGCTTCCTACAACCAGAGGTGAGAATTTAGCTCACCTCATCACCTCCTTGCCTCCTCACCTCATTCACCAACTAATTCCTTAACTTTACCAAACCCGCTTACCCTCCGTGTCTTTTCCTACCAGGGACAGAGGGTGCCTGCTGACTCCCTCTTGATAAAACGAAGATGTGAACACTCAGCCTCCCCTTTCTGCAGCTCACTTCTGCTGGGACTGAAGAGAGTGTTCTTGGCATTCAGCTCGGGACCACAGTGAAGGCTCTGACACCAGCCCTGCAAGTCCTGGTCCCCACTCGGCAGGTCCGTGAGGAAGGGTCACACAGCGGTGTGGCGGAAATAGTCACTGGCACCCCACACAATACGCACCCTCCTCCTCCTCCGAGAGCTCTGCCGTGCTGGCTCAAGTTTCTGTCTTTTCGTCATCATTACCTTGATCACATTTTCATTATTTTTTCAAGATCGTCACACATTAAAGTTCCCTTTGGAGCGCCTCCTCCCATCGCTCCCCACAGACGTGCCCGGGGTGGGGGGGCTCCCACCCTGACGGCCACTGTGTGGGTGCTGTCCTGAGACCCGCTTCCCGCCTTGACCCACTGTCCCCCGTTCCTAGGGCCGCCTTCGTCTGGGTTTCTCCATTCGTTTTGGTGGGGAACATCCTCAAAAGTGCAAGAGACAGGCCGGGTGTGGTGGTTTACACCTGGAATTCCAGCACTTTGGGAGGTGAAGGTGGGCGGATCACTCGAGGTCAGGAGTTCCAGATCAGCTTGGCCAGCATGGAGAAACTCCATCTCTAATAAAAATACAAAAATTAGCTGGGCCTGGTGGCGGGCGCCTACAATCCCAGCTACTCAGGAGTCTGAAGCAGGAGAATCACTTAAACCAGAAGGTGGAGGTTGCAGTGAGCTGAGATCGTGCCACTGCACTCCAGCCTGGGTGACAGAGCGAGACTTGGTCTCAAAAAATAAAAAATAAAAAAAAATAAAAGGGTAAGAGACAGCATGGGAAGCTGTATTCCAAAGACGGAGAGGTTCTGGATACTCTGGGAAGGTGAATGTTAACTTAGAATCTGTTTCCACCATTTCTGCTTCCCACTCTGGAGTGACTTTGGTCCGGAGCAGGGGCCCATCAGCGCTGGCCTGCAGGCCAGACCCAGGCCACCTGTTTGTGCATCAGGGTTCTCTGGTGCTCAGCTCACCCAGCAGTTTGTCTCCTGCCTATGATGCCCTCTGCTCTCCCAGGGTGGCAATGGGCAGTGGGGACGGTCTGCCAAGGCTGGACTTCCGCGGCATGGGCCTCCAGGCAAAGCGTGCCAGGCCTGCTGTGGAGCAGATCCACTGCTCCCTCCCACGCCAACCATGTTCATGTCCACATGGCACAGCGTGGCAGCCACTGCACTGTGGGGCTGTGGAGCATTCACCGTGTGACAAGCGCATCTGAAATGGGATTCTCAATGGCATCTAGTTCCAGTGAGTTTTCATTCTAGGGTAAGCCCCACATCTGCTGGTGGCTGCCGTGTAGGACAGCTCCAGGCTGGCTGAGCCCATGTCAGGCCTTCGGGAAGGCTGGGCTGTGGCACGGCGGAGGGGGAGGCTGGGCCGAGGATGCAGGAGCCTGGGAAGGAGAGTCTGGCCCTGCCACTGCCAGGGTGTGGAGCCCCGTCACCCATCCTTGGGACTCTCTTCCCTCTTAGGTCTGTGGAGAGAGCTGAATCCTCCTCCTCTGACCACAGGTGGAGGCCGGGGAAAGCCAGGGGCCTTCCTGATGCTGTGCTGGCTTCTTAGTGGCAGAAGCAGGGGCTGGCGGGGGAACCTTCCATCCGAGGGCCCGGAAAGAATTCTGTCAACCACCTGTCGGCAGAAGGACCTTGCACACACCACCTGTTTGATTGTCAGCATCCACCCAAGACTGACGTGCTGTGTTCAGGGCTTGGCGAGGGTTAGATAAAATGCACATGGGCAGTGCCTGGTTTGTAACAGCTGTGGGTTTTCGGGGCTGTTTCCGGCACTCAGGCCCAGTGGGATTCCTGTTGCTGAGCAAAAAATACAGTTTACCAGCGATGCCTGAGAAATGGCAGGCCAAGAAAAATGTCAGCTCCTCAACTGCAGGACCTCTGTGGCCTTTCACACCAGGCATGTGCTGTGAACACCCAGGCCATACCATAGGCCTGGCCCAGCGGCCCTGTGGACGGGAGGGGACGCTGCTTCTCCATGCTGAGTACATCAGGGACATGAGCAGGCACACACACATACACTCACACACTCACACTCACACACCACACACTCATACACACACATTCTCACACTTACACACCACACGCACTCACAGATACACATAGGGACACAAGCAGGCACACACACTCACTCACACTCACACACCACACACTCATACACACATTCTCACACCACACACAGATACACATAGGGGACACAAGCAGGCACACACATACACTCACACACTCACACACACACCACACACTCATACACACACATTCTCACACTTACACACCACACACACTTACAGATACACATAGGGGACGTGAGCAGGCACACACATACACTCACACACTCACACACACACCACACACTCATACACACACATTCTCACACTTACACACCACACACACTCACAGATACACATAGGGGACACAAGCAGGCACACACATACACACACACTGGCATGCTAACACACTTGCACTCACACATCACACACTCACAGATACACATGCTCACACACACATGCAAAACATGCTCACACACAGTCACACACACTCTCATGCTGACACACTCACACACCACACACTCACACTCTCACATATACATACACACCAACAGGGTCTCATACACATAGTCACACACTCTCCCACGCTGACACACTCACACACCACACACTCTCACACATATATACACACCAATATGCTCACACACACAAAAAACATGCTCTCACATACCATCATACATGCAGTCTCCCATGCTGACACACTCATACACTGACACATTCTTCACACGAGTACACCACACACTCACACACATTCACATATACACATAATGCATTAGTGTTCTCTAGAGAACTAGGAGGATAAATGTATGTATACGGTACGGAGGAGTTTATTAAGAGAATGGACTCGCTCAGTAACAAGATGAGGTCCCACAAGCTGAGGCCATCTGCAAGCTGAGGATCCAGGAAGCCAGTCTTAGCCCCAAAACCTCAAAAGTGGGGATGCCCACGGTGCACTTCAGCCTGTGGCCAAAGGTCCAGGAGCCCCTGGCAAACCACCCCTTTGGCGACACCCTCATAGACACACCCAGGAACAACAATTCACATCCTTCAATCCAATCAACTGGACACTCAGTATTAGCCCTCACACATACCACCATGATCACATGCACTCACACACACTCAGTATTAGCCCTCACACATACC
>NW_016107764.1:716215-719040 GCF_001604975.1 Cebus imitator | reverse complement strand
ACATGCATTTACAACACACCGTCTCCCACACACTTACACATACACACAGCAACCTCTCATGCACAAACACTCACACACTCACACATCACACCACACACTATCTCCCCACACACCCACACATACACACACTCACACTCTCACACATCATACCACGTACTCTCTCCCCCCACACACATATACAGAGTCTCATACACACACATTCACGCATACATTCCGTCTCACACCCATACACTCTCCCACACATTCACAATACACACACTGTCACATGTACATACTACACACATACACATACACACACACACACGAAGGCTTGTGAGCACACAACTGCGGGAATGAGCATGCCTCCCTGGTAGCCCCGTGTGATGGTGTGAGGAGAAGGGGCCTGAGGTCCTGAGGATGGAGCCCTGGTCAATGCACTGAGTGTCCTTAGAGGAGGCCGAGCTCTCCTCCTCCCCTCATGTGAGGACACAACCAGAAGGTGCCATCTCTGAACCGGGAGCCGCAGCCCTCCACAGACACGGAACCCGCCTTGGTCTCGGGCATCCGGGCTGCAGAGCCACGAGAAATGCAGGCCTGCTTTCAGGGTGCCGCCCGGTCCATGGCAGGTGGCTGGAGCAGTGGATGGACTGAGACCCCCTCCCCCAGGATCCACACCCTGTCACTCCTCAAGGGCCAACACCGCCCACCCCACACTCTTCCTTCCCTTTTCCTTTTCTGTCTGTTGGGATGATCACAAAGATGAGTGAAGGCATCTTGCTTTTCATTTCCAAGAACCGGTGACTTGTAAACAGGCGGCACAACTGACAAGGCGTCTGTCCCCGGTCGGTTCGTCTGTAATTAAAACCCAATTTGAATTTCGCCCAGTGCAGCTGCCTCCTCCCGAAACTTTTACAAAGCCCCTGCGTGCTAATGAGGATGCCAGCTAATTACTTGCCAGATGATCAAGAAATCATACTGGGGCAATTGATGGGTGTCTGTGGGGAGCCATCAGACGCTCCTCCGGCCTCTCCTCCTGCTCACAGCTTCCTTTCGAGAGGATGCCCCTGACAGTCCTCCAGGAAGGCTTGGGACCCAGCCTCAGGGCGGGCACCACTCTGCGGCAGGGGTGCAGTGTGATCTTCGGTGTGGGCCGGGTTCATCCCCCAGTGCTTGTGGAAATGTGTGGGTGCCCCCTCCTGGAGGATCCGCAGTGCTTAGCTGGACAATATCACCTTGACTTATCTCATTTCCAGCAAGTTCCAGGGCTGGGATCGGGCCCTGGCGATGTGCCTTACATCTTCGGGCCTGCCTTCCTTGATGGACACCAGCTCACCCCATCACTAGCTGCTGGGAGATGAGGCCAGGTGGTTGGAGGGGCTGGCAGGGAACCAAGTTCAATTCACGAGAGTTGTGTACAGGAGGCTCAGGCAATGGGACAGAGGCTCAGGGTGGGGCCAGTAAGAACGTGTCAGAGAAAGAGCACAGCACTGTGAAGGACGGCTGTCCAGACCTGCCCAGGACGCCAGCAGGTGAGGCTGGGCTGCACCCTGAGCAACCCAGGGCAGGGGAAGGTGGCTGCAGGGGGTCCCGCAAGGGCAGAGAGATAGATGTCGTAAAGACATTTAATGAGGCATGGCCCTGCAGAGTTCACCCAGGTCTGCCCACATCGAAGAGGAGGACCTGGATGCATTGGATCTTGTACCCCAGCCTGATCCCTGGAGAGCCCCAATCCCAGGCAGCACCACTCAAACCTGTGTCCTGGGTGAGCCTTCGTGATAACCCTGCCTTCTAGAAGGAGCTCCTTGCTCCTCTGAGAAACCATGGAAATTGGGCTTTCCTGGACCACAATCTTTGGAAGGCTGGTCCTGGCCCTAACCCACTCAGTGAGCCTGTGACTGAAGGAGTCCCGTGGGCCACCCTGACTCCAGGGAATAAGCCCAGTGGATCTCAAGCTGCAAGTGAGTGGCACTCACAGAAAGCGTCATTGGAGCCTTGTGAGATGCTTGAGTCTGGGAAAACGCGAGTGATCTTTGTAGGAAAATTAAAAGCACACAGATGCACACACACACACACACACACACACACACACACACACACACATCTAATCATGATCCCCATCCGACAAGCCCTGGCATTGGATGACCTAAACATACACCTGTTTGAAGCCATCACTGGACTGGGCTTTTCTTCGATTTTGCTTCTAATTATGGAAGCTCTTAGTGGCAGGGTTCCAGCTGTCCTGCTGGCCCTTCCCAGCTCTCGGAAAGACTGTGGCTGTCACCAGCCTCCTGCCCATGACTGCCATTCTCAGGGGCCCTGAGTGCAGAGTTGGGGTGCCTTGTCTCTGTGCTGTGGAGGCCTGGGAAGAGACTGGCATTGCCCACTTCCCTACTCTGGTCTTGACTGCCAGGCACCGTCCTTGAATTTCCTGCAGAGGCCTGGGGCCTGCCCTTGAGAATGCCAGTAGGGCAGACATGGACCCTGCCTTCTGGGAGCTCATAGTTCAGTGGGAAAAGGCGTAGACACTCTGAATATGCCACCTGCCAGGCATCGGGTCTTCTCCATTTGCAAAGTGATAAACTGACACCCATTAGCCCATTAGATTCCCATCATCTTCATCCTCACTCCACAGACATTTAAGGCAGCCAGATCCAGACAGCACTGAGCAGCAAGAGAAGCCTGGGTCTCAAGCTAGGCTCAGGGTCCTTCCCCCACCTCTGGGCAAGCTGCAGAAACGAACACCCCATAAGGTTAAAAAGTTTGGGCTCCAGAGCCTTCTTTGTTGGGGTGGAGGAGAAAGAGGACAGTCACATCATGGGGCTGGATATAAGTTGTTTTTACAGTGT
>NW_016107764.1:692125-716129 GCF_001604975.1 Cebus imitator | reverse complement strand
AGTGGCACAATCTCAGCTGACTGCAACCTCCGATTTCTAGGTTCAAGCGATTCTTCTGCCTCAGCCTCCCAAGTAGCTGGGATTACAAGCACCTGCCACCATGCCCAGCTAATTTTTTGTATTTTTAGTAGAGAGAGGATTTCACCATGTCAGCCAGGCTGGTCTTGAACTCCTGACCTCAGACAATCCACCCGCCTTAGCCGGCCAAAGTGCTGGGATTACAGGAATGAGCCACTGTGCTGGCCTAACTTTTTTAAAACTTTTATTCTGAAGTCATTGCAGACTCACAGGAAGTGGCAAATATAGTAGAGAGAGGTCCCATGCACCCTTCACCCAGCTCCCCGCTGTGGCTGCATTCTACACAATTATATCTACAGCATAATACAGATACACGGTTCTCTGTCAAGACCAGGGATTCGACATGGGAGCAAGATGTATTGAGCTTTGCGGCGTGTGATTACCATGCAGATTTGTGAAACCACCACTGCCACGGAGTCACGGAGCCGCTCCCTTGGGCTACCTTCTGCAGTCACACTACCTGGCCCCACCACCACTCCTCACCCCGGCAACGAGTAATCTGTCTCCCATCTGTGATTTTGTCATTTCAAGAATGCTATATGCATGAGTTCATGCAGTATGCGGCCTTTTGAGTCTGGCTTATTTCTACTCAACATGCCTTTGGGATCCGTCCAAGTTGCTGTGTGTATCCATGGTGTGTCCCTTTTGCTTCCCGAGTAGCAATCCGTGATACGGATGGGCCACAGTTTGCTTGCCCGCTCACTTGTGGGAGGTCAGCTTTGTTGTTTCTAGTTGTTGGCTTTTGCAAACAAAGCTGCTATAAGTGGTCAAGTACAAGTATGCATGTGGACAGAAGCTTTTATTTCTCTGGGATAAATGCCCAAGAGTACAATTGTGGGGTCGTATGATAAATGTTTAATTTAATTTTAAAGAAACTGCCACACTATATTCCAAAGCAGCTATACGATTTTACATTCCTGCCAGAAACGTTTGAGTGTTCTGCTTTCTGTGCGTCTCCACCAGCATTTGGTGTCTGCATGTATGGGACCTATTGTGTCTGCAATTTCAGCTGTTCTCTTTGGTGGGCAATGGTTTCCTATTGGTGTCCGAATTTGCATTTCTGTTCTTGCCGGCAATGTGGAGCATCTTATGTATTTATTTGCCATCTGTACATTCTCTCCAGTGAATGCCTCTTCAGTCTTTTTACCAGTTTTCTAATTGACTTTTTGTTTGTATTTTTAACAGTTTAATTTTGAGAGCTTTTTATATATCCTAGATATGAGTCCTTTTTTAGATATGTGGTTTGCAAATACTTTGTTCAAGTCTGTAACCTGTCTTTTCATCCCCTTAACAGGGTCTTTTGCCTGACAAAAGCTTTTAATTTTGCTGAGGTCCAATTTATCTTTCTTTTTTAATTTTATTGGTCATGCTTTTGGTGTCAAGTCTAAGAGCAGTTCATCAAACCATAGGTCCTGAAGAGTTTTTTCCTATGTTATCTTTTAAAAGTTTTATAGTTTTACATTTAAATCCATGGTTCATTTTTAGTTAATTTTTATATAAAGTGCAAGATTCAGCATTTTTTCCTTTTTCTTCTCTTTTCTCTTTGATCTATGGATGTCCAATCTCCTCCATTGAATTGCTTTTACACCTTTGCCAATATATTTGTAAGGATCTATTTCTGAACTCTATACTCTGTTCCATTGATCTCTCCCTCTCTCCCTCTAGCAATACTGCACAGTCTTAATTATTGTGGTTATATAATAAATCTTGAAATCAAGTAGACTGAGTTTTTCTAGTTATTTATTCTTTTTCAAAGTGTTGTTGCTATTCCAGTTTATTTGCATTTCCATATAAATTTTTAAATAATTCTGTCTATATCTATCAAAAAATATTTCTAGCACTGTGATTGGAGTATCTTTGAACCTGCATATCAGTCTGGGGAAAACCAATGTTCTCATTATTAGTCTTCCGATCCATGAACATGGTATGTCTCTCTATTTTTATAGAGCTTCTTTGATTTATTTTAGCAGTACTGTGTAGTTTTTAGCCTGTAAGTCCTATACACGTTCTGTTAAATTTAAACTCACTTATTTTTTGGAGCAATTGTAAATGGTATTTAAAATTTTTATTTCCAAATATTCATTGCTAGTATTTAAAAGTACAATTGATTTTTGTGTGTCGACCTCGTATCCTGCAACCTTGCTGAACACACACTTACTACTTGGAGTTGTGTGTGTGTGTTTTGTAGATTCCTTAACACCATTGTGTTACTTACAAATAGGAACAATTTTATTTATTCTTTTCTGACCTGTGTGCCTTTTGTTTCCTTTTCTAATTTCACTGACTAGACCTAGTATCACATTGACTAGCATCCCTGTTCCTGATATCAGAGAGACAACATTTACTTTCATTTTATCACCATTAATGCTAGCTGATGTCAATGTTAAATGTAAAATTTTCATAGATTTTTTTTATCAAATTGAAAAGGTTCCCTTCTACTCTTAGTTTTCAAGGAGTTTTAATCATAAATGAGTGTTGGATTTTGTTAAAATGACCCTCTCAGGTTGTGTTTTGAGGAAGCATCTGATGAGAAAGTAGCTGAAAAGCCCTACCTTAGGGCCCAGGAAGGAGGCCTTGAAGCAGCTTTCTCAACATGAATCAGAGGGAGAAGAAAGACACTCAGGGAAGGCCCAAAGCAAGGCAGAGCATGGAGGATGAGGAGCCTGCACGGGCAGGTGGGGGACAGACTCTGCCACCATCAGGTACCTCAGAAAGGTCTCACTCTTTATCCCAATGGCAGCAAGATAAGGGTGGGAGGGTGGGTGGCAGAGACTAGACCAGTTCTGAGGCCATTGTAGCAGCCAAGGTCAAAATCAATTATGGCTCAGCTGTGGAGGTGAGGACAGAGAGAAGTGTGAGTGCTTTAAAGCAGTTTAGAAGGTGAAGGGCTCAGGGCTTGGTGATAAATCAATGTCAGGTTGATAGCTAGCGAGGTGTCATGAGACTGATCTTGTTAATGGGTCCCCTGTTTCCCAAGAAGTCAACATGTTAAGAGATTGCACAAGGAGCCTTCATGGCTCCCCATCATTTCCTTGGTCCTAATACCACCCCTGGGCACAGCACTTAAATAGCCCTAGAGGGCACTTTCAACCTTCATCGCCTCTGGGAGCCCTGTTCAGGATTCTTTAGTGTCCCCCCATGAGCACATACCATGGCCAGTCCCAGTGGCATGGACCTGATAGCCAGCCTCTCCCCACCATTTGCACCGTGCCCCATTCTTCAGATTGCCTGTGTTTCTCTATGCCTTTCCACATGTTGTTCCCACATCCTGCCCTGGCCCCTAACCTCCTCCTACTGCAGTGGTCTGGCCTCAGCTTCAGAGGCCTAGCAAACCCTCTCTGGATTACCTTGGAGCTTTTCCATCAGAGGGAGCAGAAAGGCCCTTCTACACTCAACTGGACTAGCTATCCTTCATTTCATATGCATAGAGGGTAGATTCATGCTGTTTCTTTTCGTGCCTGTCTTCACAATGGATCTCACATTCCCAGGAGATAAGAACTCTTGGGCTTCTCTTTGTGTTCCCACCAATCTTGCTATGTTGCTGTGTCCAGGTAAATCCATTTTTGCTAAACTGGATTCTGTGGATATTAAAGTGTGTGGTTCTGTAAAGCATCAGGCCCAGGAGAGGTTCAGAGAAGACAGTGAGCTGAATCTGGTTTTGCAGGGCAGGTGGTGGACTCACTGAAGCCAGGAGGGGCAGATTAAGCAAAGGTGTGGGATCTAAGTGAGAACCTGCAGAAGAAGGTGTGGACTGGGCCTCAGCCAGGATTTGTGCGTGGGAATCTGAGGGATGCTGATCCTGGGATTTGTTGCCTGGGCATTGGCGGGCACAGACAGTGAGGTGACTCACTACGCAGCCACTGCAGAAAGCAGCACAGCTCCCTAGAGCTGGTAGTGTTTACCATACCTGGGAGCTCAGAGGAGCACTCTGTGGGGCTGGTGTTGGGAATCTCCCAGGGGAGGCTCAGCTCCTGGATCTGCTGGCTCCTCTGAGTGCGTGTGGAGGAGTCGGAGGCTGAAGCTAACTGCCTGGTGAGTGCTGAGGTGGCATGGAGGGGACCTGGAGCATGGCAAGGAAGCACTTTCTCCCGCCTCTGCCTTCTCGTCTCCCACTGGCAGAATGAAGAGAAGCCAGATGGTGAGGGCAGCTGGGGAATGTGGTTTGCCGAGTCCCAGCCCCAGAGCCACAGAGCAGGGCACGGAAGGGCAGGCTCAGAGCCCAGAGACTCAGGGAAAACCTGCTCTGGATACACAGGAAGGGAATTAGGGCCTAACTGATATGGCGTCTTTAAAAAATTGTTTGCAGTAAATTGAAAACAAGCACCTATATCTACCTACCCAAATGAACATTTTGTCATTTTTGCCTCAGATCTCTTAAGTATAAGGGATATTAACAATTCTGATGAAGTCTCCTTTCTTTTTCCTCAGGGCGGGAGAAAACTTACTGTCTCCATTGTAGGGCGAGCTTCCAGCTCTTGTCTTTGTATTTATACCAGGACACTC
This sequence comes from Cebus imitator, assembly GCF_001604975.1. Classification (NCBI taxonomy): domain Eukaryota; kingdom Metazoa; phylum Chordata; class Mammalia; order Primates; family Cebidae; genus Cebus; species Cebus imitator. Next base: position 711,548 of record NW_016107764.1, on the reverse strand, counting down.
GGATCAGTGAGGAATACATGGTGTTGCCTTGATTGGGAGTGGGGGTGTTAAAAATTATGTAAGAGTGATTTACAAATCAAGACTCTAAAGCCATACTAATTAATATGCTCTCCTGTTGTATATATTGCCTTTTTTTAAATAGAGATAATATTTTGCTTTATTGTCCAGGCTGGTCTTGAGCTTCTGGACTCCACCCTCCTCAGTTTCCCAAAGTGCTGCAATTACAGGCATGAATCATTGCACCAGCCATGCTTTACTTTTTTTTTCACTCAGATATTGCTTTTGAAATTTGTCTATATCATTCATTACATAGAGTTAAGATCTTGTAGTTCTCCCCGAATTTATTCAAACAGACCCCTGCCGTTTAGGTTTATTTTAAAATTCTGCTGTTATAACTCCGTAGTGAACACCCGCATATGTTTATCTGTGCGGATGCTCAGAAATCTCTTTCAGACTTCTATGATTCTGTATTTCTCTAAGTTGAATTGACCAGTCAAATATTTGAACGTCCGTACTCGTGTTTACATGTTTAAATTTATTTTAAACTTACGTACAATTACATTCACTCCTTGTGTTCCACAACTGAACGGGCTTTGGCAAACCCTCAGTCACATGCCCACCACCACAATTCAGAAACAGAAGAGTTTTGAACAGAATGGTGCCCAAAACCTCCCTGGTCCTGCCTTTTTGTGCTCAATCCTTCTCCCGCCCACAGCTCCCAGCAACTGCTCATCTCTTCTCCAGCCCTTGAGTTTTGCTTTTCCGAGGACGTCCTATAAATGGCACCAAGGAGTGTGCAGCGCCCGGGGCTGCCTTCCTCACTCGGCATCACACCTTTGAGATTCATCTGTACTTTTGTGCAGCAATAGCTTCCGCCTTTATATTGCTGTGGAGCATTCCAGGGTATGGTTGGAGCACTGTGTGTTTATCCTGTCACCTGTTGGAGAATATTTGGGTGGTTTCCAGATTTTGGTGATTGCCATAAACATTTACATGCAGGTTTTAGTGTGAATATAGGTTTTCATTTCTCTTGGGAAAATACCTAGGAGTGGGATTGCTGAGCCATATGCTAAGTGCATGTTTGACTTTTTAGGAAAATGCCAAACTGTTTCTCAGAAGTTGCTGCTGTACCATTTTGCATTCCCACCAGTACCAGCAGTGTGAGGTTCTCCGCTGCTCTGCGTCCCTGCCAGCACTTGTTATTGTCACATATCTAAGGGATATTGGCATCTGCTTACTTGTCACCTGTATACTTCCTGGTGTGAAGTATCTGCCCAAATCTCTTGCCCACTTTTTATTGGTTTGTTTTCTTATTATTGAGTTATGACAGTTCTTTATATATTCTAGATACAAATTCTTTGCCAGATATGTGATGATTTGCAAATATTTTCTACCAGATGCAAATATATCTTCCATAAAATTATATGGACATTTGTATATTCCAAAAACCTTTTGATAAAATCTATCCTACCTTTGTTTTTCTTTTGTGTATTGTGTTTTTAGTGTTATATCAAATAAACTTTATCAAACAAAGGGTTGGCAAACGATTTATGTAGAAAGCCAGAAAATAAATATTTTAGTTATGTGGACCACATATGATCTCTATCTCAATTGCATATTTTTGGATTTTGCCTTACTGTGTGTGTGTGTGTGTGTGTGTGTGTGTGTGTGTGTGTGTGTGATAGAAAGAGAGCAATAAGGCTTTAACAACACAAAGCCTTTCTTAGCTCAGTAACCATATACAAATAGGTCTTGGGCTGGATCTGACCTATTGGGCATAATTTATTCATCCTGGCCTAATCCAAAGTCACAAAGATTTTCTCCTATGTCCTCTTCTAGAAGTTGTATACTTTTGCCTTTCACCTTCAAGCCTGTGATCCATTTGGAGTACATTTCTGTGCAACATGTGAGGTATCAGTCAAGGTTCAATTTTTGCATATGGATCTCCAGGTGTTTGGCACCATTCGTTGAAACGATGGCCTCTTCTCCATGGCAAAGGCAATTACTACTGCATCTTAGTAACAGTCACTGGATTACATTTGCACGGGTCAATTTCTTGACTCCCTCTTCTGCTTCTGCTCCATTGTTCAATGATTTTAAGAGGTTGTTTTGCTACTTCATGCAGTTGTAGCAGAAAAGTTGACGGTAATCACGCAGCCCACCATTGTCAGGAATAAAAAGAGCCCTGAGTTTACTTATGTAAACACTGTCGGATATTCCATCGCATGTAATTATTTCCCAAACGTTCACCCTCACAAACACTACTCTAAGAGAGTGCACATGCTTGCGGGGGTCTCATGGGGCACTGGTGCATGGTGGGTGTCACTGCCCCTGACATTACTACTCAGAGGAGTTGATCTAGTGTGGATGCTTGTCCCCTCCAAATCGTATGTTGAAATGTGATCTCAGTGCTAGAGGTGGGGCCTGGTGGGAGGTGTTTGGGTCATGGGGGTGATCCCTCATGAATGGCTCAGTGCCCTCTTTGCAGTAATGAGTGAGTTCTCACTCTGTGTTCACACAAGATCTGGTTGTTTAAAAGAGTGAGATGCCTCCTTTTCTCTTGCTCCCACTTTTGCCACATGATGTGTCTGCTTCTTCTTTGCCTTCCACCATGATGGGAGGCTTCCTGAGATCTCACCAGGAGCAGGTGCCAGCACTATGCTTCTCGTACAGCCTGTAGAATCATGAGCCAAAGAAACCTCTTTCCTTTGTAAACTACCCAGCCTTGGATATTTCTTGACAGCAATTGCAAATGAACTAAGACAGGAGCATCTGCTGGCTACACGGTGCTCAGGAACACAGCAGTAACAATTACGGAGGAAGGCCAGGGGTGCTGGATGCCTTGCCATGTGTGGGTCAGCATGCACATGAGGAATTGTCCTGCATCTCACACAGCCCCAGCTGTCTCATCTGTGCATTCACCTAGGTAAACATCTTTAACAGACTTGACATATAAATAAAAATATTTTTGTATGGGTTTAATACAAACTAAACTTATATGCTGAATATTCTAGGAATGCAACTATCTAGTAAACAGAAGATAGATTGAACAGTGTTTTGTTCACAGCTTTATCAAGAGTCATTCACTGTTTCAGATAATCATGTTACTGAAGGGACACTACTCATGGTATTTGAGCAATGCTGCCACATTGGTTCACCTGGGGGCTCTTTCTGTTCTATAAATGTCACCCACACAAAAATCACACAGCTTACAACCCTCTCTTAGAGGCATCATTCAAAGCATCTCTGTTAGTCTACACTCCTATCAACGGTTAAGAGTGATTATACACACACATACATGCAGGCATTTTTCTTAGTCTTATGTCAAAATGTCATGTGTAAAGCAAAGCGTAGACAATATTCAGCTAAATATTTCAAATGCCAACTTACTGCAGAAAAAGAAAAGTATTTGACAACTTCATTGAGCCTTCCATTCAGGTGTGACTGAGTATTTATATATTGAATTACATATTGTTTTCCTATACATGACTCTCCTTTTCTTTCCCCTTTATATTATAGAGCATTACATTGATTTTGTTGAAATAATTTGCACTGGTTAGATTATATTGCCTGTGGTTTTCATTTCAGGAGGGCAAAGGGGTGTTATGTCGTTCCTGTAATGAGAAGAGCTTGCTGGGTGTCAAGGGAAGTCAGTGGGGTATCTGGAATGGGATGTGCAGGTTTTCACCCTCCCTGGGCCCGCTTGGCTGCTGTCCCTGGTGCTGAAACAGTGACTTGCTTCCTGCTGTGCAGTAGGCTACTTCTCTCCCACCTCCTCATCCTCATCGGCCCTTGGTGCCCTTCCAAGGGTGGTTTTGCTCCTGTGCTGGGTGTGAAGTGGTATTTATTGCTTAACTTGAATTTCCCTCATTGCTGGTGATTTATGCATCCCTCCCTCCTATGAGCCACTTGGGAATGCTCCTCTTGAACTGACATTCATATCCTTTCTCCATTTTTTCTGTTGTGTTTTAAACTTTTTTCTTATTGATTGGCAAAAGTTATTTATATATTCTGGAAACTAGCTCTTTGCTGTATGTACTGCAAATTGCTTCCTGCCTGTGGTTGTATTTCTTTTGTCTTTGTGGATTTTGGGGGGAGTACCAGAGTTTTTCATTTGTGTAGTTACATGTATCAATCTTTTGCTTTCAGTGTTGTTCTCTTAGTGTCTTGTCTAAGAAATTATTTCTTATTGTTAGGTTATAACAAAAATATACTACAATTCTTTTCAGAAGTTTTAATGTCTTTTTTTTTAAAAGAAATCCTCATTTTTGTCTTTAATCATGTGGAATTCATTACATTGAATAGGGTAAGGGAGGGAATCTAATTAAATTTTTTTTTCTGATGGAAAATTCCCATATTAAGTCATCCATCCAGTCTTCACTGATTTGTAACACCACCTCTGCAATGCATCAGGTTCCCACACATACACCATTCTGTTCCAGGGCTATTCTGTGTTCTGCTTCTGTTCTATTGATCTGTTTATTAATTCCCAGTACCATAGATCCCAGCTTATTTACTATGTTTTCATGGTACTTCATTACTTTTTAGTATGCAAGTCTCTCTTCTTAAACTTATTTTCTTCAAAATTATTCAATCAATTCTTGGACTTTAAGACTCTGTCTGCATCAACTTTGAAATTGACTTGTCAATTTTTACCAACAATACTCTTGGGATTTTGGTTGGAATACCATTGGATTTATTAATTAATTTTAAGGCAAATTGTCATATTTATGATGTCTACTCATCCAAGAAAATCTCTCCATTTATTCAGATTTTGTATACTGTCTGCCAATAAATTTTGTAATTGTGTAATTTTTCTTCATAAAAAATCTTATGCATCTTTTTTTACATTTATTCCTAGATAACACACAGTTTTTGTTGCTGCCGTGACTGAGAATATTTTCTCTATTACATTTGTTATTTGCTATATGCTGGCATATGGGAACACCATTTTTAAATGATTGTTTTATTTTCAACTACTCTATTTTTATAAGTTGATCATCACATTCAGGAGATCTGCTGAATTATCTTCTCAGCTCTAATAATTTGTTCAGATTTTTCTCAATTTTCTTAGCAGACAACTGTGTAATTTTCAAATAACCACAATTTTAGCCCTTTCCACTGTCCCTATTTTTTCCGTTTCTTATCACATAGATAACACCTCCCTGAGAATGCTGTCATGTCTTATTCCTAACATAGGTGGAAACATCTCTCCAGTTTAACCATTAATTTTCTTAAATTCAGTTTCACTCAATATTAATGTTGCTAGAACAGTTTTACTATGATTAGCAATCTATGCTTTTATCTTTTTTTTTTTTTTTTTTTTTTTTTTTTTTTNTTTTTTGAGACACTCTGGCTCTGTCACCCAGGCTGGAGTGCAGTGGTGTGATCTTGGCTCACTGCAACCTCCGCCTCCCAGGTTCAAGTGATTCTTCTGTCTGTGCCTCCTGAGTAGCTGGGATTACAGGCACCCACCACCATGCCCAGCTAATTTTTGTATTTTTACTAAAGATGGGGTTTCACTATGTTGGCCAAGCTGGTCTCAAACTCCTGACCTCAAGTGATCCAACTGCCTCCACTTCCCAAAGTGCAGGATTACAGGTGTGAACAACTGTGCCTGATGATTTTATCTTAAACTTTCTATACACATACAAATTCCATTTATATTCCCATTTTATCTGTTTTTTTTTAACACAGTTGCATTTGCTGTATCTGATTACAGTTATATTAGACTTGTTTCTATCCTCTTCTTTTGATTTTACTATCCTTTGCTTTTCTTTTTCACCCTCTGTCTTAGTCTGCTTGGACTGCCATAACCAATCCACAGGCTGGGAGGCTTTAAACAACAGGCCTTCATTTCTCACAGTTCCAGAGGCTCAAAGTCTCAGATGAAGCACCAGCAGATTCAGTCTTGGTGAGGGCTCCCTTCCTGGGCTGCAGATGGCCGCCTTCTGTTTGTGGCCTCACATGGCAGAGAACGGAGAGAGGAAGAAAACTCTCCTACATCTGTTATTATAAGGGTACTGATGGCACCGCAAGACCTAATCACCTCCCAGAAACCTCACCTCCTAATACCATCATAAGGGGGATTAGGGTTTTATTCTGTGAATCTCGGGGGACAGGTGTAACATTCTGTCTTGCCTTCTGTTGGATTGATGCCTTTCCCTTTTTATCTCTGGCAGGTTTTAAAGAGACGAATTATATTTCAAATGTTTTCATGGTTACATACAATTGTAACACACATAATTAACTAAAATATTTCAGAAAAGAGACAGTGACTCAGGATTTCCGTCCTCCTGCTGACCCTGGTCAGGACTATTCCAGGCTCTGGCTAATCATGGAGCATTGTTAAGCCCTGGCCAGGGCTTCATCCTAACATTTATTAAAAAACATAAAACTATTTTAAAATAGTTAACAGTGGGTTATACTTATGAGTGTATTCTACCAATCAATGCACCTTTTTGTGTCCTAAATTTACTCTGTCCTCTACCCTGGGTTTTTCTCCTTGATGAATTTCATCACTTACTAGTTCTTTCTGCGAGGGTTGGAAATAAGTAATCCCTCTCAGCCCTCCTATGTCTGAAAAATCTTCATTTTGTCCTCCTTGAGTGATGGTCTGGCTGGGTATGGAATTCTGGATTAAACATGATTTTCCCTCACCAATTTGAATTTATTGCTGTATTGTCTCCCAGCAGCCCTTGTCACCAATTAGAAATATGCCTATATCTCTTCCTGCTCATAGATATCAGTTTTTCTCTTTGACATCCTGCAATTTTATTCAGCTATGTCTTGTCATGAGTTTGTTTACATTTATCCTTCTTGGAACAAATTGTGTTTCTTTTAGCTGAGGACTTCCAGCTTTCTTTGGTTCTCGAATGTTCCGAGCCATGATTTCCATGAATATTTCATGTCTCCAGCTCACCCTGTCTCCTTCTGAAACTCACATTACACCATGTTGAACCTTCTCAGTCCATCTTCCAAGCTGCAATCTCTTTTTTTTTTTTTTTTACATATGTGACTCTTTAAAATAGTCTGTTAGTTTTAAGCCTTGCCATATATCTATGATGGAAGACTTCCATGTTACCAACATTTCATGGGTCTGGAATGAGGGAGATGTTCCTGTGTCCACTCAGGCTGCCAGCACATCTCGAGATTTGTCCTCCTGGGTGCTCTGGGTCCTGTCCATGCCAGGCTTACTCTCTCATCCACTCATCATTCCCCTCATCATGATGTGGTAAGCTCAGGAAATAAAAGCTTTGAAATCCCCACCTTACTTTCTCTATTCACAACTCAGCAGTGCTAGAAGTAGTGGCACTGCCACGATTATGACCACTACTGGTGGTACTAGCACTACTGGTAGTAATAGGAAGAGGAGGAGTAGTTGGAGTAGTAGTACTAGTATGAATATTCCTAGTACTTCTCTTCCTACTACTACTGTTACTATTGCCACTGCCAGTGTCACAGTAGCAGTAATAGCAATATCAGTGGTAGTAATAATAGCTTCAGTAGCAGCGGTGGTGGTAACAGCCATGGTAGCAGCAGTGGCAGTGACAGCTCTGGTGGCAGTGGTGGTAGTAACAGCTGCATGAGCAGTGGTGCAGTGACAGCTGCAGGAGCAATGGTGCAGTGACAGCTGCAGGAGCAGTGGTGGCAGTGACAGTCTCAGGAGTGGTGGTGCAGTGACAGCCGCAGGAGCGGTGGTGGCAGTGACAGCTGCAGGAGCGGTGGTGGCAGTGACAGTCTCAGGAGCGGTGGTGCAGTGACAGCCGCAGGAGTGGTGGTGGTAGTGACAGTCTCAGGGGTGGTGGTGCAGTGACAGCCACAGGAGCAGTGGTGGTAGTGACAGTCTCAGGAGCGGTGGTGCAGTGACAGCCACAGGAGTGGTGGTGGCAGTGACAGCCGCAGGAGCGGTGGTTCAGTGACAGTCACAGGAATGGTGGTGGCAGCAGTGATAGTTGCAGGAGTGGTGGTGGCAGTGACAGTCTAAGGAGCGGTGGTGCAGTGACAGCCACAGGAGCGGTGGTTCAGTGACAGCCCTAGGAGTGGTGGTTCAATGACAGCCGCAGGAGCAGTGGTGGCAGTGACAGCTGCAGGAGCGGTGGTGGTAGTGACAGTCGCAGGAGCGGTGGTGCAGTGACAGCTGCAGAAGCAGTGGTTCAGTGACAGCCGCAGGAGCGGTGGTTCAGTGACAGCCGCAGGAGCGGTGGTTCAGTGACAGCCACAGGAACAGTGGTGGCAGTGGCAGCCGCAGGAGCGGTGGTTCAGTGACAGCCACAGGAACAGTGGTGGCAGTGGCAGCCGCAGGAGCGGTGGTGGTAGTGACAGCCACAGAAGCGGTGGTGGTAGTGACAGTCTCAGGAGCGGTGGTGGTAGTGACAGCTGCAGGAGCGGTGGTTCAGTGACAGTCTCAGGAGCGGTGGTGCAGTGACAGCTGCAGGAGCGGTGGTGGCAGTGACAGCCACAGTGGCTGTTGACCGGGCAGTGGGAACAGCGGCCAGCCTTTGAGAGGTTCTCACTCTAAGCAGAAGCTGATAGGAAACATAACTAGGACACACTGAGGGCTTCCTGGAGCGGGTTACAGCCGAGGCTCAGCGTCACTGAGGCCGACAGGAAGCATCCAGGCTTCAGCAAACACTTGGGCACTGCGGGAGGACGGTGTAAGGAGGTCTGGGTGTGGGCCAGGAGTCAGGCCAGGGGAGAAGCGGGGGGTGGGGAGGTGCCTTTCCTGCCACATCAAGGATAGAACACTTAGCGCTGTAGAAAATGGGGTGGGGGAAGGTGTGTGCAGAGAGACAGATGTCTGGGTCACCAAGAGCCTGGAAAACAGGGATTTCAGGTTTAGAAGGGACATTCGTATCCCATGTTTGAACTTGCTCCTTTCTGTAACTGGTGCGTGGAAAGCCCGGAGCGGCAGGAAAGACGCCCGTCCCAAGGTGCATGGTCCTTGCTCCGGGCATGGTGCCTCCCAGGGGAGGCGGGCAGGGCCTTCTATTTTTCAGCCCCATCTCAATTCACGGGGAGGGAAAAAATGTGCCGTCAGTAGCAGCAGCTCCTGCAATGTGACAGGGAACAATATGAATGAGGAACTTAATTTAGAAAGAGATGTGGCTGTGATTTAATTTAAGCCACCAGGTTAATGCATTTTTTTTCCCTAATTTCAACCTTGGGTGCACTGCATTCATCTGAACTGTGCTCATGGGTCTCAGGCAATGTTCTCAGTCACTTTCATGCATAACGTTGTTTATTCTTAACTGAAGGATGGGAGGCTGCAGAGGGCCGGGCTGCGCCTTTTCACAGGACAGCAACCTCCAGGGCAGAGCTGGATCTCACCATCAGATCAGGGACCCCCTGAGATGGAGCATATCCATCCAGTGGCCTGTGCCTCTCTCAGGAGCTCTTCCATGATACCCACCATGTGCCAGCCTCACACAAGGCTGGGGCCAGGCTGAACCTAATGTGGCACCCGTTGGAGGGGTGTCAGCTGTGCTGAGGGGTGTGTAGTATGGCCTCGGCCACAGGCGGGGCAGGTCACAGGGTGTGATGAGCCCAGTGGGAGGCTTGGGAGGGTCCTGAGGTGGGCAAGGTATTTCCCTGGGAGGCCAGGGAGGGTTCTGGGCAGAGACAGTGGCTTGCACAAGGCATGAAGTGGGCACTCCTCACCCCTAAAGCATAAGCTGACCTTAAAAGGTGGTGCTTGGCTGAGCCAGGTAGCCAGGGGCACTGCTGCTGGCTGGGCCCTGGTCCTCAGCACAGGTCCTGCAGCCCTCATTCTGGAGAGGACAGGGACGCGCTCAGGGGTTTTATCTTGGGACTCAGCAGCACCTGTTGTTGCCCCAGAGAGCAGAACCTCTCGAAAGGAAACCTATGTGCCAGTCATCTGCACATTGCCTCTCTGCAGATCTGGGGTTCTGCTCTTCTACCCAGCCCCAAGCTGATGCTAAAGTCGCCTGTCAAAGGACCCCTCTGAGAGAGGGCAGCTGTAGAGACATGCCTCTGGCAGCCAGTCTGAAGACAGGCTGAGGGTGGAAAGGGAACCAGCAAGGAGCTTGCTTCAAGTCTAGTTGGGGCGTGGACATTCCCATAGCAGGAAGCAAACATACCATTTCACCTCCTCCTATTTCCCAGAGCCCCCAGGACAGGGACGCCACAGTGGGTGCTCAGTTTCCTCTCTCCCTCCTGCTTCTTCCTTGTCTTCATTTATTTACTTATTCCTTCCTCTGTTCCAAGGAAACACTAGAAAGAAGACCCACTGTTAATGAGCACTATGTCTGACCAGAGCACACACAGGGAAGAACAGAGTGAGGGCCACAGGTCCTCCTCCTCCAGGAAGCCCATCGTGCCTGCAGCAGCCCATGGCAAGCCCATTTTTCACCCAGCCCTGGGGACACTTAGTGTGCATGGTCCAGGCTTGCTCTGGGTCAACTGTTTTCCCACTAAAATCCTGATGTCTCTGTGACCAGAAAGCCCATTTCCTTGTTTCTTCCATGGGGCTTAACTCAGGGTTAGATCCAGTGGAAACTGTTGAGACCTTTGGATTTGGGATACAGGGTTGGGGAGGTGGTGGGGTCTGTTCAGTCCATTAGGAGCCCTGGTTGGCGGGGGGAGGCCCTGGATGAGAACATAAGCGACAGGACGTGAGGTGAGGGCTCCCTGTTTAGGAGCACAGCCTCATCACCATCTCCCAGCCCAGGCCCCCCAGGGAGGCGGAGGGCGTGCCGGGGAAGGGGACGAGAGGCTGAGTGTCATGATCCAGCCTCTACTTTGTGGTAAGGAGAGGCGATTTCATGTCTTTGTGTCTTTAAACGGAACCACAGAGCCTGGGTTCCCAGGGAGGAGTCTCTGGAAGGGTTAACGAGGCCACCATGCTTTGCCGAGACCATTCTAACTGCTTAACAATGCACAGCTCGGTAATAGAGAGTCTACCAGACCCAATATAATCTGAAATTAAAGAAAAATGGAATGTATTAAAAATGTATTGCAACATTAATGGAAGATGTCAGCTCGACAGCCTGAGCTCCCCACAGGATCCCGTGGCTGGGAGGGGCATGCCAGGCTGCCCACTCACCCCTGGTCTTCTCCCCGCATGGCCCAGTGGGCTCCCGATGGCAGGAGGACAAGGACAGACAGGGCTGGGGTGGAAGCCACGGTGGGCATGGCTGCACCCTGCTCTGCCTCTTCCCCAGCCCAGCACCTGCAGGGACCACTCCTTGCACCAAGTCTTCCCTGTCCTTGGGGAGCTGTTGGTGACTCTTGGATGCATTGTCTGACTGCCAGCGGCCCTCATGCCCACCCGCGGGAGTCCACCTCCTACTCTGCTCTTCCAGCACCCTGTACACACCCACGACACCCTGATCTTGTAGCCAGGGTCTCTCCCTGCCACTTCTGCACTCATTCCAGGCAGTGCAGCAGGAGAGAGCAACGTGGCACAGGAAAGCCCATTGCAAGGTGCCCTGGGACCCAGCTGGAGGTGGGGATCCAAGGAGCAGGACCCACGAGGGGCTTGTTGGATGCTTTGCAGAAGGACAGGCACCTGGGTAGGATGCTGGGGGCAGCACGGATGACACAGGGTGACCACTTGGAGCCAGTGAGCTCAGGTGGAGAGAAAAGCACCCCCACAGGGCATTGGGCTCCGTCCTGATTCGGACCCTTGGTGGGTTTTAAATGTCTACAAAATCCAATACATTACCCTTCAAAGGGTGGACCTCGTTCCCTTGCCTTTGAGCGGGAGCTGGACTGAAATGCTTATTTCTAACAAGTGGAAGAAAGTAGAAGTAGGGATTGCAATGTTAGAACCTGGGGCATAAGAAGCCCCGAGGCCTCCTCCCCTTCCCCCCACCGCCGCGCCTCCTCCTCTTCCCCTGCCACACCTCCTCCTCTTCCCCCCAACCCCACAGCCTCTTCCTTTTACCCCCCACCCCGCGGCCCCCTCCCCTTCCCCGCCCCCCAAGGCTTCCTCCTCTTCCCCCCTACCCTGTGGCCTCCTCCTCTTCCCCCCCACCCTGTGGCCTCCTCCTCTCCCCCCCACCCTGTGGCCTCCTCCTCTTCCCCCCTCCCGGCAGCCTCCTCCTCTTCCCCCCTGCCCTTCGGCCTCCTCCTCTCCCCTTGCCTGCGGCCTCCTCCTCTTCCCCCATCACTGGCTCTGGGGGAAGCTGGTGGCCAGGATGTAAGCACACTCAGGCAGCTCTGTGGTGAAGCCCATGTGCTGAGAAACTGCAGCCTCCTGCCCACAGCCACATGAACGCACCATCTCAGAAGTGGGCAGGCCTTCCAGCCCCGGTCAAGCCTTCAGATGACGGCAGCCCCGGCTGAGAGTATAACTGCAGCCTCGCAAGGGGCCTTCCCTTAGACCACCCAGCAGGGCCACTTCTCAACTCCTCATCCCAGAAACCATGTGGGGTCAGAAATGCTTGCAGTGTTAAGCCCCAAAGGTTGGGAAAAAACAAACACCAATGCCCAGTAGCTGTTCATCAGCAGCCAGTCATCTGACCTAGAGCTTTCAGTTCCTAAACAGGTGTGTGAAATGCAAAGACACCAGCCTGGCAGCATTGTGGAAGGACCTGGGAATAAAGAAAGTCCCCCAGAGCCCTCAGCATGGCTCACGGCCCCTGGCCAGGGCTCAGTGAGCAGCCCCTGTCTCTGTTGCTGTCATGTTGTGAGCTCAGGTCAGCAGGCAGAGTGACAGCCAGGTCACACAAGGGTAGCCACTTGGTTAAGCCTGAAGCCATGATGCCAGCAGTCTCAGCGGGCAGTACCCAGGGTGGTAAGGGCAGCCTGGACCACTAGATTTTCAAAGGGAGTCAATCCGAGCAGCTGCCAGGCTCCCCATCTCCTTGTGAGGATGAAGCAGGGTCTGACGTACCCACTCCATGTTGCCCAGCAAGGAGAGGGCGTGGCTGTCCTGGGGAAGACCCAGAAGCCTCATGGGAGCCCTGTGGGGAGCAAGGCAAAGGCCAGGCACTGACGGGCTCCCAGAGAGCAGTGGATGGGGTACCCTGTGACAATGACCCCCCCAGGGGAGGGGAAGGAGAAGGGGTGATCCTGGCGAGGGCAGAGGCTGGGCAGCTACCCTGGCTGACAGTTCTCCTCCCTGGAAGCGGGTGGGAGGGGCCTGCCACAGGTATTGCTTTTCTTTGTTGAACTGAGATGTCCTTTCCTCTATTTTCACTTTAGGTCAATTAGTATATCTCATGCTGGTAAAAAACAAGAAGCAAGACACAAAACAAGTGAGAGCCAGCGCAGACAGCTCCAGCACAGCATCAGGGCCAGCAGCATTTTACCAAACAGGCTTCCGTTCCTTCTGGGTCCCTTACCTCCCTCTCCCCTTGCACCTGTAATCACAGTGACCACGAGCCCTCTCTCCGATCTGGGACATCACGGCCGCTCTGGAAGCAGGTGGAGAGGGGCCTGACGCCCTGCCCCACTGTTCATTCTCACACTTATGAGCCAGGGCCCCTGGGAGGTCTGGGCACTGTGCTAGGCTTGAGGACCCAGGTGAGATCCAGGCCAAACCCAGAGAGGGGAGGAGACTGGCCCGAGCCACGTGGCAGGGGACGGCTGGGACTTTCTGGCTGTTTCCTTCCAACCTGTGACGGCTGGCAGACCGTATCCGAGACCCTCTCAGGGGACAAGAGGGATGGGAGGGACAGGAGAAGGGGAGATGCCCACGTCCTGCTGCTGCTGCGTGCTGGCTGGTGGCTTCCCGCCTGGGCCTCTGTGGCTGCAGTTGTGAGACGGGATGATGAGGGGCCTGGGGAATGACATCATCTGCCAGTTAGGAAGCGTCTGGTTCAGAGGAAGCGTCTGGTTCTGAGGAAGCGTGGATGCTCGCCAGCTGTTTGCGCTCCTTCCCGCCACCTGAGCCCCACGCTGCAGGGTTTAGAGAAGGGGCAGGGAGCCACAGATCTGCGCTGGGGAGGGCGGCTGTGCAGACAGGACGGCGGTGTTGGGGTGAGGTTGGGCTGGTCTGAGAGGCAGCTGCTACTTTAAAGAGCTGAGGGCTCTCCCCAGCCCGGGGGCTCTCAGGGTCTACTCAGGAAAAGCTCAGGTGCCCAAGCTGAGTTTGTAGGGATGTGGACCAGCCCAGCACAGGTGCACGGGCACACGTCCTCCCCTGCTTCAGTACTTCCTCCTCTGTGCAGTCCTTCCCCGACCCCCACATCCCCCCCGACCTGTCCCCCTCCAATCCCGGGCACCGGGTGGTGGCCCGCAGCAGGGTGGCAGCCTGGGCTCCGGACTTAACCCTGCTCCTCCCAGCAGCGGGACAGCTGGCAAGTCCATCTCAGCTTCACGGTCATCCCCCTGGAGTGCACACGGGTTCAGGGCAGCCCCACTCCGCAGCGAGCTGAAGCCCCAGAGACACACCCACATGCCTCTGAGCAGGGTGTGGGTCCTGCCCACGGCAGCCCGAGGTACCTGCACAGTCCCCCCATTCAGCCCAAGGGCAGGTGAGCCCTGGTATCAGAAGGCTGGGAGACTCACCTCACCTGGCCCAGCCACAGACTGACCGTTTGCCCCAGTCAAGCCACGTCATTGTCTGCACCTGCATGTCCAGGTGTCAGATGCAGGCAGCAACAGCACCCACTTCCCTCTGCCAGGCAGACCCAGGCTCAAGCTGGATCAAACAGTTGTGTTTCTCAGGCCGTGGTTTGCAGGCTTTGCAGGGAAATCCTTTGGGAGTCCTCGGCCTTCCTGCTCATGCACAACCTTGAGGGCTTCCTCCCCGGGCAAGCCATAGGAGAGGTGCCCGGGGGACGCATTTGAAGAAGGGGCTCTTTTGGGGGTGCCATGGATGTGGGAACAGCCCCAGTGCCCCCGGGTTCTCCTATGGAAACTACATGGCCTCCTGTCACCGAGGCGGGACCAGACAGGAGCCTTACCGGGCCTGATTCCCCGCTCAGATGTGCTGCTTGGTAAGCGCTGGGGCTGCCACTGTGCAGAGAGAAGGCGAGGATGCCTCTGCTCCCAGCAACAGCCTTTGCCGCCTGGCAGGGCAGCACGCTGGGCACACGCGCCAGCTTCTGAAGATTGGGGCGGACATCGTCCTCATCTGCTTCCTGGAGAAGCAAAATATTCCTGGTGAATCTCTGATCTGCTCAAGGTTTGCAGTTTGCCATTTCCGTCCGGTGCCCTGCTTTTGGAGAGGACGAGGGAGGTGGGAGCATGCTGGGCAGTGGAGGGGAGAGTGCGCTTATCGGCCGTCTCCAAGTGCCTGCCCCTGCTGGTTAAGCCAGAGGGAGAAGGGCGTGTGGGGTGTCCTTGAGGCCATCAGAGTTTGTAGGGCTGGAGGGAAGGAGACTAGTGGGCCAAAGATGGGCCCCCAAAAGATGACCATGTCAAACTCTTGGACCTGTGATTCTTACCTTATTTGGAAAAAGGTCTTTGTGGTCAGTTAAGGATCTGGAGCCAGTGAGGGGAGGGCACTCACACAGACAGAAGAGGCAGAGGCAACATCACCCAGAGGCAGAGAGGGCCGTGATGTGGCCACAAGTCACGGAACCTCTGACGCCCCCGAAGCAGCAAGGGGCAAGGAAGAGTTGTCTCCTGGAACATCGGAGGGACTGAGGCCCTCCCAGCACCTTGAGTTCGGACATGTGAACCTCACAGCCCTGAGGAAGGGTTTTTCTCACGCCACTGAGCGGTTTATGGTCAACCCCAGGACACGGATGCGGAGATCGACATCACCCACATGTCTATGTGTCGGGGAAGTTCTGTTCGTTCTGAGCAGTTTCCATTGAGAGATTTTCCAGCCAGGGGTGGTGGCCTCCATCTACAACAAGCAGCCCCCCGAGCACCCGCCTGAGGATCCCTGAAGCCAGGGACCCCAGCTCCAGCAAAGGTGGCCCAAGCGTGGGTGGCCGCACCTGCTGGCCCTTCCTGGAGCAGACCAGCCCTGAGCCAGGCCTGTGGGGGCAGGAACCAGACCAGTGTTTCACGGCTTCTTCACCAGACCCCAGGCTGCTCCCTCTCCCTGGGATTTGCTCTCTGCCTGTGCTTTCTGCTAGACACGGAGTGCACGCCCCTGCTCTCAGTGCAAAGTGTTTAGACTGAACAGAAGGAGCCAGAGACAAAAATAGAAATGTTCCCATCGATGCCGGCACGGTGGCACATGTCTGTCATCCTAACACTGTGGGAGGCCAAGGAGGACGGATCATGAGGTCAGGTGTTCAAGACCAGCCTGGCCAACATAGTGAACCCCCATCTCTACTAAAAATACAAAAAATTAGTCGGGTGCGGTGGCAGGTGCATGTAATCCCAACTACTCGGGAGGCTGAGGCAGGGGAATTGCTTGAACCTGGGAGGCAGAGTTCCCAGTGAACCAAGAGCATGCCACTGCACTCCAGCCCAGGTGACACTGCGGGACTCCCTCTCAAAAAAAAAAAAAAGAAAGAAAAGTTCCCATTGAAAACCCTTCTCTGGCAGCCCCTCACCCACCGAGAGAGCCCTGGCCATCTGGGGCACCAGCCTGCAGCCCGTCTGTGCACACGTCATTCTCACAAACTCACGCACACATGTAGTGGATGTTTCTGCTAATCATTTAACAAATGTATTATTAGGTCTTGGAACTGTGCTATGTGAGCAGGTATAGGTCTGCCTTCTCCTTCAGCCCTCTTTCCACTACTTGAAGACGCGGGGTGTCTGAGGGTCACATCCCTTTACGGATGAGCACTTAGATGGCTTCTGATTCCCACCAGTCCTGCTGCGCCAACCAGCCTTCTGTGCCTGGCTGGGCACTCTCACCTGCACTTCTTGGGATAGGAATTGCTGGCTGACTCCTTTGCAACAGGTTCTGTGAATGCCTCTCGTGAGGCGTCACTCATTCACGTTCTCCCTAACAGTAGGCGGTGCCCCTAGCTGGACTTCACTGTACCCATCTTTTATGTTTCCCACAGGATTGGGTAAAACAAAATACAAACCTCCCCGTTGCTGTAACTTGCCTTTCCCTAGTTACTGCTGATGTCAAGGAGCTTTGACTTCACATTGAGAGTTCGGGTTCTTCTGTCGGGAACTTGCCACACCTTTGTGTATTTTCCTTTCTTCTTGTTGAATACTCTTTATATATTATGGATATTACCTCTTTCTACTTAATCACCCATAACAGATTTTCTAAGCTGCTGCTGTCTGGTGTTTTGTGATCACATACAGAAATGTTTCTTATGGCTTCAAAGATTTCAGTATTTTCCTTTATGTCTTGTAGGTTTCATGCCTTTCTTAGAGGACCTTCTGAATTCTAAAATTTTAAGAATATTAACCTATATTTTCTTTTCTTATCTTTATGCTTTCTCCATCCCAATATTTAGCTTTCCAACTCACCTGGAATTTATTTTTGAGTATGATGTGATGTTCCCATTTAACTTACTGTTTTAATGCGAACACATTTCCGACCATCTGAACACTGGTTACGTGGCGCATCCTGCCCTTGGTAAGTTGAGATGCATTTCCTATTACAGAGTAAATCCTGTGTATACAGGAGCCTGTTTTTGGACTTCATGTCTTTCCTCCTTGCTCCATTGTCTGTTTCTGCACCCGCACAGCCGGCTGGTTTCTGCACTGCTTGGTGGTAAGATTCCTCACATAGCCTTGCTTCTGCCAAAATATCCTTGGATCACTGGCCCCTTCCCAGTTCTGCCTCCCACCAGCACCTCTGTGTACCCCCAGCACGGCGTGTGCTGAGCGAGGCAGGTGCGGGTCCACCCCCCTCGGTGCCATCCACAGAACCTGGACGGGGATACTTACACAATGGGCACTTGACACCTGGGCTGAATTTGGGCATGAAGCGAGGCTGCATGGGTCCGACTGTACTCCCTCGATTTTATAATTAGGCTCAGAGAGCACAGGCTGCTTGTCCTAGATCACATGGCCTGTGAGGGGCCGGGGCTGGGTCTCAGGTGTCCCCACAAGAACAGCAGTGGGGGCCACCACCCGGGCTTGAGCCTCTGGGAAGCACTTCCAGCCTGAAGAGCTGTTTGTGGGTAGCTTCTGATCAATAACCCCATTTTGCAGAGGGCAAAACCAAAGCTCACAGCAGTGAAGTGGCTTGCCGAGGGGACCAGCCAGAAGAGCACAGGCTCAGCCTCTCAGACACATGAGGCTGGGTCTTGACCAAAAGACAAAGCCGCTTGCCAGCAGCAGGTCAAGGCACAGAGAATCCAGGGCTGCCTCTCTTCCTGACCTGGCCCAATGAGCCAGGCAAAGCCCAGTGCTGTGTCAACAGACGAAGAATCAGGTGGCGCAGAGGTCGCCAAGCCCGGGTGTTCACTGTAGTGCACGGGATGCCAAGGGCAGGGTAGGGGCTCTTGCAAGGCTCTTGCAAGGAGGGGGAGCTTGTACCCCAAACTGCTGTCTCTCTAATCCTGCTGCCTCTCTGATCCTGTTGCCTCTCCCGTCTAGTCATCAATTCAGATCACTAGACTGATCTAGCCTGGGGTAAGGTCAGCAGCCCAGCACATCTCTGATTTTGGAGAGGGCCTGTCCAGAGTTTGTCCAAAGGTGTCTCAGATAGGGACGTCCCCGTGGGAACCAGGTAGATGCAGGGCACACCTGTGAGTGGTGACCAGAAGGGCAGCTGGCCGCAGAGGGATGGCACACAACCTTTCCTCTCCTGGAGCCGGGAGCTGCAGCCCGACTCCGCCATCTGGCACCTGCACAGGTGGTCGGGAAGCACAGTGCAGAGCAGGCAGGCTGCTCTCCATCCTTCACAGTAGTGCCCAGGTTCAGTGACGACCAGAGATGACAGCCGTGTGTGGTGTCTTCAGGCCAAATTCAATGCAAGCTCCATTTCCTCTCTGCCAGAGAAGGTGCCTCACTCCTGCCCTGACTAAGGTGTCTGATCTGGAAATCAGTTTTCAGCTCCCGCACAGCCGCAAGCAGAAGTGACAGGAGCGATACTGAATCGTGCCCTCCGCACTGAGCTGGTTGGATAAGTGGGTGCCAAACAACTAGCAGAGTTCTCCCCCTGTTCCCCAGGCACAGGGACTGAGGTGCAAACCACACGCAGGCTTCTCTGCAGAGGGCACAGCTGTGCCAGCAGAGCCACCTGAGCAATCTCAGAAGGCGGCATGGTCACAAAATGTCACAGTGCTCAAAATTGTGTCACAGTTCTCACATCCTGAATCTGCACTGAAACCCCAATACCACCTTCCCTGGGCACTGTGCACTTTACCACCCTGTGTTCACCTACCCCTGTGAACAAGACCACCACACTCAGGTGACACTGTGCCCATCACAACCATCACCTACGAACAAGACCACCACCTACGAACAAGACCACCACCACCCTCACCTACACACTGTACCCATCACACCCTCATCTACACACTGTGCCCATCACACCCTCACCTATACACTGTGTCCATCACACCCTCACCTACACACTGTACCTATCACCACCCTCACCTACACACTGTGCCCATCACACCCTCACCTA
>NW_016107764.1:686243-691455 GCF_001604975.1 Cebus imitator | reverse complement strand
ACCTACACTGTACCCATCACTACCCTCACCTACACTGTACCCATCACACCCTCACCTACACACTGTACCCATCACCACCCTCACCTACACACTGTACCCATCACTACCTTCACCAACACTGTACCCATCACACCCTCATCTACACACTGTACCTATCACACCCTCACCTACACACTGTTCCCATCACTACCCTCACCTACACTGTACCCATCACACCCTCACCTACACACTGTTCCCATCACTACCCTCACCTACACAGTACCCATCACACCCTCACCTACATACTGTGACCATCACACCCTCACCTACGTGCTGTGCCCGTCACACCCTCAGCTACACCCTCAGCTGCGCACTGTGCCCGCCACACCCTCAGCTATGTGCTGTGCCCGTCACCACCCTCACCTGCGTGCTGTGCCTGCCACACCCTCACCTGCGTGCTGTGCCCGCCACACCCTCAGCTATGCGCTGTGCCCGTCACCACCCTCACCTATGCGCTGTGCCCGTCACACCCTCACCTGCATGCTGTGCCCACTGCCACCACTCTCTGCTGCCTCTTGTGCTCTCCCTGATATTCTGTGACCTTGGGGGCTACCACCTGCCCATCTCTATTCCATCATCTTGGATTATCTCCAACTTCTCCTGCTCTCCTTGTTTGTATTTTTTATCTCACATATTATTTCCCTGTCCGTTAACCAGAAAAAAGCAAAATTGAAGTATCTTCATACAACACAATGCTATGTAACAATAAAAGGAAGTTGTCTATTGAAATATTCACTAACAAGAGTCAATTCCATGTCGAATGAGAAGGTCAGAGACAAGAGAGGCATATATGCTATACTTCCATTCCTGTGAAATGCTAGAATCAGTGTATAATGGCATTTGCTTCTGGGGGTGGGGAGAAGTTAGTGCCAAATGGTGTTAGAAAATTCTGGAATCTTGGAAGTGATCTGTGTATTACTGTCAGTTTTCACCCAGCTGGACACCAGATTTTGCCTGTTTACTTTAGATTCATTGTAATTCAACTATCATAAAATAAAACTAACATCTGCTGCCCTAAACATCTCCTGGGCAGATGAACTTGCAGGACCACAGTGCAGCAGGTGGCACTGGGTTACCCCCTCACCGTCAGCAAGCCCTCCCTCACCTTGTCAAAATGAGGGAAACTCCTCTTCCAGCAAGGGAGACAGGAAGGATAAGAACACAACCCGTGACATAGGGGAGACTTTGAAGGGGAGACTTTGAAGGTGAGACCCATGATTTCTCAGTAATTTTGCCCAGCAAAAAACCCTGCAGTTTTTAAATGATGACAGAGAGAGCTGGGTTTGAGTGGAGCACCGTGGTCCCTCTGAGCTCACAGGCAAAAGCTGGTTTGGGCAGCACCTGAAGCAGCTGTCATCTGTGGGGCAGGAATCAGAGAACAGGAAACCGTGCAGAGAAAGGGACCCACAAAAGCTGCAGCTCCAAAAGAAAGACCACGCCCAGGAGCAAGGTCTGCTGTGGCCTCCCCCCTGCAGAGTCCACAGCCAGGCCCCTGAAGAGGCTGTGCAGGGGACAGAGTGCTGGTTGTGTCCCCTCAAGTTAGAGGGCTTTGTGAGACCCCTAGTGCCTTCCTCAGATCCACACTGGACACACAGAAAGCAAACTCATGGGTTCAAGGCCTTTAGCCCGAGACTGAGCTGCCTGACAAGTGAGAACCAACTCCTATCAGGAAGAACAAAAAGCAAACCTAGAATCCAGAGTCTTTGCTACGAACTATCCACGGTGGCTAGAATTCAATCAGAAATCACTAGACAAAACAAAGGCACCGAAAACTGTGATGCATGATCAAGAAAAATGAGTCAATGGAAATCCCACCTGAGGTGGCCCAGGGGCTGGACACAGCCGATAAAGACTTTAAAGCAAACACTCTATTTTGTGACAAAAAGACATCGTCACATAATTAAAGGAAATACAGTCTTATGAGTGAAGAGAATGGCAGCCTCAGCAGAGAAATGAAACAATGAGTAGGAAGCCAGGGAAATGATGGATTACCATCACTGAAATGAAAAATTCACTGCGTGGGCTTTACCTAAGACTGAAGATGGCAGAAACACCACTGAACTCAAGAACAGATCGATGGAAATTATCCAATTTGGAGAACAGAGAAAATAAAGACTGAAGAGAGATGAACAGGCCCCAGGGACATGTGAGATAATATCAAACGGTCTAACACGTAGAAGCAGAAATAGATATCTGAAGAAACGATGGCTGAAAACTCCCAAATCTGATGAAACTATCATGGAGTGTTTTTTCAGTCACAATGGAGAGGAGGGTTTAAAAACATTTAGATGTAGATGATAAAAGCATGTTTATATTTGCTGGTAATTCTTAGCTTTAAGTGCCCTTAGCAAACAATAGAAAACAAAAATCAGTTACATTTTTGGCTCACAAAGCTAAAAAAAGAACAATGACAGATTTTTTTCAAAAGGTAGCCACAGAAGAGGGCGAAAAGGAGAGAGAAAGGCAAAGGTTTAAAATAAAAAACAGAGCAGTCGAATCAAAGCTTCAGTTTTTGTTTTGTTTTTGGCTTTTTTTTTGTGTGAGAATAATAAGGTACACTGACCAGGAAAGAAAGAGAGAATACAGAAACGAACACGTTGGAAATGCAGAGGAGGGAACATGAGCTGCCGTAGACCAGGTAGTGTGCAAGCTCAGGTGAAGTGGACAATTTCACAGAAACATAAAAGAAAGACTGCGTATGCATGTAACGTGATAAGCCATGTTCTGAGTCCAGGCATTTTTAACGCATGTAATTAACACGATATTAGTATCTATGATATACAAATGAAGCCTACTTATCTCCAAGGAAAAGACAAAAATGCCCCCAAAGAAAAGCATGTAAAAATATATCAATAGTGATGTCACAGAAAAAACACACACCAATGGCCAAGAAGCCACCTAAAGTCATCAGGGAGCCACAGGAGACGCGTGTCACTCCCAACAGGCCGGAAGGGTCACTGCCAGCAACAAGGGCACGTGAGCGAGGAGGCAGGGAGACGGTCACTTCCCTGCACTTGGTGAAGAGCAGGTATGAAAAAATGCAATATTGGAAGTGCAGATGGGTAGCCCCAAACCCAGCAATTCCGCATCACAGACAGAGACTCCGCCTGCCCCGCACACCCAGTTTCTGCGCCGCCAGCACCTTCCGTAGGACGGCGGGATTATCACAGGTGTCTGGAGAAGCCTCAAGGAGGAGGAGTCAGCCAGAGACAGAACTCAGAATCAAACGATGAAAACATGAAACTGTGGACTGCAGGTCCAAACATACTCATCATTTTATTTTCTGTACTTCTTGGTATATTTAAAATATTTCTCAACAAAGTCATTTTTTCTCCCTGCAATGCCATGAAGGCCTCTCACAGACCGACACGGTGCAGTGAAAAAGCCAGAGAGAAAAGATGCATCCCATGTGGTCCCCTCAGGTGACAGGTAAAGGTAGCAGAAGTGGGAAGGGCCATTCCTCTCCCCAGAAGGGGCACTGCCAGGAGGCACCAGGGCAACCCTGAGAGGTGGGGACGCTCTAGCTTGCTCTGTGGGCCCAGAGAACGTAACTTCCACAGAACCCTGCATGTAGGATCTTGCCGTGTCTGTTTCACTCCAATAGAAAGACAGAACAAAAGGGGAGGAACAGTGGGGGGTGGGGAGTTGGGGGGAGATAGCATGGGGAGAAATGCCAGGTATAGGTGATGGGGAAGAAGGCAGCAAATCACACTGCCATGGGTGTACCTAGGCAACAGTCTTGCATGTTCTTCATATGTACCCCCAAACCTAAAATGCAATTAAAAAATAAATTAAAAATAAAAAGAAAGACAGAACAATGCCTGGATGGGATGTGGTGTCTTGGATGAGACGCCAAGTAAAAGGACATTAGAAAAACCAAGGAAATCAGAACCATGTGTGGACTCCAGTTACCAATCGATTAATGGCTAATGAGCATCCTTTGCTCAGATCCATTAACCAGGGTAAAGGCGCTGGTCCTGACATGCCCAGGGCTCCTTAGAGAGGCAGGGGAGCCCAGAGTCGGCCACAGGAGGGACAGGGCAGGGCCCAGGAGAGGCGGGCTGGCACCCTAGAGGAAAAGCAAGCCCAGGGAGCCAGTCCCGACGGCTGGTGGGTTGAGCAGGGAAGGACCCCTCACGGTGCAGATTATGGGGCACAGCCTGTCCCCTGTTGGGTGATGGAGAGATGTCAGAGCCCGCTGCAGCAGCCCCATGCCCACTACCCATGCCATCATGCCACTCTGACCCACTGTCAATGTCCTCTTCTGGGGTGTCTGAGACCTGAAAGTCAGGACCCTCTTCCCCTGTGTCCTCCGTATGAACCAACCCCTCACCTCGGCCAGCCATCCCGGCAGCCATGCTAACCACAGGGTCGAGGGGAGCAAGGAGCCATGCTGACGGACAGAGGAGACCCTCAAGGGACCTGGTCCCCTGAAGCACCTCTACCTGGGGTGGAGGGAGACAGGCACAGGCCAGGTCCTGTCTGTTCCCAGCCCACTCATTGGCCCTGACACCCTGGCCAGCGTCCCATCACTCCTCCTGTCTGGGACGGCCATGCCCCAGAGCCTTAATTAACTCCAGACAAGACTCATTTGTATTCTTTGCAAGGCCTGGAACTTTCTCCATAGAAATTTTTCCCCCTCTGGGAAAGACACTTTAACTGGCTAATATTTTCATGATTTGATGTCGGTGGCTGTTGAAACCAAGCTCTCTCCCCACTAGCCAGCGTCGTCAACAGAGCCAGGACAGGTGCCCATGCCACCCAGCAGGAGGCCTGGTGCAGCTACACTGCCAGGGTCCTCACCATGGACTCGGCCTTCCTGGCAGTATCTGTGGCTGGAAGGTGACTGAAGCCCTGTCCCCACCCCCCAGGCTGGTCTTGTGTGCGATGATCTGGAAGCATCACAGGACTTATGGGGTCCAAACAGCCCCTCGTCTCATCCCCAGCCCCTCTGTGTCACCATCACACTCTGGGCCCTGGAGACAGGCCCCAGCTCCCCAGCCCCCCTGTGTCACCACCACCCTCTGGTCCCTGGAGACAGGCCCCAGCTCCCCAGCCCCCCCTGTGTCACCACCACCCTCTGGTCCCTGGAGACAGGCCCCAGCTCCCCAGCCCCCCCTGTGTCACCACCACCCTCTGGGCCCTGGAGACAGGCCCCAGCTCCCCAGCCCCC
>NW_016107764.1:677727-685648 GCF_001604975.1 Cebus imitator | reverse complement strand
CCCTGGAGACAGGCCCCAGCTCCCCAGCCCCCTCTGTGTCACCACCACCCTCTGGTCCCTGGAGACAGGCCCCAGCTCCCCAGCCCCCTCTGTGTCACCACCACCCTCTGGGCCCTGGAGAGAGGCCCCAGCTGCTGTCTCTTTTTGGGAGATGGTGAGTGACACAACACAGGCCCTGTGTCTCTGGCTGCCCTGTTTTCCTGGGTGTGTGCCTGGTAGCAGTGGCTGCCACTCTCTGGGCCTCCGTGCTCTTACCTGGGAGGTGGGGACCCCCATGGGCGGACTGGCTCGGGATGACCCACCGCAGGTCAGGGCACATGATCCTGCTGCATCTCACTGTCCCCGCCCCAGGCCGGGCCCTGTCGGCCCTTCCTTTTTCTGTTTGTCCCCCTACCCTGCAGCCATCATCCCCCAAGATCCCCACAGCCGGGCCTGCAGCCTGCAGATCCCAGCAGAGCCCACAGGGAGATGGGCAGAGCCTTACCATCTCCTCCACTGAAACACAGACACATCCCTGCCTGCCTGGCCCCAGGCCCCTGCAGCCTGCCACTCACCTGCCCCACAGGCCCCTCCCCAAAGCCTGGTTCTCCCATCCTGCTGCCCTCGTGACAGACCGGGAGGACCCTCGCCCACCATAAACAACAGAGAGCAGACACTGGGGTCTGAAGGGTAGGGAACCTTGTCACAGGGACTCTCCCCCTTCCGACTCAGGCCTCCTGCTGGTGGCCAGGGAGGCTGGGCCAGAGACGACATACGGGTTGAACAGTAATGGCCGGGGGTCAGCACAGGCACTCGGTGACCTTGTGCCGCCCCCTCCCCTGCTTCAGGGTCCGGAAGTAAGTGCACGTGAAGCTCCTAGCGGACAGATGGGGGCCCATCAAGCTGCCATCCTTGCCACCTCATGGTGCAGCCACGTGGGGCTCCAGTGCCCTCCCCCACTGCAATCCTGCTAGAGGCTGGGCTCCGAGCCAAGGTCAAGGGAAAAACAAAACTCTTCCTCTGTGCGGGCTTTCAGGTTTACCAGGTGAGCAGTACCAGGATTGCTCATCACGGCACTACTGAGCCCAGAACCGAGTACGATCCCACAGGTGTTATTGGGGGGTGCTCCAGGGAGCCGAGGGATGCGAAGGAACTCGGCCACCAGGAAAGGTGCCTGGGAACAGAGCTTACTATTGTATGCCCCACCTCACACGGGCACAGTTCTCAAATAGGTCCCCCTTCTTACAAGAGCCCATCAGTGCCCTACCACCCACATCCCCATCCCAACATATGTAGGAATGCACACACATACACACACACACATGCACATACATGCATTCACACACATGCACATACACACACATGCGCATGCACATGCACATGTACACCTGCACACACACATGCATACTGATGCATACACATGTGCACATGCACACATGCAGACATGTGTGCACATACATGTGTGTGCACACACGGGCATACACGCACACACATGCACACACATGTATACACATGCACACACATGTATACACATGCACGTGCACACAGGCATGCACACACACATGCACATGCAGACATACACATGCACACACATACACATGAGCACATACATGCACACACACATATACACATGCACACAATGCACACACGCACATGCATGTACACACACATGCATATGTGTATGCGTGCACATGTGTGCACACATATGCTCACGTGTGCACGCATGCTCACACACATGCACACATGTGTGCAGTCACCGGCTTGCAGGATTGTTGCTGCCTGTGGCTCTGCCCTTAGTTCGAGTCAAGAGGACCTATTCACGGAGAACAAGTCATCTGGGTAGAGTTGCATCCATGGACCGATTTGTCACCTTTCCCTGTGTCCACGGCCTTCATGGTGAAGTTTTGTGCGTCCTCCATTGTGCATGTGTGTCTGTGGGGTGGGGGATACATTCTGACTCAGCCTTGGTCACATGACTCCTTGAATGGCGTAAGTCCTTGAGAACTGCGCCAGTGCACGCCACGGGCTGGGGGGCTTTGCCTGCTTCTGCTTGGCCTCTTGCCCTCGGCCCCCAGCTGAGGTCAGCTGAGGTCAGCTGCTGTCGTCAAGGCTGGTGAGTCTTAATGGCAAACGAGTATTGTTTAAGCCCTTGTGGGATGGCCGGTTTTCTGTGTCAGCTGGCCCGGGCCATGGGGTACTCGGGGATGTGGTTGAGCATCATCCTCTGCATGTGTGAGCACGTCCACCTGAGACTGCCGTGGAATTCGGTGGACTGAGTAAACAGACCACACTCCCCCACGTGGGTGGGCCGTACCTGACGCGGTGAAGGCCTGAGTGGGTAGAAGCCCGAGTGGGGAGGAACTCTCCCTCTCTTCCTGGCTGTCTCCAAGCCAGGCTGCTGCTCTCCTCCTGTCTCAGACTTGAACTGCCATTGGCTCTCCTGGTTCTCCAATTTGCCAACTGCAGAGCCAGTTCCTTTCAGGAAATCTCCATCTGTCTGTTCCATTTTTCTGGAGTGCTCAGGCTAATCTACCTGGGTTTTCCATGGCTCTGTGCAGTGGACGTATTCACCTTAAATACCATCCGTGTTTCCTTTTCTGTCCTTTCCTTTCTTTCCTCTGAAGCAACTTTAGAGAACACTGGCCTCACCTTGAATCGCATCTTCTGGACTCATCTTTGACGTCATGACCTCCCTTTGGCACCATGATCCTTATTTGCCAGAGAGAAACCCAGAGAATCCCCAATGGAGCCTCACCTGTGCATATGCAGAGGTCTATCCAGACGCCCCGGGGTACACACCGCATGGCATCCTCAGGACCCTGGGTGCTCTCCAGCCTCAATCAGCTGGAAAACGCCATTTACCCTCAAGCAGCCAGCACCTCTGAATGCCGGGGTCTCAGTCCCCGTGTGTCACCCCTTGCTCTGACTGGAGACGCCGGGAGCCGGGAAGCTGTGGCCCCTGGGAAACAGCTCACATGCCTTGTGTGGGAATGTTTTCAGTGCACTTTGACGTGACTCACATTCTCTCCCTTCACTTTTGGGTGTCTGTTAGAGCTGCTCATGTGGTTCTCTCCCTCCAGGGACCCTGAGACCACCACCCAGCCTGGTGAATGCAGGTACAGCCTGTGAGCTGAGTGCCAAGGTGACCTGTCACTTCCAGGAAGGACCTTCACTGGCCAGGGTTTGCTTGCCACCCTGTCTTTCCCCTCTCACGTGGGGACCAGAAACATTTGAGACGGTAGTGATGCCCTCCCAGGCATCAGCCTGGGTCCCTAAGTGGCAGCAGTGGGCAGGGCTCTTGCTGACCTGGGAGGGGATGCTCAGGTGAGCAGAGGCACCTCTGCTGGGTCAGTTACTGAGACACGGGGGCTGTCACTGAGACACAAGGCTGTCCGCTGCTGCTGCAGTGTGAGCCGGCCTCTCCTGTCTGATGCTCTTGGATCTTATTACCCAGTCTCTTGATTCTTCTGTTACCTGCAGGCAGGTGCGGGTCATGCACTATGTAAGTAAGCAGAAGTGTGAACACAGATGCCCCATGCGAGCGCAGGTGCACTCCCCTGCTAGTGCTGGCTCCTCACTGTCTGTCTGCCGGCCTGGGAAGGAATGCCCTTCCCTGCCCAATTCCCAAGTCCCCCACCACTTGTGGGGCCCGACTCCACTTCCCCATCCACTCCCCTAGAGGTCTTCCTGGACAAGCCCCCATCGAAGAGCTCCCTCCCTCCTCCAGCCCTGATTGTGAATCCTGACACTTGGTGTCCGCTTTCTCTGTGCACTGCTCTCTATGTCTGTGTTCAGCTATGGTGTGCACTCAGAATGGCACAAGAGCTCATGACTCTGAGGGGCCAGCCTGCGGGGCTCAGGGACAGGGCTGCGTGTGGGGGCAGGGGCATTCCAAAGAGGAGCTGTAGGCCCATTTTGCAGTGGGCAGGGGATTGTGGCTGCCTTCCTGGAGGAGGAGGCTGCAGGCATGTCACCAAGTGGCCATACCTGGACTGGAGCCTAAGTCTCTCGGCCCCTGCCCAGAGCCCCTCAGGACATGGCACAGCCTGCAGCCCCTGAGAGAAAGGAGCTTCCACCTTGGTTGGAGCCAGGCTCCTGCCAGGCTGGGAGAAGCTCCAGGTGGATGCCCCTCAGAGACTAGGTGCCTCCCCCCACTGGGGAGTCCTAAGCCCCTCACCCAGCTGCTGCTTGCTGTCAGGAAGAGCAAGTCCTGCCCACGGGCCTCCTGGTCAACCACCTATTATCATCCTCCACATCCAGCCCAGCATCCAGAATATCCCAGCTGCTTCCAGCAGTTGTGAGGGCAGCCAGCCTGCTGCTGAGAGGTTAGTTTTCCAATTACTGCAGCTCCGCGGCAAATAATGGCCCGAGCAGGCATTAACAAGGCACTTACGGAGAGGAAACTGCAATCTGGGCCCACTGGGGCGGGGGTGGCGGCCCCCGGCGGCTGCTCTCTCCTTACGGTGGCTCTGCCCACACCTGTCCACCCAGGTGTTTCCTCAGGGTCCACCCAGCATCCTGCCAGATGGAAAGCCAGCGGCAGTGACTTCAGGCCCTGCTGCCCTGGGTGGAGCAAAAGGCCCGGGGACCAGCTGCGGGCTGGTAGGGCCCCTGTGGAAGTTGACCAGGGCACGAGGAGCAGAGGGTCAGAGGTGAAGCAGAGCCACCTCTGTGTCACCCCATGCGTTCCGCCGTCCTCCAAGCTCCACACACACAGCCTGAGGCTGCTGCATCAAAACAGACTGCCAGCACCTCCAGGAAGGGGAAGCCAGGACTGCAGGGGGCAGGGGCCTGTCCTGGTCACTCGGTGGGAGCTGAGGGGGCCAGGGCCCCATCCTGTGCTGGTTATTAGGAGGCTGCCTGTGCCAAGGCCTCTGGGGAAGGAAGAGACCCAGCCAAGGAGACCCGTCCATCAGGCCCAGCAAGCCCATCACCCACCTCGTAAGTGGCTGGGAAGCCTGTGGCCTCCAGGGCAAGACCTCCCAGCTTCACTCAGCACACAGCTTTGAAAATGTGCTGCAGCCACCGAGGGTCCCCGAGGACTTTCCCCACTTTCTTCCTCAAGGACACAGCCTGAGAACAGAGGTTCCAGACCCAGGTGGCCCCGGACCTTCCTGGCACGGTCAGAGACTTTGGGCAATGACAGCCCCACCAAGCCTCAGTGTCCATGTCTGAGAAGTGAGATCCCCTAACCCTGCCGCTCCCTGACAGGCAGCAGCTCACTGGGCACCCTGAGCAATGCCCCCCGTCAAGGGGCTGCAGCGACACTGAGGAGCCGGCCTGAGAGGAGGGACAGAGCCTTCAGGGGCTGATCTGGTTCCACCTCCGGCCGAGCTGCCTTCAGGAGTCACTGAACCACTCTGACCCTCGGAGTCCTCGTGCCTGAGCCAAGCCCAAATGTCCTGCTCTGCCAGCTTGCACCAGGTGCCATGGAGGGGGGCGCATGCCGGCTGTTCTCCTCAGGCACCATGCTCAGCCTCTGCCCTCATCCTTCCATGCTGGCACTGGGCTCCCAGGGTGGGTCCTGGCTGGGGACTGCATTGCTCACCGGCACGAGGAAGGGTCACTCCTGGTAGAGTCTGGGTGACAGCCAGCAGTTAGGAAGGGCAGGGATGGCAGTGGCCAGCCTGCCCAGCACCACACGGGCAGTGTCCATTCCCCAGGGCCACCCCACTGCGCCTGTGGCTGCCACACAAAACCAAACCCGTAAACCACAGGCTGCAGGGAGGTCACCAGTGGGATGGATAACCTGCTGCCTCCTCCAAGAGCATCCGCGTGGAAAGATCACTCTTCCCCGATGGGCCCAATTTTTCTTCCTGCCCCTCCTCCTGGCAGCAGCCTCCCCGAGATAATGACCACAGAGCAGCCGCATTCTAAAGCCCCGGCCAGGACCTCTGCGCGGCTGTGGCACTGCTATCCACTCTGTCGGCTCCAAGGCCTAAATTACCGCGCAAAGGGAGATGGATGGCCGGACCTTCCTGGCTCAAATTGATTCTCCACTCAGTGCTGGTGGCGACGCATCTCCCCGGCGATCATCGAAAAACACTTTTTTCTCTGCATAATGGCCCAATTCAGGAGCTTCTTGATAGGAAGCAAAGATGGATATCTAATCACTGACTAATGGGGGCACAGGCGGAGGGGGCAGCCAGCAGCAGGGTCGCCCCAAGGCACAGGCGTTGAGAGGGGACAGGGAGGGTACGGTGGCCCTGCCACGGGGGTCCAGCTCCTCCCCCTCCAGCCCTGATGCCTCTGCTGGGACGGGAGGGTCCGCAGAGGTCCGCCCGCTGCGCTAGGCAGACAGTCAGGGCTGGAGCTCCTCTCAGGGTCACTGGGACCTGAAGTCGTGGAACCCTGGCCCTCACTGCTTTGTCAAGAAGACAGGCAGACCCCACACACAGAGGGCGTCCTGAGGCAGGAGGGATGGCCCATGGGACACCCCGGGCACCGACTCCACGCTGGTTCTGCTCAACGTCAAGACACAGAAGGAGAGGGGTCGAGAGCCTCCCGAGGTCACACAGCTAGCAAGTGGTAGAGGGGGACGGGGCTCCCAGGCCTGCTCCAGCCCCTGCCTCCACGCCTCTTGGCAGCAGCTCCAGGGGTGCTCTTGCTAAGCACTGGACGGTCCTGATGGATTTAGCGCACAGGCTGCTTACTGAAGAGTCCTAGGCAACAAAACCTCCATCCTAGGCTTTCTTTGCTACCACACTGGGCCCCTTCGCCTCATTGCCTGCCCTCATCCCTCCACGCTGGAGCTGGGCTCCCAGGGTGGGTCCTGTCTGGGGCCTGGATTACTCATGGGGAGGGGTCATTCCTGGTTGAGGGAGCAGCCTGGGTGACAGCAGCAGTTAGGAAGGGCAGGGATGGCGGTGGCCAGCCTGCCCAGCACAATGTGGGCAGTGTCCGTTCCCCAGGGCCACCCCGCCTGCGCCTGTGGACGTGACGTGAGAGCTGGCAGGGCGGCCTCCCACTGGCCCCCACTTCTCTCCACTCTCCCCATCAAAGTGTCGCGTGGCTCTGGGTGAGCTACTTCCCCTTCCCAAGTCTGAATTCCGTCACTGGGAGGCCAATGTTGCCTCCAGGAGGGCTGTTTCAAGAATAAATGAATCAGTCTGTTGAATGCCCCTGGACGAGTATGTGCTCAATAAACAACTGTTGAAGCTGCAGGACAGGGACCTAGAGGTGGCAAACAGTACGGAGAGGGGCCCCTCTCAGGGGAAGCCACAGATAAGGGATTCATTCTTGGCGTAGGACAGAGGAAGGGTGGCTGGGGTGGCTGGCCAGGGAGCAAAGGAGAGCTGGGCTCGGGCAGTGGAGATCAGGGCAAGGTTTGCAGAGCAGACAGTCGACGCATCCCTGAAACCCAGACATCCAGCAGAGCTTTGGGGCAGACCTCAGTGAAGACCAGGTGGTTGTGGTTGAGGGGCGGGACCTGGCCGGCAGATGGGAGGCCGGCAGGAAGGAGCAGCTTGCTCTCAGGTGGTCCATATCTTCTCTGCACCCCCAAGATGTGTAGGTGGCAGAAAGGCAGAAAGATGGGGTGATCTGGCCCTGACGTAACTGAGTTTATCTTCCAGATTTTTCAGGCCAGCTTCCTACTTCCCTACTGTGACAGTCATAATGTGGATGGTGATGGCGAGGGTGGTGATGGCTAGAATGATGATGACAGTGATGGTGATGGTGATAGTATTGTGTTGGCGGTGACAGTGACGGCGACGGTGAGGGTGACGGTAACGATGACTATAGTGACAGCACTCGTGGTGACGGTGACGGCGACGGCGAGGGTGACGGTAACGATGACTATAGTCACAGCACTCTCGGTGATGGTGACGGTGATGGTGAGGGTGATGGCAACGATGACTATAGTCACAGCACTCTCGGTGACGGTGACGGTGACGGTGAGGGTGACGGTAACGATGACTATAGCGACAGCACTCGCGGTGAC
>NW_016107764.1:664180-677258 GCF_001604975.1 Cebus imitator | reverse complement strand
GATGACTATAGCGACAGCACTCGCGGTGACGGTGACGGCGATGAATAGAAATGGTTTTGATGGCGGTGGCAGTGCTAATGACAATGACAGTCATGGCATTCATAATCATGGTGATGGTGATTACAATGCAGTGGTGTCGGTGGTGATGGTGATTATAAGAATGATGATCACGGTAATGGCATTCATGGTGGCAGTGAGGGTGATGATGGCGGGAATGGTGATGATGGTGACGGTGACGATGCTGATGACAGTAACAGTGTTGATGTTGATAGCCATGATGGTGATGATGACAAGGACGGGAATGACAGTGACGGTGGCACTAATAACGACAGCTGCACGGATGACCCTGGGTCAGCAGTGTGCTGAATGCTTACTATTCTTACTTAATCCTCGCAACTCCCCTTTGAGGCAGGCACACATCACACACGCTGTGATGTGTGAGTGTGTGTGTGTGCGTGTGTGCATGCCTGGTCCTGGGTGCCTGGGTGCCAGCATGAGTGTGTGTGTGTGTGTGTGTATGCCCGCAAATCTGTGCATGCATGCCTGGCCCTGTGTGCCTGTGTGTGTGTGTGTGTGTGTGNGTGTGTATGCCCGCAAATCTGTGCATGCATGCCTGGCCCTGTGTGCCTGTGTGTGTGTGTGTGTGTGTGTGTGTGTGCGTGCGTGCGTGTGTATGCCCGCAAATCTGTGCATGCATGCCTGGCCCTGTGTGCCAGTGTGTGTGTGTGTGTGTGTGTGTGTGTGTGTGCGCGTGTGTGCATGTATGCAGGCACTGCCTGGTCCTGGACACAGGACACACTCCCTGACACATTTATCCCTGGGTCACTCGCAGGATGTGAGGCAGCACACGCAGTTCTCACTCCCCCAGGGTGCTGTGGTGGGCCTGTGTCTCTGCCTCCAGGGTCCCCGTGCGCAGCACAGCCTGGGCACAGGCGCACCCCCAGCTGCCGGGCGGACGGTCAGGTCAGCGGCTCCTTGAGCTCTGTCCTACTGGGGTGGAGTGAAATCTGCCCGCCCTCGGAGAGGCCCAGACAGCCAGGCCTGGAAAAGTAGGAAGAAGGGGCCTGTGTGGGCTGCTTTTATCTTTTTCACAAAACATTTTTTAAAATTACAAAGTCAATATTTGTTCAATGCAGAATACTGAAGAAACAAACAATGGACGGGAAGCAATCACCCACAATCGCACGGCAGGAAGACAGACCCCTCATGGTGGCCGTGCGCTCCTCTCCGTCCCACCCGCTCCCTGGCTTCCCTCTCCTCTCACACGGATCAGAAACAGGACCTTTCTTCCTGTGCATCCATGCCCAGCCGTTTATCTCATCGGCCTGCATTGGCAGGACCATGGGCCTTTTCCCGTTAACGGGTACACTCCGCACCAAATTCCCAAGCTCTGCCGCCGCTGCCTTGTTCATGCTCTGGGTGTCCACCGCTCCCTGGGTCCGGGCTGTCCTCGCATCCTGCCTCACAACAGCACAGGCTCCCGACTCCTGCTTCCACTGGGCCCTCTGCAGCCCACCTCCACCCAGAGGTGATGCAACCCCACCTCCGCCAGGGCCTCCCAGGGCTCACACCATGAAGACTGCTGGCCTGGGCATGAGATGTGCTTTCCAGGTCTCCCTGGCCACACCTGTGACCTCCCTTCACAGGCCCCCAGGGCAATGGGCAGGCTCCCAGACGTGTGCAGGCCACTCTGCTGATTGGCACAGCTCACTCCAGGGGCCTTTCCCTTGCTCCCACCACCCCCTAGACATCCTCTCCACAGCCCTGTACTCACCTTCGGGTGACTGTTTTAGTGCCATTGGCTCCCCCAGGCCCAGGCCCTGCAGGACAGAGCTGTCCAGCATTTGCCCATCACTTTACCTCTGTGTTCTCGGCACACAGCTGGGGCTGTCTCTGTACCTCCTGAGTAAATGAAGGCGGGAGGGACAGCAGTGTCACGCACGCTGTGGAATAAACATTATCCTACAAAGCCGTGGCCACTCCTTCAGGACAAGCTCCTCAAAGGCACCGTGGGATGAAGCAGGGTAACGCTTCTCAGCAGGGCTGCCACCCATCGTCCCATGTCCCCTGCGGGAATGCTGATGTAATGCCCACCCCCGCCACTGATGGGCCGTCAGGCGGTCCAGCCGCCGACACGGGCAGCGGCGTGTTTTTGCACTGGGAGGTGGCTGCCCGGTGGAGGCATCTGCCTCCTTGCTCAGATTTACAGCTGTTCCTTCATGAATGAAGTGAAGGGCTTTCCATTTGCGCCCTGACCATTGGCACAGCTTTGCTGACACGTTCCTGCTCATACCTTAGGACAGCCCGCGCTTGGCAGACTTTTTATTGTTTATTCATGATACTGTGTTCATGTCTTCAGCTCATCAACCTTTTGTCCAAACATATGTTGTGAAATATTTCCCTAGTTTCTTGTTTGCCTTTAACTGTGCTCATTGCTTGAGTCGTGAGGTTTGAATTTTAACACGGTCACATCCCCAGGTCCTCTGTGCATCTTGGTGGGTCTTACGTTTAGCATGTCCTAGGTGGACACGAGCCTGGGGGGAAGCGACACTTTCCGTGGCAGAATAGTGGCAGGGCCACGCTGGCGCACTCAGCAGATGCTGGCAATGAGGCCGTCTCCATTTCCAACCTGGCCAGCCTTTGGAAATTCTGAGTTTAATATCTATCTTCATAATGTCTCCCCAGTGGTACAAACACTTTCTCTTCTAATTTTAGCTCCATTGTTTTCTTGCCCTCGGGAAAAGCCGCAAGGCAGACGTTTTCGATTATTAAACCTCCTACGTGTGCTTTACATTTCATTTTCAAGATAAAACCCCAAAGGCAACAGTCAGGATGGGAGCACACGTTCACTGAAGTGGACTGGCCAGCCCACTCCCTTGTCCATTTCCCCGACCCTGGAGATTTCTGGGATCTGGTCATTCCCCAAGCTGCATGCATTCACCTGCTGGGGCTGCCATTGCCCAGGCTGGGTGGCTTAGACACCAGGATTCATTTCCTCTCCACTCCGGCGGCTGGAAGTCGGTCCTCAGGGCTTCGGCAGAGCTGGGCCCTCCCAAGGCCTCTCTCCTTAGTGTATAGACGCCATCTTCTCCCTGGGTCTTCGTGTGGTTTCGTGTCTGTGTTCAAGTCTCCTCCTCTTCTGTAAGGACACCAGTCATATAACGACCTCATTGTACCTCTAATCACGTTCTGAAAAGCCCTGTCTCCAAACAGCCACTAGGACAAGGTACGGGGGGCGAGGACTTCGACCTAGGAATTTCGGGGAACACGACTCAGCCCAGCACACTGCGCCATGGGTGCTTCTAGACTGGAGAATTACCCCCATCCCTCTACGTTAGCACCTGAGAATGCTTCAGCTAGAGGTAAATGTAAATACATTTATATATTTAAAAATATAAACCTGGAAAGGTACAGACTTTGGCTTTCTTTTTAAGCCAACCCTGAATCATTGATTCACCTGTCCCTTCCTCGTCTACACTGTGGGCTCCAGGGCAGGGCAGGAGAGTGAGCTTTCAAGGCGGCAGGGATTTGCCCTGTAACTTGAGGGAGCTTGCCCTGCCTTTCGGGCCTTAGTCCCTACACCTGTGAAGTGGGGGTGAGGATAGCTCCCAGGGGAGGGGCCGTGGCTGCACCCTGAGGGGAGGCTCCTGAAACTTCTCTTGGGCCCATCTGTGCCCTTCCTTGTAAAATGCACTTTTACCAGAAACCCTACTAAGTCGGTTTAACAAGAACCCCGCATCCTTGGTATGTGATCTTCCTTAATATTTGATCAAGCTCCTCGTCCCCCACCACCCCCCAGGGAAGGCTTGGTCCCCTGGCCTGCCTTCAGCAAGCATCCTGTTAGGAGGATTTAGCCAAAACCCAATCCCCTCACCCCTGATGCTTCCTCCTGGACATTTCCATCCCCCAGTCCCACCTGCTCCTTGGCTGTAATCCCTACTTGCCAGGCTGTATTTGGAGTTGAGCTGTCTCTCTCCCACTGCAGAATCCCATTGCCATGGTCCCTGTACCTATCACAATAGGCCTGAATAAAGTCTTCCTCACCATCCCCTGACAAGCACCACTGAATAGCTGTTTTCCTAGCAATGGCCATCCGACTGTCTTTGCCAGTCAGCTATGAGGGGTGAAGGCTGGTGTGTGCCTCTTCCATTTCTGGCCCATCACACCCACAGTGGGAGGCATCAGTCTCTATTACCTGCTCTCTGTGAATGAAGAGGGCTGGGAGGACCTGGGGCAGGGAGGAGCTACAAGGGGGAGGGAGCCTGGGCCTGCCATGTGAGACGTCACCTGCTGAACAGACAAACTGTGCATGTCAGTGAGAGATAAATGTAAATGCATGCAGCCACTGAGATTAGCCTTGCCTCTGTTTTTGTCTGCGTTTGGTCCAGTGGTTAGCCTGCACTGCCCACTGTGCCAGCTGGTGCTCCCCAGCACATTCCATTCTGTGTTCCTTTTCCTTACATACTCATAACTTTCCACAGTGGCAAACACAGCTTACGGCATATATAAAAGATAAAGGCTTCAGAATATGTGTGTCCGTTTCAGGTAACAAAGGACCCATTTCATGATGGTTGAAGCATGGGTTTCATCTCATCTGTTAGGAAATGGAATCATCCTGGAGTGAATGAAGTCCATCTTCAGACGTGTGGCTGACAGCTCACGAATCGTCCCGGAGTGAACGAAGTCCATCTTCAGACGTGTGACTGACAGCTCACGAACCGTCCCGGAGTGAACGAGGTCCATCTTCAGACGTGTGACTGACAGCTCACGAACCGTCCCGGAGTGAACGAGGTCCATCTTCAGACATGTGACTGACAGCTCACGTTTTCTCACCTTTCCAAACGTCCACCTCCTGATCCTTGGCTCCCGTCCTTGGGTTTGTTCCCTCATGGTCGCAAGGCAGCTGCAGGAGTTGTAAGTGTCATATTTATGTCAACAATATCATAGCCAGTGGTGTGTATGTTAAATTTGTTACATCCAAGGTGCAAAGATGGTTTAGCAATGGGAATCCAATGTTCATCAACAGGAGAAAACGTGAGTCCATTCTGAAATGTTCCCGGGGGGGAGGGGAATACTGTTCTTAGTGAAGTGCATGAGGCTCCATGACATAGAACATCATGGTTGAATGTTATAATGTCAAATAAGAAAGCAACTCTCCACAGAATCCTTAGGATCTGATATTGCAGGTTGCCACATCTGTGAAGCTCAAACACAAGACATGCTGAATAGTATTCCATGTATTTTATATGACCATGTAAAATAAAGAAAGGGAATGATAAACTCACGGTTCAAGAGAGAGATTGCGTCTGTGATCATCTCATAGCTCCAGAGAGAGATCACCTCCAGAGGGTCCCGGGGATGGGGCACAGAGTTGCTGTGGAGGCAGAGAATGGCCAGCGTCCCCTTATTGCTGCATACAAACCTGGGCCACAGTTCCCAGCCTCCCTTGCAGCTTGGTGGTCACACACCTGAGTGTGTCTCATGACAGGCAAATGCAGTGCTGTGTCCCACTTCCAGGGATAGCCCCTACACAATTACCCATCATCTTCTATGTTCTTTCTGTACTCCATCACCTGCTGCGGGAGCTCCAGAGAGGACTTCAGGGCACTAGAAAACAGCAGAGCCACAGCAGAGACAGAGCTGTGGTCCTGAAGAACCCTGTTCTCCACCTCCATTTGCCCTGGACAGTGAAGTGAGCCCAGAATAAACCTTTCTCATGCTCGGCCTCTGAGAGTCGGGGGTGGTTATTTTAGCAGTTGATTGGCGCTGAGTGACATGGAATGTTCTAGCTCTGAAGTGATCCTTTTGTTATTATGAACTCACTTCAGTAGGTCTTTTCGAGTTGATCAAATACAGTCCACCCTCCGCCCTCTGTTTCTGTGGGTTCCACATCACAGATTCAACCAACAGCAGATTATATTTGAAAACAAAAGTATTATTCTTTTACTTTCAAATAGTTTAGAAATAATATTGTAAATGATTATTTTTAAAATAATATACAAATAATGTAATTTCATTTAAAATTATTTTAAAATAATAAAATATACAAATGTATATTTTATTATTTGCATAATGAATTTTTTATTGTATAAAAAATACAAATAAAAACAATGCAGTATAAGAACTATATAGCGTTTATATTGTATTGGGTATTATACATAATTTAGAGATGATTTAAAACACACAGAAAGATGTCCCTAGGTTATATACAAATACTGCACCATGCGGTATAAGGAACTTGAGAATCTGTGGATTTTGGGATCCGTGGAGGGTCCTGGGACCACTCCTTCCAGAGACTAAAGAATGACTGTAGCATGTAATTAAAATAATTTAAAGCATCGGTCTGGCCCCCACCCCAAAACTTTATGACCCCCAATCCTACTTCTAGAGGACATACCTCCTAAAGGCTTATGCTTTTATTTCTTTGGTGACCTACATCCTTAATTAGGAGATAAAAATATCGATTTCTTACTGGTTAACTTTAAATAATATCACTGCCTTTACTGAAATTAACAAATAATTAATGTATTAAATAATTAACGAACTAAAAGCAAGAGGACTAATTCAATGCACTCTTTCCTCTTGTTCCTCTTCTCCCTCCTGATACTGGATTCTCCTACGAGTGAGCTCGACACTCTCCCTTGCTGGCTGTGGAACTTTAAATCCCTTACAGCCCCTTCTTCCTTACCCCTCCTTTGGCATTGTGCTCTGCCCCAGACAAAGCTTCCTATGCTCTGTGGACTGATTGTACTTCAGCGCTGAGAGCCAAAGAACCAGATATCTGTTGCCATGACCAAATAAACACCACCGGGAGGAAGAGGGCCAGCTCTCCACCGT
Source organism: Cebus imitator (assembly GCF_001604975.1). Classification (NCBI taxonomy): domain Eukaryota; kingdom Metazoa; phylum Chordata; class Mammalia; order Primates; family Cebidae; genus Cebus; species Cebus imitator. The sequence goes on along the minus strand of NW_016107764.1, from coordinate 670,421 downwards.
GAGTGCACGTCCACTCCTCCTGAGCCGCTCGAGAAGACACTTGTCACCGAAGACCCACCTCTCCCTCCACCGCACGGCTGCCTGCCTGCCTTGGGGCGATGACCTTCACTTATGCTCGTCCTCTGTGGTTTTCATGGACTCATAATCTCTTCTGTTTTATCTTGTACTTCTTGCCTCTATCAGGGCCTGAGTTCCCCCTTCAAACTCTCCATCACGACAGTGCACGGCACCACGTTGTCCTCTCCTGGCGCCTCCAGCCTCCCGTCCCAGTAGGAACTGGCCCCTCCTTTCACTCCCTGCTGGTCAGTTGCCTGCCCTCTTCTTCTGGATGATTTCATCTCCTTTTTTTTGTTTGTTTTTTTTTTTTTTTTTTTTGATGCAGTCTGGTTGTGTTACCCAGGCTGGAGTGCAGTGGTGCAATCTCAACTCACTGCAACCTCCACCTCCTGGGTTCAAGCAATTCTCCTGCCTCAGCCTCCTGAGTAGCTGGGACTACAGGCGCACGCCATCAGGCCCAGCTAATTTTGGTATTTTTAGTAGAGACAGGGTTTCACCATGTTGGCCAGGATGGTCTCGATCTCTTGACCTCGTGATCTACCTGCCTCAGCCTCCCAAAGTGCTGGGATTACAGGCCTGAGCCACCGTGCCCAGACTCAAGTCACTTTTTAAGAGTAGCCAAATGAAAGATTGACTTTGAAAGTGTGAAAATGGCTTCATTCCGCCCTCACACGTGACTACTTGTTTGGCCATGAATAGAATTTCATCCGAATGCCAGGAGCCTAGGTACATGTTTCTTTCTAGCAAGTGCTGACAAGAGGGGAGATGTCAGTTGATTTTGTTTGTCTTGACTGTTTTCCTTTCTCTGGAAGTTTTTGGGACTTTTGGTGGTGGTGTTGTTTTTAATCTTAGGTGTTATGCAATTTTATGATAATGAGGCTTCCTGTGATTCCTTCCTCTATTCTTCCTGCTTGGAACTTGTAGGAGGCCCTTTCAGTTTTGAGGTCCGCGTTTTGCTTGAGTGCTCAGAAGTGCTTTTGCATTATTTACTGGATCATTTCCCGCCCCTTCCCTCCGTTTGCTTCCTGATGTGGGCATCCTGGAGTCTGCCTCCCATGTTCTTTATCTCTTTGCTTCTAAGTTCAATCCGTTTGTCTTTTTGTTCTGTGCCTTGGAGATTTAGCAAACTCCATTTCTCCTCCGCCTGGCATTTTATCGGGGGTGCAGTCATCTTTTAGAATCTAAGTGCTTATTTTGGTTGCCTGTGTTCCCGTTTCAAAGCCTGCTGGTTTTTATTTTACGGATATAATAGTCTCCTAAATATCTCCGAGTGTGTTAATTGGAGTATTTTTGGAGTGCTTTTCACCTAATTTGCTCTGTTTCCTCTGGTCTTAGTTTTCTTCAGTGTGTTATCTTCATTTCTCTCTTCCACACTGCCGGCTTTCCCCATGTGTGTGCCTGGTGGTCACGGCTGTCTATTCATAGACTGAATCTGAAGATGGGGGTGTGGGTGCTTCCTCTGCAGCTGATGAGCGAGACTTGCCCTTCGGCTCAGCCCGGCCCGGGGAATAATTCTGTCTTTGGGCTTTGTCGGGGGCCGGGAAGAGATGGGACTGCTGCAATATTCTCTGTAGAGGGAGGGGGGCATGGCCTCCTAATTCAAAATGTGAGAGTTTCACTCTGGGGTCTGATCCAGCTTTAGCCTTCCCCAAGGAGCTGATCCCATGACTCCAGTGACAAGCCACCAGGACTGTACCCGCAGGGTGCCACCTCTGCCTGCAACGTGATCCCACGTGTGGGGGAGGCCAGGGCTCCCTGGTAGGGTCATGCTGGGTGAAACTGAGCCAAGAGCTCCCTTTCCTCCAGGCTCTTCACCCCCGGCTGCCCCGCTGGCTTCCTCTGTGACCTGAGCCTCCCCCGTATCCCGTGGGTGGAATCCTGGCTGCGGCTGCGGCCAGGAGTTCCACTGCAGTTTCTTCTGGCTTTATAGGTCAGCTCACACCCCTCTGCTTGCCGTCTCCTGGAAATTTATTAAAATCTCTTAGTCATTGTTGTGAGGATTAAAACACAATTATGTATGCAAAGCACATCTTACAGTACCTGGCACATAAGGAGTGCTGGATAAATGTTAGCAATTATTATCACAGTCGGTTAAGTGACTTCCCCAAGATGAGAAGACCTCTTCCCTTAAGGAGGCCATGCTTCAGCAAGACAAAAATACGGTTACCCCCCAATAACGGCAGCCTCCCAGCACCCCAGCACTGGACAAGTCACATGGGGTTCTGTGCACGTGGGCTCAGTCCTTCCTCACACAGACCTCACCTCCCCTCTACTGCTGGGGCCAAAATACTTGATTTTGCTTCCACAGCAGGGTCAAAGGAGAGGCCTGCAGTGCCTACCACAGGTACCCCAGGAAGAGAGACCATTCCAGCTGAGGAGGCTCGTAGATGGACTCCTGGTAGTGATGAAATAGAGGAAAGAGGAGACTTAGACAGGATTGGAGGCAAGTGGCTCTCAACTAAGGGCATCTCCCAGGTGTTCCAGGGGCTAGGGGCACTGCCAGCATTTGGGAGAGCAGGCTCCGAGGAGGCCCTGTATCCCTATGTCACGGTGCTACCCCAGGCACGCTGCCCTCTCCTGCAGTGTGGGGCAGAAATGGAGATTTGCTTCTCCCATACCATGTAGCAAAGGGGATGACAGCACACCTGTGCTCAAGTTACCCCCTATGACACTCCACTTGCCCACCCCTCCTGGGCTGGATGAGGTGGGCCGCCTTGTGGAACAGCTCACACAGCAAGGAGGCATGTGCATCTTCTAAAATTGCAGCTGAGCTTTAGGAAAAACTGTGCAGGAATAAATCTTGCCCACATCCTGAACAAGCCTACAAGTGCCTCCTTCCCCAGTCCAGTCTCTGAATGAGAACGCCATCCAGCCAATAGCGTGGCAGCAGCCTTGGGAGACCCTGAGCAGAGGCCCCCACGAGGCTGCACATGGACTCCTTCCTGAGCCCCAGAAACTGTTAAAATGGGCGAGTGTCACTTTAAGCTGCTGAATGTGTGGTCATTTGTCACATAGCAATAGACAGGGACACACTGTGCTCCTGTGGCGTGCCAGACACTCCCTCACACAGGAGGACTGCCCTGCCCCGAGGGCCAGTGGAGGCCCTTGCCCCAGAAGTGTGGCTTGCATATCGAGGGCTAAACGTGCTGTGTGGTGATGAGGTGCCAGCCAGGCAGGGGCCTGCTGCCATCACAGGGGCCCAGAGGTCTCCCCTGTGGCTGGTGAGCCCTGCTTTCTGATGGGCAGTTGCTTACAGTAGCCCCGGCAGAGACAGAGCAAGAGAAAGGGGCAGCCAATCAGTGTGCCCTTCAGAGCCCTACCCTGCGTGAGTTCAAGTCATTATCAGACGACCGTGCTTTCAGGGGGACTCCATTTTCTACCAGGTGGAAAGGGCCCAGGAGCTGCTGGAGCGAAGGCAGTTGAGCTCAGAAACAAACGATTTCCCTCTGCCCGCTCACTCTCACGGACCTCACAGCAGGCCCTGGCTCCCGCTGCTCACTCAGCCCAGGTCCAACTGGAATAACCACAAAGGCTGACCCCCCTCCCCCGAGAGGCTTCTGTGTGCTCGTCACTGAGAACGGCCTGCATTGTAGGGCTAAGTTTCACAGGAACCTCGTGAGCAGGAATCCCGGCAGCTGCGTTTTACTGATGGAGAGACAGAGCGTGGGAAAGTGTGATGACCTGCTCAAGGTCACAGGGCTGGAAGTAGCAGTGCCAGGGTTGGAACCCCAGCTGCACAGTGTGGAAGCTCAACCACGGTTCTGCACTGCGGGGTCACCTGGACCTGAGTCTGCCCTGGCTGTGTGACTTTAAGCAAATTTCTAACCACTATGAACCTGTCTTCTCATCTGAAAAGTGGGTCCTGTACGAATCATACCTACCTCAGGTGGTTGTTGCAAAAATTAAAATGGCACCTGGGGGGAATGCAATAAAGGCGAGCCCCCCCTCGGAGCAGCCCCTCCGTCCCTGGGTGTGGAGCTGGAGCTGGATGGAGTGCCGTGTGCTCCAGAAAACATCTTCCTGCCCACAGGGATGGCAGACAGCCAGCTCCTCCAGGGGAGGATCTCAGGCATGGAAGAACAAGGTTACAGGGACTTGGCTTTGATGCTCAATGGCTCTGTGACCTTGAGAAAGTCACTTAGACTCTGACCTGCCATTGATTCCTTCCTAAAATGGCAACGCCATAATCAACTGCTCATGTTCCTAGGATTGCTTATATAAGACAATATTTCTGGGGCACTTAGAGAAAGGTCTGGCCCCAGTAAAGGTCGTTTTCCATGGCAGCTATGGCTCTTAAATCTCTGTGCCCTAGGGAGGAAGCATGGGCCACCGGGAACCCTGAGTGACCCTGGCAGTGCCTTCTGATTCTCTGAAATGGAGTTGTCTGGGCAACTCATGTCATCAGATTTGTCTGTGTTCTTATTATGTTTCAGGCCAGTTCTACAGTTTGCCAGGAAAAGAAACAATGGAGACATCATCTTATTCTCCCTGTGCCCGAGGAACTTAGAGTGTAATGGGGGGAGGGCTGGGAAGGAAGGGAGTGAACACTCAGGTGCACCTGCTGTGTGCTGGGTGCTTCCCGCCGTGCTGACTGGGGCCGCTTCCCACCGTTTTACACATCTCAGTGTGTGTAAAATTGGCTGTTTTGCAGAAGGAGAAATTGAAGTTCGAGGAACTTAAGGAAGCTGCCCAAGGTCACACAGACTAAAGATTGTCTCCTTACAGACATGCATTCAAGGAACCATAAATCAGGGAGAAAATGATAAGCATCAAAGCTATTTAAATGAGACAAGTCACTTGGCCTTCTGAGTCTTTTATCTTTATTGGCTAAATGCCTAGAGTCACGCCTGCTCCTTGGAGTTCTTGTGCAGATTCGATGATCCATCAAACATGAACGCCCCTAGCATGCTTAGGGCCACGTAGTAGGGGCTTAGTAAATGTTTGTAAATCAAAAATCTAAATGAGGGCTGATATTCAAAAAAGTTTTGAGGATATTAAGGAGGAAGATGATCATCTTAACTGAGGAGCAGGGATTAGGAATTTATAGAGCAGAAAACGTCTGAAATTGGCATTGCAGGAGTAGAATTTAAGCAGGTTCTGTAAGAGCTAAATGTTTCTAGGATAAGAGATTTTCTGAATGGTGAGATGGTGAGTGTGGAGGAGAGGGAGGGGTGCAGCCAAGGGGTGCCTTGAATGCATCCCATGGTGAAGTTCACAGGCAGAGGAAGCCACAGAGGGTTTTCGAGTCCGGGGTGGTAATGGGATCACTGTCCAGTTGGGGTCTCACATCTAGGATGGAATCCTCTTATTTCCAGGGTCCAGCGGTCTGTAGTTCAGTGGGCTCAGGGAGCTTTCTAATGATCACAAGTAAACTTGTCAACTTGACATAGTCACCTTCTTCCTGAACCACACACTTTGTAAGAGCCAGCCTGCCCAGCACCAGGGTTTAATCCAATGGATCTCAACAGAAGCGCAGCTGGTGCAGACACAAAATCTGGGGCCTGACCAGCATGAATTGGTCCACCTAGGGCAGGTACATCTCACTAGTAAGAACTCAGAATGTGATGGCCATTCAGGTCATCAAAGGGCAAATAAAAGGTCAGTGATGAAGGACAAAGTTTCTTGTATCAGTCCATTTCACACTCCTATAAAGATACTACCGCAGACTGGGTAATTTATAAACAAAAGAGGTTAAACCGACTCACAGTTCCACGTGGCTGGAGAGGCCTCAGCAAACTTACCAGCGTGGCAGAAGGGAAAGGGGAAGCAGGCACCTTCTTCACAAGGCGGCAGGAAAGAGAGAGTGCAAGCATGGGAAATGCCAGGCGCTCAGCAGGTAACCGGATCTCCTAAGAACCCCACTGACTATCACCAGAACAGCATGGGGTAAACCACCGCAGTGATCTAATCACCTCCCGCCAGGTCCCTCCCTCCACATGTGGAATTACAGTTCAAGGTGACATCTGGGTGGGTCCCCAGAGCAAAACCATATCACTCCCCTGTCCACTTCCAGTCATGAGGGAATAGCGAGGTATGGCACCACCCTCCCGTCATTAAGAAAATAACCTGGCCGGGTGCGGTGGCTCACGCCTGTAATCCCAGCACTTTGGGAGGCCGAGGTGGGTGGATCACGAGGTCAAGAGATCAAGACCATCCTGGTCAACATGGTGAAACCCCGTCTCTA
>NW_016107764.1:653337-664020 GCF_001604975.1 Cebus imitator | reverse complement strand
AAAAAAAAAAAAAAAAAAGAAAAAGAAAATAACCTGGAAGTCAGCACAAAGAAGTGAAACGATTCTTTGTAGATACCGAGCATAGGGCAGGACAGGCATATGACCGCAGAGGGAAGAGATGCAGACAAAGGGAGACCTACCATCATCTGGGACTCTTCCTAGAGATAGATGGGGACTGCCCCGCAGGAGCCAGGAGCCCAAACAGAACATAGAAATGTTGCTAAGTTGAGTTGACAGGAGATCAGAGTTCGGGAATGCCAGGGCAGCCAGAGTTTGCAGGGCATGGTCACAGAGAGGAGACAGCAACGCAGGGGAAGAATTCTAGAAATTGCATGGGATCCCCCAAAGTCTGACTAAATACTAGTATGCACAAGTGTGGGACAGTGAGGTGCGAGTTTAAACAACACGCAGAGTTCACACAGAGCATGGAGCTCCCTCCAGCCCTAATGGAGAGACTTCACTGAATACCTGTGGCATTTAGGACAGTGCCCAGAAGGAGCTAGGTCTGAGAAGTGGGGTTGAATTAATACTAACTTTATTAAAGTTTATTTATTTATTAATTTTTGAGACAGGGTCTCAGTCTGTGACCCAGGCTGGAGTGCAGTGGTGCAATCTCAGCTCACTGCAACTGACTCCCCACCACAAGCAATCCTCGCATTTCAGCCTCTTGAGTAGCCATGACTATAGGCTTGCACCACCATGTCTGGTTAATTTTTGTATTTTTTGAAAGATGGGATTTCACCATGTTGGCCAGGTTAGTGTGCAACTCCTGGACTCAAGTGATCTGCCTGCCTCAACCTCCCATAATTCTGGGATTACAGGTGTAATTATAGTAACCCAGAAGACATAGCAATATATTCTATTTGAAGTAAACAGAGACAAAAAATGCAAAATAAATAGAGTTTCAGTGGCTTGTGAGCTATCAAGCGGTCTGACATCTGGTAATTTCAATTCTAGAACATAGGGTATGGGAGTGCAGAAGACAGAAAACATATTTGAAGAAATAATGGCAGCAATTTTTTCATATTTCATTTTTTAAAAATTCCTCATAAATCTAAGCATCTTGTTAAACTGAAAGAATAAACACACACCATCACTGCCACGATCATCCTACCATCATCCCACCATCATCCCACCACCATCACCACCACCATCACCACCATCGTTCATTATCACCATCACCACCACCATCACCATCTCCATCACCATCACCACCACCATCACCATCACCATCACCACCATCATTCATTATCACCATCACCACCACCATCACCATCTCCATCACCATCACCACCATGACCACCACCATGACCACCACCACCATCATCACCATCATTCATTATCACCATCACCACCACCATCACTATCTCCATCACCATAACCACCATGACCACCACCATGACCACCACCACCATCATCACCATCATTATCCATTATCCCCTTCACTGTAACCACAACCGTCGTTACCAGTGCCACCACCATCACCACCACCATTACCAAGACACAGGATAAACAGAACATTTAAAAGTCAGCTAGAGAAAAACATTTAATGTAACATGGTGCAAAGATAAAAATAATCACAAACTTCTTGTCATAATTTATGCAAGCTAGAAAACAACAGAATTATATTTTTCAAGTGTGAAAAAGGGAAAAAAAACTTGTCAGTTTAGCATTCTATATGCAGCAAAAGTATCCTTCAAAAACAAAGTCAACATAAAACTCTTCAGACAAACAAAAGCTGAGAGAATACATTGCCAGCAGACCCGCGCTGTAAGAGTTGCTGGAGGAAATCCTTCAGATAGAAAGAAAATGACACCAGATGGAAACTTCAATCTGCACAGAAAAAAAGTGCTAGAAATTATAAATATGTGGGTAAATAAACAGCTCTTTTTTCTAATTGTTAAATTTATTTAAACAAGTTACTATTTAAAGTGAAAGTAATAATGAAATGTGAGGTCATAACATATGTTGAAGAAATAGAGGACAATAATAACGTAAAGGGGAATATGCAGAAATAAAATTGTTGAGGTTTTTACATTGTATGTGAACTGGCACAATGTTATTTGAAGGCAGATTTGGTAACCATATATATGGTAAACACTAGATCAAACGCAAAAAGGAAAAAAAAAACAAATAGAGCTAATGGGCCAACTCTGAGATAAAATTGATTCCTAAAACTTCCCAGTATAAAAGAAAGCTGGAAAAGAAGAAAGGGGGAAAAAGAAACAGATGGAACAAACATAAAACAAAGAGCAACATAATAGATTTAAATCCAGATATGCAGATAATTACATTAAAAGTAAAAGATAAAAAGCTTCCAGTTTAAAAAGAAATTGCAAGACAAGATTAAAACGCAAGATTTTATTGTCTGCTACCTACAAGAAACCAACTTTCAGTACAAAAACACATACAATTAAAAACAGAAGCATCTATGGCATCCAGGCACTAATCAAAAGAAATCTGGAGCCACTTGATTAATATTAGAAAAGTAGGCTTCAGAAAAAAATATTGTCAGGGAAAAAAGTGAGCTGCGATAATAGCATAGGTTCATCAAGACGGCATACTAATCCTCCGCGGGCATGCACCAAGCTACAGTGCTCCAGCATACGGGAAGAAAACGTGGGTAATCCTCCATGGGCACGCACCAAGCTACAGTGCTCCAGCATACGGGAAGAAAACGTGGGTAATCCTCCATGGGCATGCACCAAGCTACAGTGCTCCAACATACGGGAAGAAAACGTGGATAGAACTTAAAGGAAAAAATGGAATAATCCACAAACATGCTTAAACATTTCAACATCTAGCCTCAGTAATTTATGAAACAAATAGAAAGTTAGTAAAGACATAGCCAACTTAGAGGACACTATCAACCAACTTGACCCAATTAACTCCACCCAGGGTAGAAGAGACATTCTCTTCAAGTGCACAGGGAACATCTACCAAGATTTGCCCTGTACTCGGCCGTAAAACGAGCCTCAATAATTTTTTTTAAGCTGAACTCCGGGCGGAGTATGTTCTCTGGCCAAACAGAAGTACGTTAAAAATAAAGTAACAATTAGATATTTAGAAAATACACAAATATTTGCAAAGTTAAAATGACACTTCTAATGGAGAAATTATAATAGAGCTTATAAGAGTGTTTTAAACTGAATGAAAACTAAAATGACCATATTACAAAACTTACGAAATACAACGAAATCAGTGCTCAGAGGAGAGTGTATTGCATTAAATACTTCTTTTAGTAAAACGAAACCTCTTAAATCCATAACTTAAGTTTCCATACTAAGAAACTCAGGGAAAGATAACAAGATAAATCCAAAGTCAGCAAAGGGAATAGTAAGATATAGGAAATGGCAAATTAAATGAAAGAGAAAGCAGGATAACAGAAAAATCAAAGAAATAAAAACTGTTGGAAGAAATCAATCACACTTAAAGACAACGCCTAGTGCCAGCCCAGAGCCAGGTAGACTCACTGGGTGTCTAGACCCAAAAGAGAGATAGCAATCACTGCAGCTCGGCTCACAAGAAGCCACATCCACAGGAAAAGGGGGAGAGTGTCACATCAGGAGGACACCCTGTGAGACAAAAGAATCCGAGACAGGCCAGATGATAGTCCATAAAACGAGTCTCAATAAATTTAAGAAAATCGCAATGATAGCAGGCACTCTCTCAGACCACAGTGGAATAAAACCGTAAATCAACTCCAAAAGGGGACGGCAGAACCATGCAAATACGTGGAAATTAAATAACGTGCTCCTGAATGAGCACTGGGTCAAAAACGAAATCAAGAGGGAAATTTCAGAAATTCTTCGAACTGAATGCCAATAATGACACAACTTATCAAAACCTCTGGGATGCAGCAAAGGCAGTGCTAAGAGGAAAGTTAATAGCCCTAAAGGCCTACATCAAAAAGACTGAAAGGGCACAAACTGACCTTCCAGGGTCACACCTCAAGGAACTAGAGAAACAAGAACAAATCAAACCCAAAGCCAGCAGAAGAAAGGAAATTACCAACATCAGAGCAGACCTAAATGAAATTGAAACAAAAAAAAGACAAAAGATAAATGAAGCAAAAAGCTGGTTCTTTGAAAAGAAAAATAAAATTGACAGACCATTAGCCATAGTAGCCAAGAAAAGAAGAGAGAAAATCTAAACAACATCACTAAGAAACAAAACAGGAGACATTACAACTGACATCACTGAAATATAAAAGACCCTTGAAGGTTACTGTGAACACCTGTACGCACATAAACCAGAAAACCTAGATGAGATGGATAAATTCCTGGAAACACACAACCCTCCTAGCTTAAATCAGAGAGAAGTAGATAACCTGAACGGGCCAATAAAAAGCAGAGAGATTGAAATGGTAATTTAAAAATTACCAACCAGAAAAACACCAGGACCAGACAGATTCACAGCAGAATTCCACCAGACATTCAAAGAAGAATTAGTGCCCATCCTTTTGACACTATTCCACAAGATAAAGAAAGAACCCTCCCTAATTTAGTTTATGAAGCCAGCACCACCCTAATACCAAAACCAGCAAAGGTCATAGCCAAAAAAGAAAACTGCAGACCAATATCCTTGATGAACATTATGCTAAGACCCTTAACAAATCACTAGCTAACAATATCCAACAGCATATCAAAAAGATAATCCACCATGATCGAGTGGGATTCACACCAGGGATGCAGGGATGATTTAACATATGCAAGTCAATAAATGTGATACACCACATAAACAGAATTAAACATGAAAATCACATGAAACCTTTGCCAACTGAAGATAAGCGAAGATTTCTTAAGTAGGGTCTAAATACACACAGACTATAAAAGAAAATGTTGCCAAATCGATTTCAATTTGTGCAGAAGCTAAAGCCTTCTGCACTTTGAAAGACATTGTTAAGAAAATGAGCAGGGAAGACAGAGGAGAAAATATTTTTAATACGCATATCTGGCAAAGGTCTTGTAGTCAAGGTATACGATGCTTTTATTTTTATTTATTCATTTATTTGAGATGGGGCCTGGCGCTGTTGCCCAGGCTGGAGTGCAGTGTCCTAACATCGTGCCACTGCAACCTCTGCCCCCAGGCTCAAGCTACCTTCTGGCCTCAGTTTCCTGAGTAGCTGGAACTACAGGCAGGCACCACCACATCTGGCTAACTTTTGTATCTTCTGTAGAGACGGGGTTTTGCCATGTTGCCCAGGCTATTTTCTACACTGTTTTTAAGCTTAAGAAGATAAACAGTCCAAGAAAAAATGGTCCAAATTATTTGAACAAACACTTGGCAAAGAAGAAGATGATGATGAAATACAAGTGGCCAATAAGCATGTGAAAAGATGTTCAGCATCACTATCCATTAGAAAAATGCGAATTAAAACCAACATGGGAAAGCACTTACACCCAGCAGAATGGTCAACTTGGAAGAGGCTGACAGCCTGAACTGCTGGTGAGGAGGTGGAGCAACTGGGCCTCTCACATATAGGTGAGAATGTAAAATGCTATAACCATTTTGGAAAAAAAAAAATAGAAACTTCTTAAAAGTTAAACATACGCTTATCAAACAATCCAGAACTTTCGATCCTAGATAGCCACTAAATGTAAATGCATACATATGTCCACATAAAAACACACACTTGACAAGAGGCTCACTGGCGTCCAAGGGTTCGAGGCTGCAGTGAGCTATGACTGCACCACTGCACTCCAGCCTGGGTAACAAGAGCGAAACTCCATCTCAAAAACAAAAAACAAAAAAAAAAACTCTAAACTTCCATGCTTCAAAGGACACTATATGTATATGTATATACAAACTCAGCATGTGAGAAAAATTTCGCAAATCATGGATCTGTTAGGGCCTAGTATCCACAATATATAAAAACTCTTACAACTCAACAATAAGAAGACAAATAAACCAATTTAAAATTGAAAAAAAGATTTGAGTAGACAGGCTGGACGCAGTGGCTCAAGTCTGCCTGTAATCCCAGCACTTTGGGAGGCCAAGGTGGGCAGATCACAAGGTCAGGAGTTCAAGACCAGCCTGACCAACATGGTGAAACCCCCTCTCTACTTAAAAAAAAAAAAATTAGCTGGGCCTGGTGGTGCATGCCTGTAATCCCAGCTAATAGGAAGGCTGAGTCAGGAGAATCACGTGAACCCGGGAGTTGGAGGTTGCAGTGAGCTGAGATAGTTCCACTGTGCTCCAGCCTGGGCAACAGAACGAGACTCCGTCTCAAAAACAAAACAAAACAAAAAATGTGAGTAGACATTTCCTCAAAGGCGATCTACAAATCTCCAGTAAGCACATGGAAAGAAACCCCGTGTCCCTGGGCCCCAGGGAAATGCAAAGTGAAACTGTGAGACAGCCCTGCTCTCCCGCTAGGAAGGCTAGAATCAAAAGACGAAAGACGGCAGAAATACGCAGGGCTGGCGGAGAAACGGGCCCCACACCCACTGCCGGTGGGAACACAGGATGACACGGCACCGTGGAAGACGGTTCGGCAGCTCCTCAAAGAGCAAAACATGGGGTTGCTGGACCCAACCATTCTAACCCTAGGTGCAGAGTCCAGACAAGCTTTACAGTGTTTTCACACGAAAACGTGTACGCAGATGTTCACAGCAGCGTTATTCATGAAAGCCAAAAAGCAGAAAAACCCAAATGTCCATCAACCGATGAATGGAGAAGCAAAATGTGGTAAATCCACACAACAAAATATTATTTATCCTTGAAAACATATGAAGAATCAACACATGCTACAACATAGATGAACCTTGAAAACACTCTGCTAAGTGAAAATGCCAGGCAGGAAATGCTGCATGCTGTAAAATTTCTGCCATATAAACTCTCCAGAATGGGCCAATTTGCAGAGACAGAAAGCAGGTGAGGGTTGCCAGGGTGCGTGGGGGCAGGGAGAAGGTAATGGCTGCTAATGGGCGTGGGGTTTCCTTTGGGAGTGATGAAAATTTTCTAAAAGTAGATAGTGGCGTTGGTTGTAGAACTCTGTAAATATACTAAAACCATTGCATTATACATTTTAAATGAGTGAATTTTGTGGTATGTGAATTATGTCCCAATAAAGCTGTTATTAAAATGGAAAAGCAATCAATGGATAAACAAATTGTAGTATATTCATACTATGGCAATACTACTCAACAATAAAATCGAGTTAACTACAGATATATATATATGTATACATATATACATATATACAGAAAGCACAGATAAATCTCAAAAATATACTGAGCTTGAGAATCCAGACACAAAACAGTGTGTCCTTTAGGATTTGATTTTACAAGTCTCTAAAAGCACAAATCTAATCTAGATCGAGAGAGCAGAGCCACAGTTGCCTGAGGCTGGGGCAGGGGAAAACGGGCTGGGACGGCAGGAGGAAATTTCTGGGCTGATGGGAATGTTCTTTGTCACGATGGCAGTGTTGGTCACACAGGTGTATACACTTGTCAAAAAATCACATAAATGGGCACTAAAATGTGTGCAAGGTGCCACGTGTAACCCATGCCTGCTTTAATGCAGCTATTACCTACGACAGATAATATTCAGCGCAGTTCTCATGTGAGATCTAACTTCAGTCAAGTTGTCGTGTGGACTTCATTGCTGGCCCGGCACTGGGCACCAGGAAGAAGGAGGTAAGCAGACAGAGTCCCTGAGTTCACGACGCTTACATTCTAGGACGGAGCCAGACAGATGAACAGTATTTGAATAAATAACTGTACAATTACATTTGAAAAGAGTCTGCAAATTTAAAGAAGACCTGCTACTGCACAGAGTCCCTGTGCAGGGGGCAGGCATCCTCAGGGAGGAATTCTTGAAGACACGGGATTGAAATAGTGAAATGAAGGCTGAAGGGTCAGATGCTAAGGATACACTAAGAGAGTCGGGCAGAGTAAGTACATTTGTCTGATATAAATGGGATCCTCTGCCCAGGTAAAGTCTTTATTTCTTCATTCGTGAGTCCTCAAGCCCACATGTATTAGTCAGGGACAGCTAGGCTGTGCTGCAGTAACAAATAAACCTCCACATTTTAATGACTCACACCATTTCTGGCTCTGCACAGGTCAGAGTGGGCAAGTGTTTCTTCTCCACAGCTCTTCCCTAAGCTGTATCCCCTTCCATCACATAACTCTGTCACCTGGGGCTCCAGGCTCCCTGGTCACTGCTGCCTGAGTCATGACGAGATGTATTTTTAGCCATGTCCATAGGCATCTTCCATTACTCCTGTCCATGTTCCCTTGGACTCTGATATATGGTGTTCAACCTAGCTGCAAGGGAGGCTGGGAAGTGCAGTCTTCCTGTGCGCCCTTCCAGAGGAGATGGAGTGATGGATGCAGAGCCCATCTGTGGTTCATGAATGTTGGAAAATTCTTACCCATCCTCACCTCACCTATGGTGGTGATGTTGCTAAGTGTTCTCCTAAATTCATTCCCCCAGTAAGCCCCATACAACATACTGCTTCAGCCACTCACCTTGCCTTCCCACAGGGCTGGCCGTGAGGGTTATCTTTTGTTTTTGTTTGTGGGGGTTTTTTTGAGACAGTTTCACTCTTGTTGCCCAGGCTGGAGTGCAATGGCACAATCTTGGCTCACTGCAACCTTTGTTTCCAAAGTTCAAGTGATTCTGCTGCCTCAGCCTCCCAAGTAGCTGGTATTACAGGCACCCCTCCACCATGACCAGCTAATTTTTTTTTTTTTTTTTTGTATTTAGTATAGACGGGGTTTCACCATGTTGGTCAGGTTGGTCTTGATCTCCTGACCTCAGGTGATCCGCCCGCCTTGGCCTCCCAAAGTGCTGAGATTACAGGTGTGAGCCACTGTGCCTGGCCCATGATGGTTATTATTAAAAATGATGAAGATGCTTCCAGACATGCAGGTTTCTGTGGTCTGCAGTGCTTAGATCCTACAGCCCACGATGGAGCAGCCACCCTGGGGTGGGAGCGGAGGATATGGGACTGGAAACAAAGGCTCCTAGCCCTCCTCCTCCTCCTGTTCATTCACCTTAAGACACGATTCCACCATGTAACCTTTAGGATACTCAAGGTCACATTCCTGTGGAGCTGCTGGGACTCAACCAGATGTTGGGATTCCAAGTCTAGCTCCCTTCCCATCATCTCTTGCTCTGTTACAGACTGAGTGTTTGTGTCTTTCTAAAATGCATACGTTGAAATCCTAACCACTGATGTGATGATATTAGGAGGCAGGGCCTTTGAGAGGCAATTGGGTCATGAGGGTGGAGCCCTCACAGCTGGGATTAGGACCCTTCCCAAAAATTCCATGCAGAGGGCCCTTGCCGCTTCCACCATGGAGGGCACAATAAGAAAATGGCTATCTGCAACCCAGAGGAGGGTCCTCCCCAGAGCCCAACCCTGCTGGTGCCTCGATCTGGGATTCCAGCCTCGAGAGCTGTGAGAAGTAAATTTCTGTTGTTGACAGCCAGCCAGTCTGTGGCAGGTTGTTACAGCAACTGGCACGGACTGAGACACTGTCCTTCTGTGGTAGGTAGAACTACACATCCTGCATCCTTATCAGATCTTGACGAGCATCCAATTAGAGGACAGCATCTCGAGGCTTTAACGCATCAAGGGGCAATGTTAGCATTGCTTAGATGACTACAATCACTGTTATTATTATCCTTGTTGTTATTTTTCAGGCTGCCCTTCTGGAGGGAGGTCATGCCTTTTTCTGGCCCCTGCACAGTTCTAAAATTTCCTTTGGCCATTCACTTTGAACACACACTTCCCTCCTCTGCTCTTAATGAGGAAAATATAAGTTAATGAGCTTGTAAATGAGCCTTGGGGCCATTTCTGGGGGTGAGACTCCAGCGCAGTGTTTGCCCAGCGTTGTGAAGATGGCTGTTTAATAGGGGAGATGTAAAGGAAATTGCATAACCCTGAGCGCTCAGCTATCACCAAAGCCATAATGCTATAAACTGGGATTGTCTTTAAGATTGAACTTTTCCCCCCTCTCCAGGGCTATTAAATATCTCCAAGGAAATTACTGTGGAGGAGTGGCGTGTAGCTGGGCTTTCCTTTGGAGCACGCTGGCTTTCCAGAGGCCATTCCTCCTGCAAAGAGCCCGCAGGTGTTCTGGGAAGCCTGAGCCCTCACACTCAGCTTTAATTGTCCCCAGCAGCACTTCTGGTGAGAAGCGTGGCATTTTCGGTTTCTTTGCCTCTTGTAGAATGGGGATAATAGGAAAAGAAGTGGCGTTTATGATGTTCCTTGTATGCGCAGAGCCCGGTTACAAACATTTTCTTAATCCTCAAAAAATCACTCACAAAGTAAGCATTATGCCCATTTTGCAGGTGAGAAAACCAAAATTCACAAATTAAAAATTAGGGGCTGGGTGCTGTGGCTCATGCCTGTAATCCCAACACTTTGGGAGGCTGAGGTGAGCAGATCACTTGAGGCCAGGAGTTCAAGACCAGCCTGGTCAACATGATGAAACCCTGTCTCTATAAAAGTTAGCCAGATGTGGTGGTGGGCACCTATAATCCCAGCTACTTGGGAGCCTGAGGCAGGAGAATTGCTTGAATCCAGAAGGCAGAGGCTGCAGTGAGCTGAGATCAAACCACTACACTCCAGCCTGAGAGAGAGAGGGAGCCTCCATCTCAGAAAAAAAAAAAAAATCAGGCCAAGATGAAGCTCCAGGGTCATGATCGTTGCTATGTACTTCG
>NW_016107764.1:650856-651992 GCF_001604975.1 Cebus imitator | reverse complement strand
AAAAAAAAAAAAAAAAAAAAAAAAGGTGCTATGACGTGGGTCCTAGGGCCAGGGGACAGACAAATTGTTTTTGTTCATCTTATGTGGCTTTGGGCCTCTATGTCCAAACAGATTGTGAAGTGTAATTAGGATTCACTTCATTTTAACAAATGGCACCTTGCCAAGCACTAAGGGAAATGGGAGATGGAATGAGACGTGTGAACTCAGCCTTGAGCTCATGATTTAATCTGTGTGGGATAGGCCTTCCCTGATAAACAATTACAGTGCGTCAGATATTGATGGGGATCCCATCTCTGGCGTAGGAAGTTTTGTTAAACCTGGCGGTTTGAACCCAGGAGCCTACCTCAGCTCTCTCGGAGAGCCCTGTTAAAATAACAGGAAAGGGAGAAAAACACAAAATCACAAGCACAAAGAAACAGTCGGGAGCAAAAGAGAAAAATGTTGGCACAGCTGCCGAAGGTAGAAAACGGGTGGACAGGGTAGACTGGTCAGCCAGCGGAAGGTGGGAACGGGAGCAGGTGGGGAAAGGAAAAGTACCCAGAGCCATTCCTCAGGAGCACATGGGAGCCAGGGACACGGGCAATCCCAGGGGCCGGTGAGAGTGAAGGTGGGGCTGGAAAAGGGAAGTGTTTTCGAAGTCTTTACAATGAGAAGAGAGACCGTCCCTTCCCTCTCCTCATCCCCAAGCAACAGGGTAACAACACGTCTCTACATCTAGCCGGGGCCTCGAGACTTACTTCTTGGAGATTGTAACCTAAATGGGCTCTAGACTGGACACTAGAAAGAGCTGAGGGCAAAGTCTCGCAGATGACATGGGGGCCACTTGGAATGGTGTGTGTTAACCAGTGTGGCCTCAGAACCCTTCCACACCCCGCGCTTAGCCTGCTGGAAGCCAGGCTCATGAGCCCAAATAGAATGGGGAGATGTGCGCCAGGATACCCACAGAGGGACGTGCACCGGGGAACACACAGAGAGATGTGCGCCGGGGAACCCACAGAGGGATGTGCACTGGGGAACCCACAGAGGGATGTGCGCCGGGGTACTCACAGAGGGATGTGCGCGAGGGAACCAACAGAGGGATGTGCGCCGGGGAACCCACAGAGGGATGTGCGCGAGGGAACCCACAGAGGGATGTG
>NW_016107764.1:633813-650571 GCF_001604975.1 Cebus imitator | reverse complement strand
GCCGGGGAACCCACAGAGGGATGTGCGCCGGGGAACCCACAGAGGGATGTGCGCGAGGGGACACACAGAGGGATGTGCGCCAGGGAGCCCACTTGCTGAAGAGGAAGGAGTGACAGACACTGAGAGCCAAGCCACAGCCACCTTGTCAGGATGCACTGGGTCTCCTGCAGGACAAAAATACAGAGTGGCCAATTAATATTTTGTGATTGACTCACAAAATTGAGAAGACTTCCAAGGCTACTCAACGTGAGGCAAACTTCTTTACATTCTTCTGAAGTGAAAGAGAAAATCAAAACAAACCAAAAGGGATAGACCAAGATATCCTAGATGAACCAGCGACAGTAATGCATGGAGGGAAAAAAGTGACCACAGGAACAGCATGTCATTCAAAAGTCCCGCGAAGCCCAGGCGTGGTGGCTCATGCCTGTAAGCCCACCATTTTGGGAGGCCAAGGTGGGCAGATCACCTGAGGTCAGGAGTTCAAGACCATCCTGACCAATATGGTGAAACCCCATCTCTACTAAAAATACAAAGAAGTAGCCAGGCATGGTGGTGCATGCCTGTAGTCTCAGCTACTCTGGAGGCTGAGGCAGGAAAGTTGCTTGAACCCGGCAGGCAGAGGTTGCAGCGAGCCGAGATCGCACCACTGCACTGTAGCCTGGCGACTGAGTGAGACTCTGTCTCAAAAAAAAATAAAATAAAATAAAAAAGAGAATGAAAAAAAAAAAAAAAAAAAAAAAAAAACAAAAAAAAAAAAAAAAAAAAAAACAAAAAAAAAAAAACCAGGGTACCACAAGAAAGAATAACTAGGAATAGGAACACAAAACTCTCATGAATTAAAAATTAGAGAACTAAAAAGTTTAACTCAATAGATTACATATATGTATTTAAGATGGTGTTTTGCTTTTATCTCTCAGGCTGGTGTGCAATGGCACAATCTCGGCTCACTGCAACCTCTGGCTCCCAGGTTCAAGCGATTCTCCTGCCTCAGCCTCCCAAGTAGCTGGGATTACAGGCATGCGCCACCACGCCTGGCTAATTTTGTATTTTTAATACAGACGGGTTTTTATCATGTTGTCCAGGCTGATTTCAAACCCTGACCTCAGGTGATCCATCAGCCTTGGCCTCCCAAGGTGCTGGGATTACAGGCGTAAGCCACTGCACCTGGTCAGAATATATTAAAGATAAAGAAATTTTCTAGAAAGTACAACAAAATAAAAGATAAGAAAATAAGAAAAGTTAGGCAGGGCATGGTGGCTCACGCTTATAATCCCAGCACTTTGGGAAGCTGATGCGGGCGGATCACTTGAGGTCAGGAGTTCGTAACCAGCCTAGTCAACATGGCAAAATCTCACCTTTACTAAAAAAAAATACAAAAATTAGCTGGGCGTTGTGCTGGGCACCTGTAATGCCAGCTACTCGGGAGGCTGAGGCAGAAGAGCTGTTTGAACCCAGGAGATAGAGGTTGCAGTTAGCTGAGATCTTGCCGCTGCACTCCAGCCTGAGTGGCAGAGTGAGACTCTGTCTCAAAAAAATAGAGGAAGAAAGGTTAAGAAGCTAATGATTCACTCAAGAGGTCCAATGTCCAAATGATGACACTTCCAGAAAAAAGAAAGCAGAAAATTGAGGGAAGAGAAAGTTGGCCAAGAAATAAATTAAGAAAACTGGCTTCTAGTTGAATGGGTGCCTCTTAGTGTAATATTCAAAATATCAGGGATAAGAAGACCTTCAAGGGCTTGGGGAAGAAAAAAATCAGGCATAATAATGCACCGGTCTTCTCAAAAGTAGCACAGGAAGTTAGAAGACAGAACATTTCTGAGTATTCTAAGGAAAAATTCATTTTCAATGAGAAGTGTAGAACCAGCCAAACTGGAAATCATTTCAATGACGGACCAAAGACGTCAGAATGTCGAGTTCTTTTTTCCTTGCACCTGTTCTCGGTAGCTCCTGAGGAACGTATTCCACATGAATGAGAGCATATACGATAAAAGAGGAAGACATGGAATGCAGGTCACAGGGATCTCATATGGAAGACAGATGAAGGGTGACGGACTGGCGAGAATTCAGGATGGCCGGCCACAGAGCGGTCCTTCCACGGGGAGGCAGGAGGATGGAAGGCTTGAGAAGGAACGGCTCCAGGAACGAAAGAGAACTGACGGATGAGCCGGCGTGGCTCCAACACGCCGGGAAAACCTCCTCTCCCCATCGCTGCCAGAATGTCTAGCTGAACTAATACAGGCACATGAGCAAATTAAACTGTTTGGTGATTATTAACTTCAGGAAAATCAAAAATGCCTAAGAGCAGAAATAAAATCGTTGCGTGCCATTTGACGCAGCCACCGCAGTTGCGACAGTGTAAACCATGAAGGAGGTGGGAGAGGGGAAGCGTGCGGAATGCCGGAGTCAGGAGAGCTGCGTCCTTAACTGTGGCTGTTCAAAGTCAATGGGCTTTATCTGAACCCAAAACATCAGGGAAGAGCCGTGTGGGCGTGGACTCAGAAGGAGGGAGTTAAGTGGCAGAAGAAAGAGCGTAAGTGAGAAGAGTGTTTTTTGGGGAAACAGAAGTGGGTAAGCCTTTTAAGGGAGGCTGATAAACCATGACCCTCTTCTGCAGTCAAGTTCTCAATCAGCTGAGGAATATGACAAAGGAGTCAGCAGACAGAAAACAAATTCCCTTTTTTACCAACAAAAGCTAAGTCAGAGTGAGTTGCTTGGTGTGAGAGCGGGCAGGCTTCTGCTGACTTTCTTTCTATGGATGTGTCCCACCGGTCTAGACCTTGGAGCAACCTGTCCAGAGAGTGAGTTTGAGTCCACAGGGAAAGACCCTCGCCAGTTACATCTGTCTCACTGGTCCAGGAGGAGAAGGGAGCAATTAAGACTGAGCCCTTCATGCCCCTTCACTGCATAGACCTTCAGAGGAATGCTCCAGTCCACTCAGCAGAACAGACAGACAGCTGCTGCCACCACTAATCAGAGACCACATTTCACCTTCATGGGGCAGGAGTGTTTGGGGAAGGATCTTTCTCCTGGAAACTAGAGAAGTGGGAAGCAATTATCCCCTCTATCAAGAGCCGGGAGCCAGGAGGAGTTGAGCAGGAGGCTCCTGTTTTCATTACAAGCTTTGTGAAACTGTGTGCATGCATTATCTTAATAAGAATAAAATGAAGGCTGAAAGTTGGTTCAGAGAAAAGCATTGAAAATAGAGTAAAAATGTAAACTGATTCGAGGGATGAGCAGGAATTCTTCAAGGCAAGATGTAGGCAAAATGTGTTCCCTCCTCGTTGGAGAGCCTGCCTCAAGGCACGGAGCTGTGAGAGCGTATCCTCTATTCACCACAGCACCTGAGGCTGTGCCTGTGTGGTTCTTGGAAGAGGAGAGAGACGTAAGATGAGGCTGTAAGGAGCTAGAACCGGGGCCAGGAAGGGCTTGTTTGCAGGATGTGTTGAAGAACTTGGCTTTTATCTTCTCCATAACATACGTGTGCTTAGCAAGTAGGGAGTGGAGAGGGGGCATGGCCGGATCTGGATTTCAGAGAGTTTATTCTTCCAGCATTACAGAGGACTGGTGTTTACAGGTAGAAGACAGGAAGACAGATGAGGAGGGCATGGAATCCTCCAGGTGAGAAGATAATTTGTTCACAGCAGCAGCAGCAGGCTCAGTCAATGAGCACAGCTGCTAGAGTCTGCTAACGGCAGAATGTAGTTGACCACCCCAAGCAGCATATGCTAAAGGCAAGTCTGTGCCAAGCGTGGATTTCTCCTCACCCGCCAAGCTGGCAGTCATGGGAAGTGGCTTTGCATCTGGTCCATACAGGCCAGGTGGTTCCAGAGATGGGACTTCTGGCATGTCATGGTGGGTGTGGCAGGACACCAGCTAATTGCTCTTGCTGGAAGGTTTTTTCCTGGAATCAGACTTTTGGGGCTGGCATGGGTACCTGTGCTGCCAGGAAAGGTTCTCTGGAGAGAGTGTGATGATCGATATGGGAACATCTATAAAGACTTTGGAGGGAAGTTAGTTTGGTAGGAAGATCTTGGAGCATCACAGATCTAAGGATGAAGGGAGTGTGTCAAGACAAGCGATGGAAAGTGAGTGGAAAAAGACAAGCAACAAGGTTTCTGGAATATGTAACCCAAGGAATCCAGTGGGAATAAGCTACGGATATGAAAGAGGCCTGGGACAAATCATATGGTCCTTGAATGTCAGGATGAAGAGCTACAGGTTCATTCTTAGGCAAAAAGGAGTCATTGTGAGACTTGAAGCAGTGCAAGGAGAGGGCCAGATTTGCATTTTATAAATGAATGCCCAGGCGGTAGCGTGGAGTGTGAACGAGAGACAGGAGAGTGGGGCAGATGGCAGCCATCTGGGAGGCTTTCGGCAGTCCAGGTGAGCAACGATGCTGGCCTGAATGCTGGCAGTAGTCACGCCGGGAGAGAGGAGGTTTGGCGGTGGGGGTGGAAAGCCAAGAATCCGGCAGAAATAGGGTTTCATCAGGACAAAATCTGGAGGGTAAGTAGGGAATTATTGGGACATTTGAGAGGAGGGAGGGCTGAGACAGAGTGTGGTCCAAGACAAAAAAGTAACCTGCTCAAGGTCAAACCCAGAATTACGGCAAGACCTAATTTACAAGGCCTTGGCAGCTGAGTCTGCATCAAGAGATCTTTTCATTTCTCCATAGCTAGGCAAGGAACCAAACTCTCTGTTTCATTGTGTCCCAGTAGCATTGGAATGATTAGTGTTGGTTAGGTGCTGGAAGCCTTATTTCATTACTGTTTGACATCTTTAAAGGACAGAAACTCCAGCCCAGACAACAGCCTGGGCTTATAAATTAGTCAATTTACTTCCATTCCAGCTGGACACGGTGGCTTTTTTCAGCCTTGCATCCTCTCCAAAGCTGGAGAAATAAGAAGAATCACTCTCTCAGCCTGGGAGAAACCTCTAGCCAGAAGAAACTGAACTCTACTCAAGGTTCAGTGTGCCCTGCCATAGTTCTGTGTGTGGGCAAAGCCATAAGCCCCCCTCACTGTGTTATTTCTGAGATGAGAAGGAAGCACCATTCACTCTAAAGAAATCAATTCTTCTAGGGAAAAATATGTGAAAGGACCAGAGGAACCCCAAACATGTGTTTCTGAAATTAACACATCGACTGAGATTGTACTAAACTCATTGACTTGGAAAAGAAAGACAAAGGAACGCCTTTCTTGAGTGCCCATCATACGCCAGGCACCAGAGAAGGTGGTTTACACACAGTATCTCATCTGCATCCAGGGAGGTGGATATCAGTGTCCTCATTTTGCCAAAGAGGAAGTTGAGCTGCAGAAAGTTTAAATGACTTGCTCAATGTCAAAACTACTGATCTGCAAAGCTGGAATTCACCCCAGGCATGCTTTTGAGATAGAAATCTGGGGAAGGACGTGTCCTGAAGATGCAGAACAAGGAAGAAAAGTGTTGGTGAGAAGAGGGTGGAACAGGAAGGATTTTCAGAACACAGATATGTTTCATATTGTAATCAAGGTTCAGGCACCATTTGGGGGTGACTGGAGTTCTGCAAAGGAATCAGGATTATAAAATCAAAGACTCTCCGCGATTGAAAGGGATTGTGGTGATCATCTAGTGCAGGCTCCATTTATATCCAATACCTCATCATCATATAGTCAAAGCCAAGCCAGCTCCCCTCCCTCCTCCTCGTGCACTGGTTCTTGGAGATTCTGGGCAGCAGCTGCAGCCATTGAAACAGTGTTCATTTCCTTCCTTTGTGAGCATAGCAATGAAAAAAGTACAGAGCGAGGGAGAGTGGGGGTGGGTCTGATAAATGATTCACTGGCAAAGCAAGTTCATAAATGGATTGGAATTAGGATTAGATGCTCAAAGCCCTCCTACTCGCTCATGGTGGATGCTGAAGTGCACCAGGTCCTCAGCTTTATTCACTCTGCTCTGATGACTACGTTTATGGGTTGTAAATCTCCTGGGGAAAATCGAGTTTGGAGCGACAGATGGCTGTGACATTTTCTCTAGTTCATGTGGTCAGAAATGGAGTGTCCCTGCCATTTGGGCTCACAGCACATTATTGAACGTGTAGGGGGAAGGCAGCAAGGGGTCAGCACCGCGGACAGAGCCCTCGTCCACCAGGGAGCCCCGGAGGGAGAGCTGCAGGCTCGCCCTGAGTGTGAAAGATCAGCACATGAGCTGTTAGCTTGGGAGATCTCCTACCACGAAGAACTTGGGCAATCACAGGAGTTGGGGGTTGGAAATGCTGCTCTGGGGATCACGGGGTGCTGGGATAGGTGATTGTTGAGCTCTATTCTTGTCCAAAATTAGTATGCCCTGCTCAAACACTCATTTGCCTTTTCTCTGACAGAGCGCTCTGTTTTCGTCAAATAAAAATAATCTCTTTACATCAATAAAGCCAATTATAATTTAAAAAATGCTCTCCGCACCTTGTTTGTCATCAGTCCCTAATCATGGCACCGTGAAACGGGTAGAACCTGTACTGATTTTAGAGATGAGGAACTTGAGTCCCGCACACTTGTCCAAGGTCACTCAGAGAATCAGGAGCAAAACTAGAATTAAGTTCAGGTCTTACCTTAAGGCTTCCTCCCCTAACACGATGAGATGATAGAGGCGGGGCTGGTGGGAAAGCTGGTTTAAGACATCACTGCCTTCTAAGCTTCCAGAATGGGGAGTTTCACATTAATAATGGAAAGCTGCTGCCAGAGGTATGTTTCTAAAACACAGACTTCATCATGTCACTCCTCAGCATTAAAGCCCTTTAAGGGCCCCCCATGGCCTGCAGGATAAAGTAAAAAAATCTTAGTAAGATGTACAAAGCCCTTCAAAGTCTGACCCCAACCTCTCTCTCCAGCTGCGATACCTACCACTCCATCTCAGCAGCCTTGCTTCCAGTCCCAAGAAAGCAGTTATTATTGCTCCGCACAGATCTCTCCGGTGGCTTGGGGCTGCTGCATGCACTGCCTAGAAGGCTCTCCCACCCCTTCCCTTCCCTGCCTTGGGGAGATGATGAGTGAGCTGCGGCTCATCACGGAAATTCACTGCCAAAGTGACACCCCCTTTGCGCTCTTGCCTGTCGGCGAGACAGTTTCGCTTTCTGCTCTGTCTCTCCACAAGGCTTTGTTCTTAGCTCAATTATCACATTGATCACACTGTACTCTAATTATCTGGGCACATTACTTTCCTCCAAACTAAGCTGTGAGCACCTCCAGGGCAGGGGCTCTGGCTGATTCAGCTCCGTGTACCCTGCCTGTGCTGAGATGCAAATGTTCACAGGGAAGACTATGGAATGGAAATGTGGGATCAGGAAAGGGACAGAGTTACAATTATGACAGAGGACGCTGATTATTAACAAGGTGGCTGTGGAATGCTTGGAGGAATCTGGAAAATGTGGGGCCAATGGGAGAAGCTCCCAATGCCAGCGAGACCATCAGTTCTCAGAATCTTAAAACCCTGAGACTGGCCCCGAGACGCAGGGTCCTAGCTTTCTGAGTTAGGAACTGTGACCCAAGTGGATGTGTTCCGTTGTCCAGTCCCCATGATGTCTCTATCCGTTGGGTTGGGACTTACCACATCCCTCATCCTGTTGCACGTTTTTTTTTTTTTTTTTTTTTTGCCATGACATGTCAATGTTTGTGGTGAGTTTCAATCTTAGGGTTGGCTAAGATTCGTTCAACTCAACAGCCTTTCCTGAACACACTTGCTAAGATCTGAACACTGAGACACACAAACCAGCCACTGCTTGCTCCTTGACTGAGAACACCCCAGGGCGAGGAACATGAATGCTCGCCGCCCAGTGAAAGAGGGAGGCTGGGCAGACGGTGGGCACGGAGAGACCAGGACAAGTTCAGGAGCGTTAAGAAAAGCCCCCGTGGGAACTGCCGTGGATCTGGGGCTCAGGACCCGCAGTGGCCTGGACAGTGGGCTGTGTGCCACCCATAAAGCAGCTTTCGTCGCCTAGGACGCTTTATTCTTTGCAGCCTCCCAGGCTCCTTTAAGGATGCAGTGACACCCCATCATCTATGGCTCTAACCGGACAGTAAGCCATTGACGTCACCTATTCTTTTAAGGAAATTCTAAAATGCACACTTGGCTAAGGGGGGGGGGGGCAAAAAAGCAGGGGAGCTGGGTTCCAACCTGCTCGTTAGGCAGTCCCCACCACCTCTGAGACCCAATTCCCATCATTTTATAAGCCTCCTGCCTTAACGCCTTCACAGCGACAAGCCTGGCTGCTAATGGTTGTGTAATTGGGGGGATAATGCAAACTCTGTTAAGAATTCGGGCTCTGGGTGTGCGACCAGCTGAAGGAGGTGAGGACCTGTCCCCCCACCCCCAGGGACTCTCATCACTACTTGCACCTGTCAGGTTGGGTGAGGTTGGTCCCACTGCATACGTGCGCACATTTCAGCGCTTCCAAAAGTGCTTCATGTGTAATTTTTCCAGGTCTGATCCTCACACAGTCTTTCAGGTGAGAAGGTCATGCGTTATGATTTCCATTGCATGAATAATGGAACTGAGGCTTTGGAAAGAGATGGGAACTTGGCCAGAGAGGAGGGGCCTGAGCGAGTTTCTCTCCTGCTGACAATTCTGTCACTGTCCTCTGCATCAAGCTGTGACCAGCAGGGAGACCTGGGCCTGGAGTCCAGAATCCCCTAAACGTGGGGCCCTGTGCCTCCCGGAACTTGCTCATCTAACGAATCCTTTGGAGGCCAGGCCGCACGTTGAGGGTGGAAACACAGGTCCTGGGGTTGAGCTCGGCATCCCCAGCACGCAGCTGAGAGAGCAGCAGGGGCTTCAGAAGTCTCTGCAGATCAACAGTGCCCCAAGGAATGGGGGACCAAGATTTTTCCCAGTCCCAGAGCTCCCCTGACCAGCCCTTGGGCCTCCATTCCTCCATCTGTAGAATAGGGATGTTGGACCGGGAGACCCAGGAGCGTTCCTGCCACTTCAGAAAGACGTGAGTTCGCGTGCCGGCTCCTCCAGGAATTGTTGGGTAGCCTCAGGAAGGTTACTTAATATCCTGAGCCTCAGCTTCCCCCCTCCAAGTGATGGAGAGCACGTAATTATCCCCCTTTGCAGCGAAGAGATTGCGATAACATGGTACATGGTACAGAAATTGTTTAACACCGTGGCACGTGTATACCTATGTAACAAACCTGCATATTCTGCACGTATGCCCCCCGAACTTAAAGTATAATAAAAATAAATAAATAAGAAGAAAATGAACACTCAAAAAATAGTTTAAAAAAAAAAGAAATTGTTTAACACCATGCCTGATGTCCTGGAAGTGTCTGGCAATTTTCAAATACTTTTAGCCTACAGCGACTGCACAGGAAGGCACACCACACCCTGTCTCAGAGAAATCCTCAGCTCCAGGATCCAGCCTGTCCACTCCTGCTCACCGACTCTGCACTGGAGCTCTGGGGCACATGGGGACAGCCAACTCCAGGGCAACCACAGCCTCCGTGGAAGATAAGTGGCACCCACAGGTAACCTCACCGCCCTCCCACCCAGCTCCCTCCACAGCACAACGGAACTGCTGAGACTGGAAGGGGAAAAATAGAGATGAAGGAGAAAGAGTGAGGAGGGAGATGCGAGGCCATCACCATTTTGCAGAAGAAGATGATTCAAGTAGAATGCAGTACTAATTTAAATCCCGAAATGACTGATATATTTTCCGTGGTGTTTTATTAATCAGCCTCAGATAGAGCACAATTTGCAAATTTCATGTGGCAGCTATTAAACATTTTCTCCTACGTAAGTAAATGAAAGGGATTTACTAATTCCAGCAGACACTTCATGAATTGGTAATGGAAGCAAGCGCCCAAACACAGGCAGACATATTGAAGTCACTCAAAATGCAACGCTGCACTCAGGTCCCGGCTAAATTGATTGAATCCCTCGCACGCATCCTGAGTCCCCAGAGACTTGATAAATATTGATACAGCGGTGGAGGGCAGTGATGCTGGGAGATGAGTCCAGTTAGTGTTTATGGCTTCCCTCCTCTTGGAGGGGACGTGGGGAGCTCTCCTCTTGGGCAGAAGACGTTGGTACCCTCAGAGTCTTCTTTCTTTTTCACCCTCTCATCATTTCCAGGCCAAACTTCTGCAGAAGTCCCATCCTTAGGGGTGTCTTCTTCTGCTCATAATTATGTGTCCCACCTCACACCTCGCAAAGAAGGTTTACTGATGGCAATGCAGCCAGGTCCATGGGTGTGGATCATCATCCCCATGCGCAGAGGGAGGAGTTGGAAGCCTGAGGAGGTCAAGTGCTTTGTCCAGGCCATCAGTCTAGGGCAGAAATGCAGGAGAGGCCCCCTGACCCTCTACAGAGGGCAAGGGGTCCAAGACACCAAATCAAACAGACCCACCGACACACCTGCAGAGACCCGTGTGAGCCTCAAACCTTTGAGATAATGGAGAGCACTTACCTCGTGTCCAGGAGGCCACACTGTATGACTGGCTGGCTGCTGGTACCCTGCTCTGGGCCTCCATTTACACAGCTATAAAATGAGACCCTTGGAATGAGCTCCATCCCAGCAGAAAGGTCTTAAACACATGCATTTTTCTCCCTAGAAGAAGACTTTGTTGGAAAGGATGAGCAGGAGTGCACGAGACATGAATGGATGAAGCTGGGGGAGACACTCACAGTTTTTCAGCAAGGGGAGTCGCGCTGTCCTGGTAGAATCTTCCCAATGCCACGGAAGCCGCACCGTGGGATGTGATGTGGGTTGTCTGTATTCTCTTTGGCTCCTTATCCTTAACTGGTTTCAATTCAGTTGAATCCAAGTTTACCGTGTTCCTTCATTCTTTTTCTTTGAGACAGAGTTTCACTCTTGTTGCCCAGGGTGGAGTGCAGTGGTGTGATCTTGGCCCACCACAACCTCTGCCTTCTTTTTTCAAGTGATTCTCCTGCCACAGCCTCCTGAGTAGCTGGGATTACAGGTGTGCACCACCAAGCCCAGCTAATTTTGTATTTTCAGTAGAGACGGGTTTCACCATGTTGGCCAGGCTGGTTTCGAACTCCCGACCTCAGGTGATCCACCAGCCTCGGCCTCCCAAAACGCTGTTCCTTCATTTCTCTAGCACTTGCCACGTGCCGGCTCCGAGGATGCCACGGGGAATGAGAGGCGCTGTTCTCCAGCGTCAACAAGTGGGTAAGCTGTGTCACAGATAACACAAGACCCAGCTTCCAACCATGGAGCTCCAGCTTGTGCCAGTTCTCATGATTCACATCACACTTCCCTGCCAAATTTAGCTGCTTTAAATATAATGCTTATATCCCACCTTTCCCTTCCTAAACAACTCCTGCACAACCATCAACACTTCATTCGAGGGCTGCCTCCTCTGCAAAACCTGTGCCACCTCCTCCACTCCACTCCACTGATTTTCACCTCCAGCCCTCAACGCACCTCCCAGGGTTTCCCTGGTGCATGGTGACAGGATGGGGCTTGGTCATCACCACTGAGCCCCCAGGCACAGAGCACGTCCTGGCCACAGTGAACGTTTACTGACTGAATGCTTTTTCTTATGAGTTCTCACAGGAGAAGAGACTAAGAAAAGAAATCCATGCCCACCCAGCCTCTGGCACTTATAGTTACAGCAAACATGAAACCTAACCCAGCTCCTACCCAGATCAGCACAGATCCTGTTTACCTCTGTTCCTGTTATCTAATACACCAGGCAAGCCTCCTCGCAAAACGTGGCAAAGCCCTGAAGAATGCCATCTGCAGCAACAGTCATTAGAACCAGACTCAGATATGACACAGACGTTAGAATTATCAGACGGGGAATTTAAAATCGCCGTAATTAATATGTTACACTTTCCAGTGGAAAAAGCTGACCACATGAAAGAGCAGGTGAGTAATGTAAGCTAAGAGATGGAAACTCTAAGAACCAAACAAGAGGAAACACTGGAGATTGAAAACATGGCAGCCGGGTGAGGGGGCTCACACCTGTAATCTCAGCACTTTGGGAGGCCAAGGCGGGCAGATCACCTGAGGTCAGGAGTTTGAGACCAGCCTGGCTAACATGGTGAAACCCCATATCTACCAAAAATACAAAAAGTTAGCCAGGCGTGGTGGTGGGCTCTTGCAATCCCAACTACTCAGGAGGTTGAGGCAGGAGAATTGCTTGAACCCAGGAGGTGGAGGTTGCAGTGAGCCGAAATCCTACCACTGCACTCCAGCCTGTGTGACAAGAGTGAGACTCTGTCTCAGAAGAAAAAAACAAAACAAAGCATGAGGATGGGAACAGCGCATGCCCCTCACAGACGCAGAGACTGGGAGACTTGAGAATTAGTGAGACTAGCTCCATAGAATTCACAGAGAAAAAAATGAAAAAAAGAAAAAAGAAAAACAATAAATCAAAACCATAACAGAACACCCAAGAACTGTGGGACACGACCAGAAGATTTAGTAGGTGTAACACGTGTAATTAGAATACCAGGAAGAGAAGGGAGAACACAGCAGATGAAATAGTTGAAGTGACAATGAGGAAGAGTTTTCCCAAACTCATGGTAGACACAGAACTGCAGATCCAAGAAGATCAGAGAACAGCAGACAGGATAGATGCCCACCCAGAACAGTCACAGCATCTGGGGAGAGACCAGGGCAGTGCGGACTCCCAGCACTGGGCCAAGCTCTCCCTCACCTGCACAACCACCTTGTGGCCATAACTTGTAGACCACTGGGGTGGTCTCCTTGGAGCTGCTGAGCTCAGACTCCGACCAATGGGCCCAGTGACCGGGCACCTTGCTGGCAATACAGCCACTGAGCAATGGCTCCAAGGGTGTGCCGTCTACTGGGATGCCTGGTGGGGCAAACAGACGCCCTGCTGGTTGGGATTTTGGTCTATGTGGCTCAGCTGGCTCATGCTGCAAAGGGAACCTTATCGTGCAGATTTGGGGCAGCTCATGAATCCCCAGGAAGGCCAAGACATAGGAGAAATTGAGGGAGCTGTGTGGACAGACCCATCATCCAGATCACTGCACCAGGTCAGTGCAGGGGGACCCCACTGTCCCAGCCCTGACCACACACTCCCCATGTGGCTCTGCAGACCCCCAGGCCCATCACGGTGTGGCCACACAGGGAAGAGGTCTCTTCTCCCCTGCCCCTGAGGCATCTGAGGTTCCATGCTCTGGTCCTGTCATCCAGGTCAGGAGGGAAGGCAGCTGGGGTCTCATCAGCTTTGTTACTGGAAAAGCAGTGTCTGCCAACCAGGCCAGTCAGTTGAGCAACTCCCCAGACCTACGGAGGTGGCTCCGTGCTGGGCGGCCCACGATGGCGTCAGCCCCCCATGGTTCTAAGGAGAGAGGAAGGAGGTGTGTTCACGCCGCCTCCCCAGCTCCCCTTTAAACAGCTGTGGAGGTGGTGAAATGAATAGCTCGCACAAAAGTGAAAAAAAAAGTCTCAGATCCAAAGTTCGAAGTGAAGGATGGCACCGTCCCTTTTCCATAACTGCTGGAGGACAAGCATGCATTCTGCAGCAGCCCAACCAGGACGCAGTCCTGCACATTTCCTCGTGGGTCCTCACATCCACCCTGGGGAGAAGGTTCCCACACACCCGCATCTCACAGGCCAGGGTGCTGTGGGTCAGGGAGATGGATGTGGTGGCAGACTCTGCCCAGGCCATGTGCTGGGGGCTGTGACCGGGTGTGTGTTCTGCTTGCATTGTCCCTGGCCTTGATACACCAACTGTCTGGAGCCATTGGGCTGGGCTGGGCTGGGCTGGGCTGGGCAGGGTGGGGATGGCTGCCGAGATGGGGCCTCTGCTCCTCCCAGAGGCGGCTCTGTGTTTCATTAAATTTTGTTGGCTGTAGCATTTTGCAGTGAGAGAGCTCTCTGGCAAACAGCACCCAGACTCATGCATTATTTACCAGCTAATATCACAAGAGCAATGTACACAGACCAGCCCCCCCCACCTGCCCCCACCCTAGAGGCACTGTGAGCCCTGCCAGCTCCGCTTGTTCTACACGCCTGGGTCAGCCACGCCACCTCTGACACCACCACTGCACTTACGCGCGACTTCTGTGGCCAAAAACAGGGAGTAACTTGGCAGAACAAAGGCTCGGCTCTTCCCAGCTCGTCCAGTTAAGATGAAGAATGGAGGGGAGCCCTGTTATTCACTGAATTGAATCCCAGAGCTCCCTCTGCCCTTCAAAGCCTCTCTCCCCTGAGCCAAACCCCAAATTTGATTCCGTCTTCCCTGTCAACCACTCTTGGTTTCTGGGAAGGATAATCCGATTTGCTCACTGCTCTGGCACGTGCTCTGCTCACTCCTGCGTCCTTCCTTTTATCTCATGGTTCCTCCTGCCATCCCCTTGCTCTTCCACCTATTAGCTCTAGCCGTCCTTAAATACCGCCCAGGTCCACTGGCGCCCGTCCCTCATTCAGGAGCCTCTTCCATGGGAGGAGGTCTCGGAGGGGCTGCTGGGGCTCACCTGCTGTGAGTGAGGAGTGGCCAGGACACTGGTGTGGGAGGTGCTGAAGAGGCCACTGCAAGGGAGTGCAGAGTAGCTGTGGACAGAGGGGAGGGTACCTGGAATGCCAGTCTGGGAGAAAGGTTGTGTTGCACCATTTATGGAATAAGGGGCCTGCTGTGCATGAATATATTCAATATTGACAAGGTTAGGAGGCCTGTGGACATCTTACCAAGGGGCACCGTGGCTCCTGGGTGCGCCATGAGAGGTATCTGGGTCAAGGATACGTGGGAAGGAACCATGTTTTTGTGGAATGCTTGGGGCCAGGAGAAGGAAGGAGATATTCAAAATAGACCCTAAAACGGGGGAAGAGAAGGCCAAGCAAATCACTGCCTCCTCCCCAGCATGCCGACGATGGGGGCATAAATAGCACACACAGGAGTCTGGAAGAGTGGGAACATCCCAGATGACAAACTCTCGAAGTCATGGGAAGCCACTGTTCTCATTTTCAGGATGGAGATAAGAATGGCTGCATTGCTGACTTCAGGCGGAGCTGCTGTGGGCGTGCTCTCTGACAGAGGAGAGGAAAACTCATCCTCCCAGCCTGGGAGGTTGGGTGGTGTCATTCACAAAACTCGTTTCCACTGGCCCCCCTTCAAGACTCAGTCCCCTAGAACACGTGCGGCTGCCCCTGTTTACAGGAATAGGTCTCTACCTGCTGGCAGCAGGCACTGCCGCCGCACAGACCTGGCCTTCTGGCTCTGTGTCCCTGTCGCTTTTCTTTTTTTTCCCCCCATTTATTTATTTTATTGCATTTTAGGTTTGGGGTACATGTGAAGAACATGCAAGATTGTTGCATAGGTACACACGTGGCAGTGTGATTTGCTGCCTTCCTCCCCATCACCTACATCTGGCATCTCTCCCCTTGCATATCTCCCCCACTCCCCACCCGCCACCGTTCCTCCCCTATTTCCCCCCAACTGACCCCAGTGTGCAGTGCTCCCCTCCCTGTGTCCATGTGTTCTCATTGTTCAACACCCGCCTATGAGTGAGAACATGCGGTGTTTGATCTTCTGCTCTTCTGTCAGTTTGCTGAGAATGATGGTTTCCAGGTTTTCTAATGCTGCCGAGGGCCAGCTTAACTCTCTGCCTTCCTGCAGCCCCTCTGACCTCCTTGTGGGATCACCACTGATCACCTGGGCTTGAAGCACCCCCTCCTTCATCCTCAGCAACCTTCTCTCCAATTCCATCACCCACCGGAGCTTCACCTCCGTTGCCTGCCCTCTCCACAGACGACATTCCACAGTTCTGGCCCAGGCTCTGCTCAGCTGCTTCAGCTCCCCGCCGAGGGTCTGTCACTACTGCACCTGTCATGACCAACCACCTCTGCCTCCACGAACATTCAAGTTTCTGCGCCCATGCTGCCATTCTTCTGTGCTCTCATCTTTCTCCATGCAGATGCTACTCACAATAATTAAAATAATGTGCATTGGCTGGGTGTGGTGGCTCAAGCCTGTAATCCCAGCACTTTGGGAGGCCAAGATGGTGGATCACCTGAGGTCAGGAGTTCGAGCCAGCCTGGCCAACATGGTGAAACCCCGTCTCTATTCAAAATACAAAAATTAGCTGGGCATGGTGGCACACGCCTGTAATCCCAGCTACTCTGGAGGCTGAGGCAGGAGAAACGCTCGAACCTGGGAGGCGGAGGTTGCAGTAAGCCGAGACTGCACCACTGCACTTCAGACTGGGCAACAGAGCTAGACTCTGTCTCAAAAAAAGAAAAAATGTGCATCGTGTTTTCTTCCAGGCTAACACGGCTGCAGGATTCCGTGAGAAAGGTGCCACCTGGTTTCCAGTCGCCAGTCTCTAAAGCCTGCAATTCCCCGTGACTCTGCCTTCTCCCACCCTGGAAAACCCCACTGAGTGTGTGAGACCCCCACCTGTCTCTACCAGCACTGACTGGTTCCCTGGTAGGAGCTAATACTGGCTCTGGGAACAGGAATCTGAAGGAGACACAGTCCTTGTCCTGAAGCAGAGCTCCCAACAGCAGTGCTGGATTGCAGGCGACTGGGTTTCCTACTAGACTAACTCACTAGCTGGAGCTGGTTGGCGCTGGCTGAGAACCACATCGAATGTTGGCAGCATGCTGGACTGTCGTTATGTCACGATGGGCTGTGTCCTGAGCAGTGTGGGGAGGTGCTGCCCTACAGGAGCTTGGTTCCATTTGAAAGAGAAAAGCATGTACTTGAAAAGCCTGAATTCTGTGCTGCCTTTTCTATTTTCAGTTCCAGCTCCCTGGACAGGACTCTGCCAGGTCACACCTGCGTCTCCTCT
>NW_016107764.1:628654-632703 GCF_001604975.1 Cebus imitator | reverse complement strand
TGATGATGAAGGGGATGAAGGGGATGATGATGGGGATGATGGTGATGATGAAGGGGATGATGGTGATGATGAAGGGGTGATGGTGATGATGATGGGGATGATGGTGATGATGAAGGGGATGATGGTGATGATGATGGGGATGATGGTGATGATGAAGGGGATGATGGTGATGATGATGGGGATGACGGTGATGATGAAGGGGTGATGGTGATGATGAAGGGGATGATGGTGATGATGAAGGGGATGACGGTGATGATGAAGGGGATGATGGTGATGATGATGGGGATGATGGTGATGATGATGATGATGATGGTGATGATGACAGGGATGATGGTGATGATAGTGGTGACGATGATGGCAGTGATAATACAAGG
Organism: Cebus imitator; assembly: GCF_001604975.1. Classification (NCBI taxonomy): domain Eukaryota; kingdom Metazoa; phylum Chordata; class Mammalia; order Primates; family Cebidae; genus Cebus; species Cebus imitator. The sequence continues at coordinate 632,329 of NW_016107764.1, read as the reverse complement.
CAGCAGCTGCTGTGTCTGCAGTTCCAGCCCTGGCCCACCCTTCTGGAATGCCCATATGTTAACATTCTTCACGACCTCCTGAAGGAGTCAGAGCACATCAGGGGATTAATAGCCACAAATAAGCTAAATGCTCCTCTTCAATGCCATCTAATTATCTCATTAAGAGAGGACAAGATGGAGAGTTGACTAATTAATTGTAAACAGGTTTTCCATTCTCTTCTCTCTTCCCCATGCTTCCTCCCCGACACACACAAACACACACTCGCACAGACCCTGCCTTCTTTCCACTCTAGCCACAAGCGAATGACAATGGCTTGTTGGAAATTATCAAGCAGTTAAGGCAGTGCTCCTGGAATTAAGGGGAATGAAACCAGGGCCCAGCTGGAGGCTGCACAGAAGAGTCTCCAGTGGCTGCTCCACACATCTGGGTGCTCAAGGCAGGCTCCCTCCCTGCTTCCTGAGGCGGAAGATGGCACTAGGATTTCTCCAAGGTGAAGATGAGCATTTTGAGAGGAAATGTTGGAGACCTGGGGCCCCCACAGCACCATCTGCAGGATGCCCACCCTGTGGGTGCTGAGCCAGTGCTTAGTGCAGTGATACAGAGTCCTCCCTAGAGGCCATCTGTAACTGTCCCTGGGGCCCTCGTGCTTCTTATGGCCCTGCAGAGGTCACCTACAGTGAGAGGGTCCCCTGGATTCATAAGGGCTGTTTGCTGTGGGCAGCACCCTACGGTGATGGTTTATGAAGAACAGCGTGACCTGGGGCTGCTGTGTTGACACAGAGGGGCCTGCCCACCCTCCGTGGCCTGGCCTTGCGTCCTCCCGACTCTCATTCCAGCCGTGGCGGAGGCTCCGCAAGGGCCAGCTCCCCGGCACGTTGCCTGCACTGCTCTGAATGTCTCATGCCTTCTGTCCTGCCATTATGGGTCGACATGTGTGCTCCCAAAATTCATATCTGGACCTCCCAACCCCCAGTACCTCAGAATGTAACCCTATTTAAAAATAGAGTCTTTGAAGATGTAATTAACTAATTCAAGATGGGGTCCTTAGGGTGGCCCTAATTCAGTGAGACTGTGTCCTCATGAAAAGGGAGATTTGGTGACAGACGCGCACTGAGGGAGAGCCACGTGCAGGTGAGGGCGGCCCTCTGCAAGCCAAGGAGGCGGGCCTGGAATGGATCCTTCCCTCTGGGCCTCAGAAGGACCCAGCCTGCGATGCCTTGATGCTGACTTCCAGCTTCCAGAGCCAAGAGACTGCCCAGCGTGGGGCACTCTGTTTCAGCAACCATGGGACCTTGGACACCTGCCAGGCTCACAGGGATGCATGAGCTGGAGGAGTGGGGGCATGAACACCCCACAGGGCAACCTGCACCCCCAGGGACCGAGAACCAGTGTGCCCCCCACCCCTCGGTGGATGACTCTGAGGCAAGGTTGGTGGGTTCCTCTCAGGCCCCAGATGGATGGAACCCGGCCGTTCACAGCGGCAGCCAGCTCCGCAACACCCCTCCACTTGGCCTTCCTCATTTCCCTGCCCCTGGCTCCTGGCCACCCACTCCTGTTCCTGAGAAGTCTGCCTCAAAAGACTCTGCATTCAAGCCATAGTCTCAGGCCCTGTTTTCCAGAGTGATACAGGCTGAGACGTGAGGTGCGGACCAACCGTCTCAGAAAAGGGAGCCCCGCCTTGTGATTTGCTTACAAGGGGCTTGAGGAGGTGAGGGAGGGATCTCTGGTTGCAAGTTGCCATGGGGTTGCACGGCCCCAGGCATGCAGCTGTGTTTCTGCTGCTCGTGCTGGCCATGCCAAGTTCTTTTCTGTCCAGATAGCGGCGAGGCACTTTGGAAACACCGGCCAAGTGGGAACCAGGGATGTGTATTCATATCGCTTTGCAGTCGCTCCCTGGATGGGTCTCGCTGCAAAGGATACCAAAGAAATGCCCTCTGTTTCAGTCTGATGCCTCAGTGAGACCCTTTCATGGGGCCCTTTCAGGGAATGGAAAGGAAGGAGAGGGGGTGCTGTGGTACGCTTTGGGGGTAACTTTGACTTCAAGGTGGAAGAAGGTTTCCTGCATTAAATTGTGCAAACAAATTTGGTGTATTCCTATATGGCTGAAAATACATTGTTTTGACTCTTATATTTGCCAGATTGCAAGATACACCATTGATTTAATAACAGCTTGTTGAGGGCAAAAGAGAAGTGCTCAGTTTAACACACACACAGTGCTTTTTCCTCTGAGAGCCTACATTCAACCTCACGTTGGAGTCCGTGCTTTTTCACAGTCAGAATCTAGGGCATCTTCTCACATTCTTCTGGCCTGGTCAATGGCAGTTGTTCACAGAATTAAGGAGGCTGCTTCTCATACGGACTTGACGTTTTTGGCACATTTAGACAGGATGCGTAATTTGATGAACGTGAAAGATTGCTAGGGTCTCTCCTGAACCTCACGTCTGGTTAAACTTAAGTCCCCTCTCCCCTCCACTGAAAAAGAAGTGTCATATAGAGGCGCACCGTGACCCCCTGCAGCCACAGACCTTGAGGGCAGAGCAGCTGGAGGCTGAGACTTCCGGTACTGTGGGTCTTTTGCAGAGTGACAGATGACCACAAACAGGGGAGCTTAGAGCAACGTGGAGTTATTATCTCACGTGACCGTGGATCAGAGCTCTATGCAGGGGGGAGGCAGGTGCCCTGCCTGGGTCTGTCAGGCTGTCCTCCCATCTGGACTCCAGGTCTGCTTTCAGGCTCACTCAAGAGTGTTGGTGTAAGTCACTTACTGAGGTTGTAGGACTGAGGTCCCCCAGGACACCTCCAAAGACAATTGGCAACCAGGGTCCCTCCTTCCCTCCATGCCTGCTGGGAAGGCTCCCTCTGTGCACCACGGAGGAATCTTAAGTAACATTTTATAGTCATGGGAGTGACTCCCACACCATTTGCCACAGAACAGAACCTATCCATCATCCACACTCGAGGGAAAGGATTATACCGCACAGGTACACAGAGGGGGGAGGGGAACCTGGAGGCCATCCTGAAATTCTGCCAGCCACACTTCTCTTCCACACTGCCAAGCCCTCGAGAGTGACCTGGCTTGGAGGGGCTGGTCTCGCACTGTTTCCTCTGCTGTTTGCACCCTGAGAATCCTCACCGTGGAGGGCCAGGCACAGCAGGCCTACAGAGGGTAAAGGACCCATGCAGTCCGTCTTCCCACAAAGACTAAGGGACACGCCGCCCTCCTTCCCGTAGAGGGTGAGGGACCAGGCCGCCCTCCTTCCCACAGAGGGTTAGGGACCCAGGCCGCCCTCCTTCCCACAGAGGGTGAGGGACCCAGGCCACCCTCCCTCCCAGAGAGGGTGAGGGACCCAGGGCGCCCTCCTTCCCGCAGAGGGTGAGGGACCCAGGCCGCCCTCCTTCCCACAGAGGGTGAGGGACCCAGGCCGTCCTCCTTCCTGCAGAGGGTGAGGGACTCAGGCCGCCCTCCTTCCTGCAGAGGGTGAGGGACCCAGGCTGCCCTCTTTCCCGCAGAGGGTGAGGGACCCTCTCGCAGAGGGTGAGGGACCCAGGCCATCCTCCTTCCCACAGGGGGTGAAGGACCCAGGCCGCCCTCCTTCCCACAGGGGGTGAGGGACCCAGGCCGCCCTCCTTCCAACAGAGGGTGAGGGACCCAGGCCGCCCTCCTTCCCACAGAG
>NW_016107764.1:606912-628494 GCF_001604975.1 Cebus imitator | reverse complement strand
GTGAGGGACCCAGGCCGCCTTCCTTCCCAGAGAGGGTGAGGGACCCAGGCCGCCCTCCTTCCCAGAGAGGGTGAGGGACCCAGGCCACCCTCCTTCCCACAGAGGGTGAGTGACCCAGGTCACCCTCCTTCCCACAGAGGGTGAGGGACCCAGGCTGCCTTCCTTCCCACAGAGGGTGAGGGACCCAGGCTGCCTTCTTTCCCACAGAGGGTGAGGGACCCAGGCATGAGTGCTGTGGCCGTAAACTTCTCTGACAAGGGCCTTAGACCTGATTCCCTCCCCTTCAGAGACACAATTTACCGTGACTGCACAGAACAACCTCTCTTTCTCCTGTTCATGCATGTGACCAAGTGAGGGAAGAGGAGGTTGTTCCATGCAGCCACGGTGAAAACAGTGTGGAGACTTCTTACCAAGCTAGGCATGGTCTCGCCTATTATCCAGCAATCATGCCATGGCTGTTTACCCAACTGATGGGAAAACGTATGTCCATACAAAAAAACTGCATGCGGATGTTGGTAGCAACTTTATTCACACTCACCCAAAACTGGAAGCGACGAAGATGCCCTTTAGTAGGTGAGTGGCTAAAGAAATGAACACTTCATGCGATGGAATACAATTCAGCAAAAAAAAGAATAGTTATCAAGCTGCGCACAGATATGGATACATCCTACACGCATAGCACTAAGTGAAAGAAGTCCCTCAAAAGGAACTTCTCCAGTTGAAACGTTGCTTCCGGCAGGAATGTGGCTTAACAAATAGGAAGCCCTTATTTGTATATTCTGGAATCGCAGTTAAGTGAGTGGACGCTGATGGTGGGAGCCTTTTTCTCAGCGCTAGAGAGGAAGCTCACAGACAAGCAAGAGGAGGCTGGAAGGATCCACACGGGCACGGGTTAGTGGAGGAGACATTGGTAGGAACTCAAGTCTAGTTTAATGCAAATCCAGATGGACACACATAGAGATGTTTACACGTATCCATACGCGACTTCTTTGATGCGCAGCCATTTCCTTGCTCTGTCGGCTGAGAGGGCCTAGAAGCAATGACACCCCAGTAGCTGTGAGCACACCTAGCGCCCTGATCTTGGTTTCTGCCATTCTTCAATTCTAAAGGAGCCAGGGCTCCTGGGAGAAATGGCTGAGTCTCAGGCTGGGGCAGGAAATAGACTAGATGAGGCTGGAGCATCTCCTTGTGCCGGAAAGTAAGGAAGTGTCCCACAAATCCCGATGACAGGCTGCGTCCCGGGAGCAGAGAAGCCCACGGAAAGCTCCCTACGGCCAGAGCGGAACCACTTCAGCAAACTGTAATAAATAATGTAGTAGTGGGTTATGACCTAACGTACAAAATAAATATGCATGAGTCCATGTCTATGTAAATAAACTGTTGGATAAATGAGGAACAATAGGCAAGGCTCCCATGCTCCCAAATCCTAAATTTACATAGATATGCCACCTCAAGGAATTGGAGCATAACCCCCCATTCCTCAAGTGCTGGCTGCACTTGCTGATTTCCTCCCAAGGAATATAAATGGGAATGAGGTGGGGCAGCTTATAGGCAGAAACAACACAGCAAACATGACCTCATCCTGAGGACCAAAGCCAGCATCAGTCAGCCATCCGTCATGTGGATAGGTCGCCCCTGCCGTGGTCCCAATATTTGTGGCACCCCCAATTCACATGTGCAGCCCTAACCCCCAAGGTGCTGGTTTAGGAGGTGGGGCCTTTGGAAGGTTGGAAGGTGATTCAGTCACAAGGGTGGAGCTCTTGTGAGTGGGATGAGGATGAGTGGCCTTGTAAAGGAGACCCCAGCGGGCCCCTCACCCCTCCACCCTGTGAGGACACAGCTGGACGGCACCAGCTGAGACAGCGTGTCCTCAGTCTTGACCTTCTGGCCTCCAGAACTCTGAGGAATAACTGTCTGTGGTTTACCAGCCTCCCAGCCCATGGTATTTTGTCCCAGCAGCCCAAGCTCAGACTTGGTTGCCCGTGATATGACATGAGCGGAGGGCATTTGCCTCTGTGCTCTCCTCCCAAAACCCACAACCCCAAACACGTTCCAATCCAAGGAGACTCTACAAAATACCCGATCAGTACCCCTCAAAGTGTCAAGGTTCTCAAAACCGAGGAAAGTCTGAGAAGCTGCCCGAGCCACGGGGGCCTGGAGAGACATGGCGGCCAAATGTGATGTGGTGTCTGGGTAGGATTCTGGAACACAAAGGGACATTAGGGCAAAACAGGGGAAATGTTAATAAAGCAGAGACTGCAGTTCATACGACGTCATCAGTATCCGTCCATGAACTGCGACAGATACTCGATGCTAATGGCAGATGTCAACCATAGGACAGCCAAGCACAGGGTGTGTGGGGACTCAGCAACCTTCTCCCAGCTCCTCTGTGGCTGATGGTATTCTAAGCGTGAAGGTTTAGTGCACACACACACGCACACACACACACACAAGTGTGTACACACCACCCCAAGACAGAGACAGAGCTGTGTTCTGTACCAGGCGGGTGCTTCCCTCAGTTGGTAATGACCCAGCTCCTCCCACTCCAACCCCCAGGGAAATTCCAGGAGCAGCAAAGAGGCAGAACTCAAGTGACTCACACACCTTCCCACAGCCCAGCAATCTCACCCACAGGTCACACCTGAGAGAAGAGCGGCCTGGAGGAGACAGCAGTATGAACTCACGTCTAGTTTAATGCAGGTCCACAAAAAACACACAGGCAGGGACACTCCAAAGAGCTTTATTCTGCCTCCCTCCCTCACTCCCCGCCAGCACCCTTGGGTCCAGGGGGCAGTGCACTGCAAGACATCTACTTGCTCGTGTAAGGCAGGCCCCGAGGTGAGCCCACCCCCAAAGAAGAGGCCCTGCACGTGCCAGCCACAGTCTGCCAGGCGGCTCGGTGTTAGCTGAATGAGCGGCACAGTGCCCAGGAACCTTCGGCCTGCCCCTGTTTGGCCTAGCTCCCCAGGGAAGTGGGCACAGAGCATCTGGCCACAGCACCTCTCTGGCCAGGGCACTGCCAGCAATCCCTGCACACCCCTTTCTCATGAGCAACGCTGACTCCAGGGCAGCCTTAGCCTGTGAGGACAGAGGGTGGCAGAGGTAGGAAGGACCCCCCCCCCGTATCAGTAAGGCGGTCTTTCTTTTGTCATTCTAAGAAAAATTCAAAGGACTATGGCTAACTGCTAACATCTGTGTGTTTGGATAGCGTTTTTCTATGTGCCCATTTATATTTTGTACTTTCTGCATGTTGAAAATGTTTCACTTTAAAAAAGATGATTCTAAAACAATGGTGATTGCTAACGAGCGTGGGTTCCCTTCTCTGCACTGCTGCCTATAATCCAGCACTGGCAGAGGACAGACCCGGCACGGGAGCTCCTGGCGGGCAGCGGGGGCCGAGTGTGGAGCGGTGGGCCCGTGGGAAGGACGGTGGCCAGAGCGGGAGGAGGTAGCCCTATCGAGAGGTCCAGCAGGGGCCCCAGGCCCCACCATCCCAAATCCAGACCAAGTATAGACCAGGCCTGGGCCTGGAGCAAGAAAGAAGCAGAAATGGGACCAGGACCATTTGCCCAAATCTTTCCTGCCCACTTTATTTGCCAGGGCTTAAACTCCATTCTTCTGCTGTTTGTCCGTCTTTTTTTTTTTCTTTTTTGAGCCAGAGTTTTGCTCTTATTGCCCAGGCTGGAGTGCAATGATGCGATCTCGGCTCACGGCAATCTCTGCTTCCCAGGTTCAAGCAATTCTCCTGCCTCAGCCTCCTGAGTCGCTGGGATTACAGGCATGAATCCTGAACCCAGTCACAGACTGAGCCCTGGTCACATGCTGAGTCCAGACCCCAGTCACAGACTGAGCCCTGGTCACACATTGAGCCCTGACCCCAGCCAGTCACAGACTGAGTCCTGTTCACACACTGAGTCCTGACCTCACCCAGTCACAGACTGTGCCCTGTTCACACACTGAATCCTGACCCCACCCAGTCACAGACTGAGCCCTGGTCACACACTGAGTCCTGACCACACCCAGTCACAGACTGAGCCCTGGTCACACACTGAGTCCTGACCCCACCCAGTCACAGACTGTGCCCTGGTCACACACTGAGTCCTGAACCCACCCAGTCACAGACTGATCCTGGTCACATGCTGAGCCTTGACTCCAGTCACAAACTAAGCCTTGATCCTCATAACAATGCAGATTCTGATCCCTAGTCATGGAGTGAGCCCTGGTTGCAGATATATTCTTCATCACTGATCATGGGTTAAACCCTGAATCCTAGTCACTACTGAATCTTTCTTATACCTGGCTACAAAATGCTGCTTTGGTAGGGGAGAGGATCAGAAAGATGACTGTGGCTGGCTCTGCAGTGGAAGATTCCACCTTCAGCCCCAAGCACTGGGCAGGGACACATGCTGGCCTGTCCTGCACACAGCCGGGCTCCCCCTTAGCAGGCCCATGAGTTACAGAGGAGGGTCGGGCCACAGCATGAGGCAGCCCCTCTTGTGTGCCTCTGCAAAGCCACCATTTGGTCCATGATGCAATGCTAATTGCTCTCAGTGGTGCCTGGTGCTTTGTTAAAAATTTTTAATGTTGATTTTATTGAAAAACAGAAATAGCACAGCATATGCTCTGAGCATCCTCCGCACTCACCGGCACCTTGGATGGGCCCCTTTACAGCCCCTCCTGAGAGCCCGCAGGCGCTGATGAAGATGCGGCAGTCAGAGGCATCTTGTTCTCCTGCCACACTCCTGGGAGGCGCCCCTCAAGAGGCCAGGAGGCTCGGGGGCAGGGGGAGGTGGGGAGGCGCAGGCCGGAGTGCTGCATGGAGCCTGGGGTGAGGACTTCCAGGCTAGCCCACCTTCCTTCCCCCTTGGGGGTGATGGCTCAGGAGGGAGTGCTCTCTGGGAGCTTCGCCTGAGGCTTGAGCCTCTGGTTTGTCTATCTGGGAGTACAGGAACAGGAGGACGATGGTGATGGCCTTGTGGCTTATGTCCATGCTGCCAATGGCATTTTGATGAGGCCAGGGGAGTGGGCCTGGTGGCCACACGTGTGCTGTGACATGTGGGGTGACCCGTCGTCTGCTCCGGCCAGATGCCTGCTGTGGACAGACCAGAGCAAGGCCTTCCAGGAAGGACCCAGGAAGCCAGCAGGACACAGCACGGAGCCGCCTCTCCCTCCTTGGCTCTGGGCCTTGAGCCTGGACCTGCTGAGTTCCTTGTCATGCTCCGGGATCTTGGCTCACCCGCTGCCCCCTCAGCCCTGGGGCTGACCCACACTCCCATGTCAGCTTTCCATGCACCCCCACGTTCAGGGGTCAGCCTTGAGCGGTGACTGGGCAGGGAGGAGTGGCCGGCAGGTCCTCTCTGGTGGGTGCCTTTTCCTGCCTCCCTCAATTCTCCATCACACTCACTAAAAGCATCACACAGAGGCAGAGCGCCCAAAGGAACCTGGGTTCCCACCTCTCTCTCTGTCTCTCTCCTTCCATCTCTCTGTCTTTATTTCCCTACATCTACCAATTTACCTACCTACCTATCATCTCTATCTATCTATCAATCATCTACCTAGCTATCATCTGTCTATCATCTATCCTTACCTATCATCTATCATTGATCTATCCACTATTACCTGTCCACTATGAATCTACTGTCTACCTACCTACCTACCTATCTACTATCTATCTGTCATCTATCCATCGTTCTACCGTATCTATCATATCATATCTATTATCTATCCTTCTTATATAGCTATCTATCATATATATCATATCTATTATCTATCGTGTCATATCTATAGATCTATCTATCATATCGTATCTATTAGTATCTATCCATCCATCTATCTTTCCACTCACTCAGCCAGCCCCTCCCATGTGCCTGGATCCGTCCCAGGCAGGGAGACAGCAGCAGAGGAGAGACAGTCGTGCCTGGCCTCGCCCACTTTGCCTGTCTTGGGGAAAGACAGAAATGAGAGATAAAGGAGAATCCCAGCGAGGAGGAGTGCCATGGAGAAGGCGCTTCAGCCTGAGGTGCTGTGGCGTCCTCAGGGTCGGGGCAGCCTCTCTAGGGGGTGTTGCATGAGCTGCGGGCTGCGGCGTGCCAGGCAGAGAGGACAGCAAAGGCAAGGGTGCTGGGACCCACAAGCAGGGAGGCAGGGATGGAGGGAGGGAGGGGAGCACCCCACAGAGTGCCCACAGAGCCTGGAAAGCACGTGAGGGGGTGGGTGACAGCCAGGTCAGATGTAGTGTGGGACATGGGAGGGTCACCTGGCCTTGTAAGGACATTTGGGCTGTGGGGACAGTAAGAGAGGCAGGTCTGACCTCCAGTGCCACCCCTGCTGAGTTGTGTGCAGGGGACACCTGGCCGACCCCGCTCAGCCTTCGTGCACCCTCAGCTCTGGACACAGCGGGTAGGCTGATGTGTGACAGTGGCTGGGACCCCTGAGTCCGTGAGCCCTGTTCTGCCAAACCAGCCACAGTCCCATCACACACTGGCTGACCAGGCTCTGGCCTCGGGACCCCTGCTGGGTTTCCCCCCAGCAGGAGCCTTGAAGGAGCCATGGAAAGTGGTGGCCAGTGGCAGCCCCACCCTCAGCCCCTCCACACGCTCCCTGACACACTCGGAGCGCCTCTTCCCCAGGCTCTACCCATCCCTGGCTCTGACCCTTCACCCCGAAGTCTCCCCCACACTCCCAGGCCATAAGACCAGAGGCTCGACATCTGCAGTAGCCAGGTGCCCACCTGTTCCTCCCTCATCCCCCAAACCCCTTCCTTCTCCTCTTTGCCTCTTGCCTGGACAGAGTGCCACCCTTCTGAGCGAGCCCCTCTGGGGCGAATCAGGCTGCCACCATGGGCAGGTAACTGTGGCCCAGCCCAGGTGCCATCCTGCACCCAGCTCATGCTCAGAGGCCCCAAGCGGGTCCCTGTTTAGCAGAAGAGAATTCAAGAATAAAATAAAAAGTCTCCAATGTGCATGCAAAGCCCTCTGCCGGCACACCCCATCCCTCCCCAGACTCCTCCCCATGAGTCCTTCCCTGCTTCCCACTCTGTATTCAGAGTGCAGCCTGCCTGGCTCCCTGCACCCGACCTGCCACCCAGACCCTCCAGCCGCTGTGAATAGCCAGCACCACAGCCTGCCCGCCTCACTCCCCTACCCATCAGCTGCTCAGGGTGGGCTGCAGAGGCCCTGGGCCAAGTCTGCGGTCTGTCCCCCAGATCACCTTCAAGGACACTCCTGGCTTCCGCCCAGGCTGTCACATGGACCTCCCGACCTCCTGCCGCCCAAGCCCCCGGGGCTGCCCACAGACAGGTGTCCAGCACACCTTTGGCCTTGTGGCCCTCATGCCCCCACCCTGGAGGCTGAATGGAGCCTCACTGCCCAGTCACTGAGCACAGCATGCGAGGACCCGCTCTCCAGCGCACTCCCCCCAGCCCCGCCTCGCCTCCCAGTGCTCCCCCACCTCCCTGCCTTCCCACAGGAACCTCCTTCCTTCCTTGGGTCATGGAATTCCTACATACCCTCAAGAGCCCTCTAAAATACTGCCTCCTGAGAAGCCCCCCTGACGTGGCCATCCAGGTGCCAGCTTGCTTCCACCTCCACTGGGGGTCAGGGAGGCAGAAGGAATGATATCCCTCTCTCTGCCAGCCAACCACAGAGCCCAGGGATAATCAAATGATGGACTGAGCAGCTGGGGTGAGGCTGAGGGGCGAGCCCATCTCTGCACGGAGGGGGCACCAGAAGGGGGACCATGGGGCAGGAGCCACCAGTCCCCAGTGGCCACGTGGGTTACCACCCATAGGCAAGTCCCAGCCTTTCCCGGGCCAAAGACAGTCTCACCCAGAGCCTGGTTTTACAGCATCCACAACGTGACCTTGAGAAAGCACAGATGTGTCAAATCCCCGTGCTCCCTCCTGTGAAACGGGAGCACGGCTGTCCAGCTCCAGCGTCTGAAGCTGATCCTGAGGCCAGTCCTCAACATGATACTAGGCCATGAGACAAGCTCAAGTGCCCACGGAGCCTTGCCCTGGTCAGGCCCCAGCCGCTCTCCTTTCACACGTGCGATCCATTCAGTACCTGGCACAGGAATACCAAAGAAATCCTAAAACCTCCTGCTGACCTTCATTACCGACTCTGTGCCTCCCTGTTTGCAGCCCTGCCTCCTGGCAGGGCATCAGCCAGCCTTCTGCTGCGGGCACCCCTCCTCCCGCCTCCCACTCTGAAAGGCGCTAAGTCTGACAGGCCCTGACAGCTGAGCTGGGAAACCCAGCCTGCAAGGGTTGTAAATACACTGGGCTGCTCCCCTGCTGCCTGCCGTGCGGGGCCTGCCGGCTGCCTTCTCCCTTCCTCCAGAGCCCATTTTCTAGGGCCAGATGCAGCCATAAAACACAAGCCCTCTGAGAGCCCCTGGCAGCGATTCCCTTCACTGCTGGCTTCCTTGGCATCTCATACCTGTCAGGGTGACCTGCACCAGGACCCACCTGGTGGCCCCGGGGCAGGAGATTTCCCGCATGCTGGACAAGCCGAGCACACTCAGGCTGGGGTTGTGGAGAAGAGGGCAGGACGGCCTTTGAAATCCAGGATCCTGCAGCCTCAGCCCAGGGCAATTCTGCATGGAGCCGAGTTCGGGGCCAATGAACGAGCCTGCGCAGAGTAGCAGCCCAGGGGGAGGTTGAAAGGCCCCATTTAATTGGAAACACCTGCTCTTCAATCTCAGCACAGGCCTCTGAGAGGGAATTAGAGAGCCCGGTGCCCAGAGTGCATCTTAAGCAGCCGCTCCCCCGGCTCCAGCTACCCATACTCTACTCAAAACCTGTCACCTGGAGGAGGGGGGAGTGGAGAGGGGAGGGCCGAGGCGTCTGAAGCTCCCCTCCAGCCTCTGAAGGGCTCTTTTGTTCAAGAAGCGACAGCCTGCTCTTCAGAACAAGATGCGAGCAATGTGCAGGGAATCCGTCCACCTGGGCAGCACATTTCGCATGTGGAAGGAGTCCCTGCCTCTGGAACTGCCTGGGCAGAAAGATGGGGGCTGTGGGTGGCCCCAATCCCCAGTGCCCTCGGAGGTGAACTCAAGCTCCACTGAGGCACCAGTTTCTCCTTTGTCCTGTCCTGGATGGGAGGTAGGATGATGACCAAAGGCTAGGGTCCCTCTCTGATGCCCGAGTCAGCAAGCCACGCCTCCCGCCAATGCCCCCGCCCAGGCCTACAGGGTTAGGAGGGGGCGTCTGAACCCTCCCCTTCTCTGCTCTCATTGGTCAGAGCGTGCACCCTTTGCCTTCCCAGTGTGATGCTGAGAGGGCTGGCCGTGACCTTTTAGGTAGCACTGAGTGTGGCTGAGGACAAAGCCATTGTTTTGGTTGTGAGCTATGGGGCTGCTGCTTGCCCTACTGCACCACGACCCCATGTGACACCTGCCACTCATCATTGTCTCCCTCGTGGACAGCACACAGCCAGTAGCAGAGGCCAGCATCATATGCTCCAGAACTCCCTCGGGCTGAGGCTGTCCACCCTGGAAAGGACGGTCCTGCAGGCTGAACTTCTGACCCCAACAGAGGTCATAGCAAGCTGCCCGGCAGCCCCCGTCATGGCAAAAAGCCAACTTCTTTGTGGGGTGAACAGCCTTGCCAAATGGTTTCCACCATCCCTCCCATGCTGAGAGTCTCAGGACCAGGTGCCTACACCCCCAGGGCCACATAGTCCCTGAGTAAGCCACCTACCCCATCTGCACCTCACCTGGCCATTTGATCTCACGATAGAAGGGACAGGAGAGAAGGGGAGGGGACAGAGGCCAGGGCAGACTCAAGGGTTTTGTTCACTGGTGAATGAAGGCCCAAGGGTAGGGGGCCCCCACCTTTCTAGATACAAGTGGAAAGCTGGGCAGGGCTCACCCAACCTGGAAAATCATCTGATGAAGCTTCGGAAGCTGGGGGGATGTCTATTAGGGAAGCCAGGATGTCACACCCAAGGGACATGGTGGCCAGCAGGCCGGACCCAAGCTGGCAGGGTTTGGACAGTGGGTACATCATGGCAGCACAGAGGTCCCAGCAAGGCAGATGTATTCACACACCAAGACCCCACAGAGTCACGGGCCAGGACCAAGTTGGCAGAGGGAAGCTGTCTTAGTCTATTTAGTGTTTTGCTGTAACAAAATACCTAAGGCTGTGGAATTGATACAGAAAAGAAATTTATTTGGCTCATGATTCTGGAGGCTGCAAAGTCCAAAACCAGGCAGCCCGTCCTCGAGGGTGTTGTGCTGCTTCAACTCATGAGGGAAAGGGGAAGGGATGTGGTGTGCAAAAGCAGCAGACACAAGCAGGGTCTGACCCCATCCTGAGAGTGAGAGCCCACGCCCCAGACAGCACCAATCCCTTCAGGAGGGGCCCACCCCCATGACCCCATCACCTCCCACTAGGCCTCTCCTCCCAACACAGCCACGGGCAATTAAACTTCAGCCCGAGTCTCATGGGGGCAAGCTACATCCAAACCACAGCAGTGACTGGGGGCTGTGGGTCTCACGGGCAGCAAGGACCAAGTCCTGTCATCAGCATGAATCTCAGGGCCACAGGGCGGGAAGGGGCCCTCTCACACCACCCAGTGCTTACTAGGTCCAGGAATGGTGCTGGAACACAGTCCTTGACCTTGAGGAGTCCACAGGGCATGCTTGAAGTCCTTCACTCCCTCCTGGGTGAGGCCTTGGGCAGAGGCTGCAGCTGGGAGAGGAGGGACCAAGGGGGTGGGAGGCCTGGCCCACAGACAAGCCAGGGCAGCCCACTCCCTGCCTCCTGCCCTCCTGAGACTCTCAGTGGAAAGGCTCTGGGCTACAGTGGTGCCTCAGGATACAGAGATGCCCCCAGCAAATGTCGCCTCTCCTCGTGCTCCAACCCAGGCTCCAGGGTGCACAGGTTCTTCAGCAAAATGGAACCATCTCCTGAGCTCTGCCTGGGCCGCCCCTGGGACACACTGACATTCTGAGCCCCATGAGGCCCGTCGCTGGCCTCTTATCTCGATACCCCAGCGCAGTTCCTGGCCCAGCACTGGTGTCGAATCAATGCATGAATGAATAAATGCAAAAGCAAGCATGAAAAGAGAGAGGTAGGCCCTGAGTCCAGGCCTGGAGGAGCAGCGCTGAGCCACGCCTGGAAGCCAGCCCCGAACTCTGTCCCTCCCCCAGTCCTCTCTTGCCCGCACTTGTACCCCTTGGGACACCCAGAGGCTCATCTCCCAAGCCCTGGCCCCAGGCACCGATGGCTGGACGGGAATTGTGGAGGGACACTGTTCCCCAAGATGTCCCTCTGCCAAAGGCTTCCTGGAGGTGTGTTAGTTTGCCAGTCTAAAGGGCTATCATTATGGGGACATGGGATTCAGTGCTGCAGGATGAGTCTCGGGGGCTGGTGGCCTGAGAGACAGATACCAGGATCCTCAAAGGAATGTGCTGTGCACTCGCCTGGCACAGAGGCTTTTTCAGTTGCTAATTTTTCTGGGGGCCGTGTCTCCTCATGCTTTACACTTGGTTTATTAACGCCTCTCTCTCCTCCTCAGATTCTAACCACCCTCCAGAAGCAGCTGCTATTAGCTCCTCTCCTAAGCCTCCAAATCCCCGATGCTCAGCAAAATTCCCCTCTGCTGGAAGCAGCTGTGCTCAGACGCCACACGTCTGCCTCCAGAGCTCATCAAAGCCCCTCAAAGGGAGGATGAGCGACAGCTCCCATCAGTGGGGACATTGTCGCCATTCAGCGCCTGAGCCACGCTTGGCCACTTGCGGCCTCGTGGAAGACACAGAATTAGGGAATATTGGACTCTTAAAAGCATAGACTCTCAGAAGCACAGGCTTATCATCCAATCTTCTCCCCAAATCAGCTTAGGGTGTTAGAATTTTAAGAATGCATCCTTTCAGAAGCTTAGACTCTTAGAAGTCACCTCAAATTTTATTCTGATTAAGTTTAGGGTAAAATAAGTAAATCTAATCTTTGACATCGTCTTAGAAGCCAAGCATCTTAGCTTATTAAAAGCCCAGAATTTGAAACATCTGTGAGCTACAGAAACTGTATCATCTCGGGGGGGAGTCAGAGGGAGAGGAGCCTGCAGCCCAAGCCTCTTGCTGGGTGCAGGAACCTCTCAAGGAGCTGGTGGGTCCTGCACCCGCCCCCGCCTCTTGCCATGGAGCAGAGCTTACTGCTGGTGTGCTGACCTTGGTGGTCCCAAAAGCAACCCTCCCCCAGCTTCGGGGCCCAAGTCCAGGTGGTTCCAGTGTGGGGCAGGCACTCTCACTCTGCTGGAGGTGAGGCTGTCAGACCCCACCAGGGCTCACACCCAGCCTTCTGAGCCCCCACAAACAGGCTGCCCTCCAGGAGGTCCCCAGAGACCCTACTATGCCATTCGGATGTGTCTCAGCCTGGAGTCGTTGGTTCCAAGGAAGCCCAAGACCACCCAGGAATCAGAAGGGGCTGTGGGGAGGGGATTCAGGGTCCCATTGAGCTCTACCATCCACAGCCCTGACACCGCCCACACCCGGCCCGTGGCCTGGGGGCTCCATGGAGCACAGGGTGAGAATGTGGTTCCTTGATCCGCTCTGGTCTCGGAACTCAGCCCTGTCCCCCAAGCATCATGCACCCTGTAGTGGACCATGGGTTTGGAAAGGACAGCACCCTGGAGTCCACGCCAGGGCCCTTGTGAGATAAGTATCCTCAGGCCATCCCGGCACCCACCTGTCTGAGTCTCAGTGTCTTCATCCATGAAATGGACCCATCTGGCCCATGGACCCTTCCTAGGCGGCGGCAGATCACAGTAGGTGCAGAGAGGGTTTGAGGCACCAGATGTCTAGAGCCCACTCAGGCGAGGCGTGGGTCCGTGCAGACAGAAGGAGGCAGAGGGGGCAGTGTGGATGGCCTGGGGGCCAGGTGGGAGGACTGAGCAGAACCCAGAGCCCCCTGCTTTCCGCTCATCAGGGGACAGGGAGGTCCTCCCCACAGCAGAAGGGCTGGGCTGCGGGCGCCTGCCTTCTTCATGCACACAGGAACACATGCATCAGGCTGGGGGTGCCTCAGGTCCAGAACCACAGGCCTGGATGCCTTTCCGGGTGGCCAAGGTGAGTGGGGCCGAGTGAGCGGACCTCAGCCCTTCCCGAGGCTGTCTGAGGAGCCAGCCCGCCCACTCTTGGGCCCTCCAGAAAGGGAACTCTCTCAGGGCACAACCTAAGCCAGAGGGGCCCTACTCAGGACATGCCACCTATAGCCACCAATGCTGTTAATAACTTGGCTGGGCAGGGGCCTCTGGGCACCCAGGACCCCAGGGTGACAGGTTCTGTGGGGTCCCCGTGAGTCCCTCCTGCAACTCCTTCCTTTCTAGGTTCACCCATTGAGATGTCCCCACCCCAGCCCCTGACCCACACCCCCAGTCCCCAGAGGAGGGATCAGCCTGAATACAGAGCTCGTCCTTGGGACCCCCACCCTGCATTTACAGAAGCAGGACAGACTATGGGTGCAGCATTGGGAAAGTCCTTTCCTGGGATACCGCCCACTGCATCCCTGTCCCCACCCTCAAGGCCTCTGGCCCCATCCTGGACACAGCTACAGCCTCTCTGTCACCCTGCCCCAAGGCATACCCCCTTCCTGTACCCTGCCAGACCCTGCTGTCCCTAACACACCCACCTGGCCACACACTCCCCAAGTTAGCCCCTGACGGGTCCCCCAGTGACTTACATGTTCAATCTTCATTACTGGGCTTGGCATTCACAGCTCCCACCCCGTGGTCAGACTCTACCAGCCCTGTGGCCAGAAGCTACCAGCCCCCTCCTGCACCCTTCCAGAGCCTCATGCCCCAGCCATGCCAGGATGCTCTCTAGCCCCCACCACCCACCAGCAAGTTTCTTGGCCTCTGAGCCTTTGCACGAATGGCCCCCTATCCCTGACATGGCCTGTGCCCTCAGCCCGTCCACCTGGTCTGTCCCCTCAGCCTGTCCCCTAGGCCTGTCCCCTCTGCCCGTCCACCTGGCCTTTCCACCCAGCTTGTCCTCTTGGCCTGTTCCCTCGGCCTGTCCCCTCAGCCCATCCACCTGGCCTGTCCACCCAGCCTGTCCCCTCGGCCTGTCCCCTCAGCTCATCCACCTGGCCTGTCCACCCAGCCTGTCCCCTCGGCCTGTCCCCTCAGCCCGTCCCCTCAACCCATCCACCTGGCCTGTCCACCCAGCCTGTCCCCTCGGCCTGTCCCCTCAGCGTGTCCCTTCAGCCCATCCACCTGGCCTGTCCACCCGCCCTGTCCCCTCTGCCTGTCCCCTCAGCCTGTCCACCTGGCCTGTCCATCCAGCAGCCTCCTCCTGGCAGCCCTGCATGGAGCGTGGCTACCCCTGCCCTGGGACCCTCCCATGCTCCCTGGCCCTCTGCACCCCCCTCCCTGAGAGCCTCATCCCCCGCCATCTCTCACTGGCAGGCAGTCTCACAGGCTGTTCCTGTAGCACTCACGGCGGTCCTGAGATACCAGCTGCATCCCTCACCCTCTGCTGACAGGAACCCAACATTCAGAGAGGTCAGGTAACTCGGCAAGGTTTCACAGCTTCTGGGTCACGGAGCAGCTGTGCCTATTCTAACAGCCTCGGACATGATGCCTACAGGTGACCCCAGCGGTCCTGCTGAGGATGGCGCCCTGGGGAGGTGGCTGGTGCAGCAAAGCAGTTTCCACGTCTGTAAAGTGGGCTGACATTCCGACCTCACGGATCCGCTTGGTGTGCAGATTGAATGAGCAAGGATTAAGCACACGGGAGGCAGCTTGCTGAGCGCTGAACGCTGAACGCGGGCCTCAAGCTCAGCAGGGGCCCAGCCAGCCAGCAGGGCGGCAGCGCCAGTGGAGTAGGGTGGCCTGGGGACAGGCAGACCGGCTCAGGGCTTCTCTAAACCTCTGCCTCTTCCACACCAGAGTAGGGAGAGCACTCACTCCCGCCCCCGCACTCTCCCGGTTCCTGTGTACTGTGTGGGGGCGTGACTTTCCATCCACTGATGGTATTCTAGGTTTCAATTATCTTTGCCAAATTAACACAATTTTACACTTCAGAATCACCACAGGGACACCTAGAATTTCTGTTTCTCCTGTCATTGCTTGCCCGATCTTATTGCAACGTCTGCATGCTAGCGCGCCCAAGCCACCGAGGCACATACGTGCATTTGCTTTCTTGATGGTAACGTGACGAGGAAAGCCTGCCTGAGCTCCATTTCTCACAGGAGGGTGCAGAGACTCAAGGAGGGGGACCGGGGTGGCTAACTGAAGCCAGAGGCAGATAGGAGCCGGCAGTAGGGGTCCCTGGCTCTTGCCTGCTCAGCCTCCATCCCCTTCAGGGGTGGCACCCAGGGCTTCCCGGAGGAGCCTTCTCTTCCCAGCTCCATCCCCATGGAGGTATAGGACACTACCACGCCCCCATATCACCCGCAGGGAGTGAACACAGGGCCGCCTAGCCCATCAGCAGAGCCTCTGCTCTGGACTCAGTGATTGGTTTGGAGGTGACCACGGGACTCCATTCAGAGACCTTCCCTGGAAGCGTCGGGGGAGAGGACACATGCTTGCGTATAAGCCTGGGGCTGCCCAGCCTGCCAGACAATAGCGGCCTCTTGGAGGGAAGGTGAAAGAAGAGACAGAAGGTGGTGAGGATAATCTTGAGGCGCCCCGACTTCCCTCTTTGGCTTGAGCCAGTTGAGAAGGGTTTCTGTCTCTTGAAACCAAAAGATCCTTGAAAAGCACTTCAAATGCCAGGCTGCCTCTCCACAGGTCCCAGAATGAGGAGGTTGGGCCCACAGGAGGAGGATGAAGCCCGAGGAGGGGAAGGATTTGGATGTAGGAAGAGGGGGCACAGCAGAGGGCCCCTCTGTCCTCAGTGGCTGCCCTGCATTTCCTGGCATTCAGCCCTTGCCCTCTGATCCCTGGAAAAGCCTCAGAGTGGGTCACACCCAATACAACAGCCTGGCACCCGGCCTCACAGGGACCACTGGGCCACACTGTCCAGCTGTGCAGAAGGATGGTGTGCAGCCCAATCTTGCGCTAATGGGCAACAGCTGTCCTCGGGCAGGAGGCCTTGCTCACCATGCTCAGGAACACAGGCCTGTCTCCCTGCCAGGCCCGGAGACTGTCGCAAGCCGGTGATGGGTGAGTGAAGTGGTGTGAGTCAGCCTCCCAGGAGCCTGGGGCTGAAATGAGCCTCTCCATGCTGGGGAGGGGGCGGCTGGGCCAGCCGGGCTGAGTCAGATCCATTAGACTTTGTGTGCCAGGCAACTTCTGTGGGAGTGGAGCACGGAGGGGAGAGGGGAAGAGGAGAAGGAGGGAAGGGAGGAAGCAGGGAGCAGCCCCCGCAGGCAGGGAGAGGAGAGCTGAGCAGGGAGGGAAGGAGGCAGGGCCATGCGCTTCACCATGGAAACCTCGACCTGCGTCCTGGGCAGGACTCGATGCTCCACCAGGAAG
This sequence comes from Cebus imitator, assembly GCF_001604975.1. Taxonomy (NCBI): domain Eukaryota; kingdom Metazoa; phylum Chordata; class Mammalia; order Primates; family Cebidae; genus Cebus; species Cebus imitator. The sequence continues at coordinate 612,073 of NW_016107764.1, read as the reverse complement.
CGTGTCACAGTACAGCCCGGCCCTGAGGTCTGTGGGGCTGGAACCCCACCCCAGAGGCCTCCTTTCTGGAGATATGGGTGGAGGAACAGCTGCTGGGTGGGTGTTGGAGGAAGGAGTGTTGGAGGGGCTTTTCCTGAGAACGTCTTGTTCGCTTGGAGTGTATGGCGGCCCCCACAAGTGCATGGAGCAGAGGGTTAGTGGACTGGGGTGGGGAGCCCATGGCCCTCCAGGGAGCTGGGCTCTCGAGGAGGAAGGGATGGTGCAGAGCTGAGATGGAAGACTTGATCTTCATGCACCTACATCAAGGTCAAGGATCCCAGGCAGGTGACTGAGCCACATCTCACGATCAGCCTACATGCTGGGAGCAAGGGTCAGAGCCACAGGATGTCACGGCTTGGTCTTGGCATCAGGACAGGGCTGGTGGGGCAGCCTCACCTCGCTCTAGGGCTCTAGGGCGGGCTGGCTCTGTTCCTCTCGGCCGGCCAGCGCCGCAGCTGGCCCACGCTCTGGCTCCACACCGTTGCCTGCTTCCCTGTGACCTTGCACTACTGGCTCCCACCTGCAGCAGCGAGGGTGGCCTGAGCGCTGCGAGCTCCTCTCCTGCCCCGCTGGATGCCTCTCTCCCTCCCTCTCTGTTCTCTGCCCATCTGACTCATGGTCACCGGTCACCGCTGCTGAGTCCATCTCCAAGCTCAGTAGCCAATTAGGAGAAATCCATCCCCAGTCCCAGCTCCGAGGAGGCGGCCTCCTCCCTCCAGCCAGGATGACTCAAAGCAGCCAGTCCCCAGCAGCTGTGGCAGCACCACACCCGCAGAGCTCCGGAGGAGAAGCCGTCCTAGAGGATGGAACCAGCTTCCCTGGCCTCACAGGCCCTTCAGGTGGCCAAAGAGTGAGCCCAGTGCCAAACGACAAGAGGGGGTCAGGCAGGCTCCGGAGCTCTGTGGTTTCCTTTCTAGTCCTTACCAGCTCTCAGGAGGGCCACTGGCTTTTGGCAAAGCTGGGACACTCCCAGATCAGAGTGGGTCACCGCAGGAAGGCCTCAAATGATTCACACCCTGGACACCTGCAGGGGTGGAGGGCAGCACCATTGCTGCTGGCCAGGGTCCCTCTCCCCGCTGCCCTCCCCGCTTAGCTGAGCCCCCACCGCTAGGCCAAAGCTACCCACATGAAGGAGCTAAAAAATGGTGGTGCCCGATGATTCTAGCACGTTAGCAGCCATTGTGGGAGCCGGGGAGACAGCCGTGTTCCTTGCTGTGCAGGGTGACAGGAGGGGCCATCTGAACCTCACACCGCCTGAGGCTGCTCCCGAGGGCTCCTGCCTGGAAAGCTTGGCTCAGCCTGCCAGGCCCAGCTCCAGGTCACCTCCCACTGGAAGCCCTCCCACCTGCCCAGCAGGCAGACTTCTCCTTCTGAGCATCTGTCCTGTCTGTCTGGATGTTGGCGTCCATCACTCCATCTTCTGCTACAGACTCTTATCCTGTGGGGCCCACCTCAGACACAGCCCTGAGCTCGAGGGGCACAAGGATGAGCCCCATTATTTACAGCTGAGGAAAGGGAGGCCGAGATCCTGATTTTCCTAGATCTTAGGCTGAATAAAGGGCAGGATGCAAGCCCGGGCCCCATTCCCCGAAGCGGCCCCATCATACCATGACCCCGCCTGCTAGTTACTGATGGCGCCTCGCAGCCCGCCCCATTCCCCTCCCGGCTGGCCCACCTTGAATTCCTCACCTGCAGCCCTGTTTCCAACCTCAGCAGACCCAAGACCCTCCCCAGATCCTGCCCATGCCTTCCCCCAAACAGGGACCCCTTATTTAGAAACTAAAAGATATAGAGCACCAGCTAAACGTAGAGAAACTTAAATTCATCCCAACTTTAATTCCACATAAACAATGTCTTTTAGTACCTGTATGTCTGGTGCAATAATTGGGATATACTTATGCTAAAACATTAGTATTCACTATTTGGCTGAGATTAAAATTAAGCTGACCATCCTGTTTCCATGTGGAAACCCTACTCCCAAGGCCTCTTTCTCACCTGCTGTGGAATCTTGGAGTGGATGACTCAGTGACTCAGATCTAACCCAGGCAGCCAGGGCTCCACGCCCCATCCATTGGCAGAGTCGCCAGGCCCGGGGCTCTGCACAGGTGTTCAGCATGGCAGAAGGCAGGCACAGGCCTGGAGTGCTCCCAGCCCTCCTCTACCCACGTCGTGACCTATCTGGGACCCGAGGCAGGGCCTGGATGCCTTAGACTGAGTCGGCCGGGGAGTGCAGGATCTTCACCACAACACCACGCCACACCTGCCACCTGCAGCAAGAGTCGGCAACAGCAGCAGCACCCAGCCTGTACCCTGCACCAGGCACTTAACTCAGTCCCTGAAGGATGCTGGGAGGGAGCTGCTGCCCCATTTTACAGAGGAGGAAATGGAGGCCTGAGGAGGCCGAGTAACTTGTGTGAACAGCGGAGGCAGGAGGCAGGCTCAGCCCCCCATTCACACTCTTCGCTCCCTGCCACTTACCCTCCTCTCTCCTCATGCACCAGCACGGGCGGGTCCCCACCCTCTGCTCCCTCCCTGTGGACACAGGGCTTCTCTCTCTACCACCCTCACTCCCAGGTGACCTCTGGGTTTGACCTCATCTTTTAAGCCCCCTTGCCCATCCCTTCTGTACCCCTGGGCCTGGGCTGCGGTCTCTGGCCCGGGTGGGCTTCACACGGGAAGGCTTGGGGCCCTGGGGGTCCAGCCGAGTGGATACTTCATGACTTAGAAAGCATTTTAATGATGTTGGCAACGGTGATGATGGTGCTTAGAATTTCTGGTTTGACCCACAGGAAGCTTACTGACCTACCGTGCTTACTGAGGAAACTTTAGAAGCATTTCCGTTAATGAGGAATAAGGAGAATGCCCACGACTGCCCATACCATGTTCAATTTAACACCCAAGTGTGAGTTGTGTTTGAATAGTCAACTGTGCACATGGAAGAAAAGAAACATCCAAGTGTGATCCTAATGTGATAAAAACACTTAACCAATTAAAACACAGAAAACTTTTCTATGACCTCAGGGCCAAAAAGAGTTTTAAAATCAGACCAAGACTTATGAAACTAAAATGATCAGTGGGAGTATATTAACATTTGAAACTTCTGTATGAAAAAGGCCCATAAACATAATTAAAAGATAAGTGACTTTGTGAGGCAGACTTTTGCAACATGCAGCAAATAATGGATAGATAGCCATAATATATAAGGAATATCTACAAGTCAATCAGGTGACAACCCAAAGGAAAAACAGGCAAAGCATCTGAACAGGGAACTCATCATAGAGGAAATCTACATCATGAATATGTATGAGAACATGCTCACTAACATGTGATGCTCATGTCAATATTCCTTAGAATATCATTCCACATCCATTGGAATGGCAAACACCTAGAAGTCTGACAATTCCAAGCATCAAAAATTGCACACACTGATGATGTGAGCAATTTAGAACATGACCCCTTGGGAGAGCATCTAGGGACATCGAGTTGAGAACAGGTGAGTCTAGACCCAGCAAGTTCCCTCCCACGCATGTGCCCTACAGAAGTCAGGGATGCCAGGTGGCCTGGCAGCAGAGCCAAGGCCCCAAACCCCAGGACGGGCCTCCCAGGGTGTCTCCCAGCTGGTCAGCCCTAGGAAAGCCATGTGCTTTCTCTGTGCCTCAGTTTCCTTAATTGGAAAATGGGCACTTTCCCCTCGAATGTCATTATGTGAGTTTCATGAGAGAATGTATATAAAATTCTAGAACAGCACATGACAAGCAATGAGCCTAATAGATGAGAGCGATGTTCACCGTGACTGAATTTGTAACAGAAAATGCTGGGAAGAAGCCAAATGCCCATCAGAACAGAAATGATTACATGCATTTAAATAGTTTCACATGATGGAATACACTACAGCTCTTAAAAACGTATAAAATAGACCTCGATTGTCACCATGGATGAATCTTAAAAATAAAATGTTGAGTAAAAAGAGAAATTGTAGAACAATTCTTACACCATAATCCCATTTATGTAAATGTTTAAATAATAGAACATATTGTTTATGGAGCTTCTATGCAGAAAAGGTCTAAAACGTGGACTAATCACTACCTCATTCATGATGGTGGGCTGTTTCCAGGAAGGGATTTTTCACGTGGGGTGGCAGGAATCCGAGGGTTTTGTAATGAAACCCTCTCTGGCTTTCTGGTGCTTACTGTTGTCAATGTTTTTCTTGTTAAGCTAAGCCCCTCAGAAGCATCCCATCACACTCAGAAGCACCCCTGCTCCCATGGTCCAGGAGCCTTCTGCACACCTGGCATCTGCTAGCCTGGCTGAGTCAGCTCCTTGCCACCACTGTCCCTGATGCTGGTTTCAGCCTCACTGGCCCATCTGTGCCTCACACCCCACACCATCTGTCCCCTTCACCTGAGGTCCCGTCTGCTGTTTCCCATTCCTGGAAGGCTTGTTCTTGAAACCTTCCCACTCTCCAGATCTCTGCTCAATGGTTGCCACTGGAGAGGCTGGGCCAGACCACCCCACCCTTCGCTTTGGGTTTTCTGTAGTTTTGTGAAGTACTCGTCACCCTCTAAGTCATCTTGTTGAGATACCTCACTTGTATCTTCTCTGCCAAACTCTACGCCTGGGGACTGTGAGCCCCACCAGAGCTAGGGACCTTGTTTGGCTCACAGCATAACCAGCATCTATTCTAGTATCAGCCACAGAGTCAGAGATGGAGCACTCAGAAGGCGTTCTGATGGATGGACAGATGGAAAGATGGACCGATGGATGGATGACATAGTAATGGATGGGTGGACAGATGGGTGGATGAATGAGTGGGTGGGTGGATGGGTGGATGGATGGATGATGGATGGATGGATGGGTGGGTGGAAGAGTGGATGGGTGGATGGATGGGTGGATGAATGAGTGGGTGGGTGGATGGGTGGATGATGGATGGATGGATAGGTGGGTGGATGAGTGGATGGGTGGATGGATGGGTGGATGAATGAGTGGGTGGGTGGATGGATGGATGATGGATAGATGGATGGATGGATGGATGATGGTTGGATGGATGAGTGGATGGGTGGTTGGGTGAGTGGGTGGTTGGGTGGGTGGGTGGATCGGTGAGTGGATGGGTGGGTGGGTGAGT
>NW_016107764.1:605207-606429 GCF_001604975.1 Cebus imitator | reverse complement strand
GGGTGAACAGGTGGGTGGGTGAACAGGTGGATGGATGAGTGGATGGATGGATGGATGGATAGATGGATGATGGATGGATGGATGGGTGGATAGGGGGATGGGTGGGTGGGTAGCTGGATAGGTGAACAGGTGGATGGATGTATGGGTGCATGGAAAGTATGGAAGATAGGAAAGGTGGCAATACTAACCGTATAGCTACAGCAGGCTTTTGCAGTGACAGTGTTAGTCCAGGGCCCATCTGGTGACTGACAATAGTGACAGCAGTGATGACAAAGGTGGCAATGACAGCACGAAAGGTTGCCCAGCCCTTCTTTCCTGTCTAGTTCTCTGTGCTTACAACAGCAACAGTGCCTTCCCTCTGCCGTGTGACAAGACAGGGCTATTTCCCTGACAATTCATTCTCTGCAGTGACAGCTGCACCTGGCGCTTCCCATGCATGTGAGGGTTTCCTCCTGAGTCCTACTGCAGCCACTGGAATCCAATGCACAGCTGTCCCTTCCCCAGGCCTCCAGGCTCTGCCGGCAGCCTGCGGTTCTTTGGGGTCTCCTAGACTCAGTCCATCCTTCTGGGCTGAGGATCACCCTTGGGAGCAGCAGCGGCTGTGTTGGGGCCAATGCCAGGCCTCATGGCCCCCACATCGGCATTGGCAACACTTCCCACATCCCACCCTGGCCTCCAGGGTCTCCCTCAAGCAGCGTCGATGACTCAATGGCTTCCAGATGATTTTCCTCCTCCAGGTGCCTGAAAGAGACACAGTGAGCTGGGGACGGGAGGAAAGGGCGTTAACGAGGCGGCAGGGACAAGACAGAAGATGCTGGCCACAGACGTAACAGGGCTCAAGCTCACTGGGCTTCCTCAGAGGGACATCAGATGCCCGGGGCTTCCTGAACTGCCAGCCCCACTCTCCCGGCCTGATGCAGGGCTCTTAAACTCAGTACACGGGGGCCCTGATAAACAAGGGGTCTGATTCCACAGGCATTTAGCACCTTTTGAGGGGAAGCATGAGTGAGGCAGCCTGCAAGGTGGGCCCTGAGGCGGGTGCCCTATATCCCAACCCCATTCTGCCCCGCCCCACACCAACCACCGCTGCCTGGAACGCCATCGTCACCCACTCCTCCCTGCGGGTTAAGGCGTTATCATTTTCACATCACCTTTCATCAAGTAAGGCAGGTTTTCCAGATGGGCGATGCAGTGGAAAGGGAGGGAGGGAGGGAGGGAGGGA
>NW_016107764.1:593953-605072 GCF_001604975.1 Cebus imitator | reverse complement strand
AGGAAGGAAGGAAGGAAGGAAGGAAGGAAGGAAGGAAGGAAGGAAGGAAGGAAGGAAGGAGGGAAGAAGGAAGGAAGGAAGGAGGAAGGAAGGATTGAAGAAGGAAGGAAGGAGGAAGGAAGGAAGGAGGGAAGAAGGAAGGAAGGAGGAAGGAAGGATTGAAGAAGGAGAGAGGAAAGAAGGAAAGAAGGAAGGAAGGGTGAGTGGGTGGGTCCCTGTCTGCATTGAGCAGAGATCTCACTGGCCCCCCCACTGGCTCTACGGAGCCACCATCCTCCCGCTGCATAAGGGGTGGTATCTGCCACAGGCCATCGGCCACTGGGCCCCACTCGGCCAGCTCCTTCCCACCTTCCCGGTGCCTGGCAGGAAGCCTCCCTCCTGGGAGAGCCCTTCCTGGAGCCATGTGTCACCTCCTTCCCCATGTCCTCACCCACCTGCATTACCACTGTCCCTGCTGGACTTCCACCCTGCCAGGGCAGGAGCTGTGCCTGGCTTCCTCACTACACCGTGCCAGGCTCAGTTCATGCCCAGTACGCAGAATTACTCCCCTAATGCTTGCTCCTGTGGGAATATGTGGATACAGCTCACAGAAATGGAGCTGGGGCTCCAGCCAAACCTCTCGGACTGGAAACTCTAGGCCATCCCTGGACACATTTTCACCTGGGTTGCTGAGTGGGTAGCGCCAGAGTGTGCAGCTGGGGTCTAGGGGGGGCATGGGACCCTGCTGAGTCTCTGTCTTAGGTGCTCCTTGCTCATTCACCCAGCTTCCATCCCGCCTTGGCCTGCAGGCTGCTTCCTGCTTTGTATCCAGCAGGACAAAGTGTGTAGATGTGCTTTGTGCTTTCATAATTCATCTATGCATAGAGAACCCACTCTGCCTCCCACAGTCTAAGAATTATTCTTTAACTAGTAACAGGCTAGAAGATCATGTTAACATCAGCTCAAAATCCCTCTGTCACCAGCCCTGCCTCAGTTTCCCATGCAAATGCCTACACTATTAAAAGCCAGGAGCATCAGGCCCCAAACCTTCAAGGACTGGGCCACATGTGAGCACTCCTGGAGCCTGGCAAGGGACAGGCTGGGCAGCCCTGGTATGTGGCGATGCTGACAGCAAGTCAAACCAAAGGACAGCAACATGGCTCCTGCAGCCCCAGCTAAGCCGAGCAAGCCCACGTTCCCCAGACTTCCTCCTGGATTCCATATGGGCGTCCTGGGAAAGGGAACCCTCCCAACAGGGGTCCACCCCGGGCCCAGCCTCTGCACTTGCATGCAAGAAAGAGGGCGTAAGCTGCCCCAGAAGGAAACCCAGAGAAACTCCACAGAGGGACCCTGTGAGAACAAGTGTGGCATCGGCCCCCACAAACATCAGGGTACACCCCCCACACTCCACCTGCATCTCTGGGGGTGAGGCTGAGCCCCTGTACATTCGCATGGCCCGGTGGCATCACCCCTGGGGCTTCGGTGGCACCACCCTCCCGGCAATGGTGACAACGTGGGCTGGCTGCCTCCCAGTCAGAATTGTCTTTTAACTGCTCTCCAGCTGGAAGGTCACACCCAGAGTCAGATCCAGATCCCTCAGCCACCCCCCACCACCACCACTGAGGAGTGGCATCTCCCACTCCTAAGGAACTGGGTCCCCGTGTGCAGCCCACATCTCCCTGTGGGTGCTCTGCTCTCATAACAACTCCAGGGTCCAGGTCCCGTGTGCCCACCTCTTAGGACTGGCCTGTGCAGTCCACCCAGGGGGTGCCAATTTAGCCATCTCTCTAGCTCCCAGCCCTGCAGGGCCCTTCCCTTTATGGTGCTAGCTCCCCTCCCTCCACCCTGAGTCTGGGAACAAGCCCTTTAGCAATGACTGCTGGTCTCCCAAGGCCTGGGGCGGCCATCCTCATGGGCCCACTTCTGAACGTGAGGCTGTATGTGTGTCTCGGTGCTCTGGCCTATGCCCTGGACACTGGGCATTGCTGAGAGCACCCCTCAACTACCATTCTTGGCTGTCCCTTAGCATCAGATCCAGCTTCTGCTGGTACCACTAAGGGATCTCCTGGACACCCCTCTTCCTGCTCCCCCTGCCACCTTCTGTTGCTCAAAGACACTGAGGTGCTCCCAGTGGACCCTGACTGAGAGGCTCCATGCTGCACCTGGGCTAATGGCCCAGTTAAGCTCAACTTAGCAGTACATGAAGAGGCACCGAGATAACAGCAGAGACGGGAAGGGTCATTACCAGAGGGGGCCAGAGAGGCCAAAAACCAATTAACAGATAAGGACTTCCATCCTCCTACTCCCCAAGCTTCCATTTGTCACTGATGCAATCAGAGCAGCTGCCCTCTCAGGAAATGAAAACTCCCTCTGGTGAAGAGCTGGGATGGAAAAGAGCCCAGGAGTGAACAGAAGGCCAGGGAGCATGTGTCATTAGACACACATGTGTGTCATCGACACAGTCACCTCAACAAGCACGTTATCACCATTATATAGTCATCACTGCCAAGCCTACGATTACCACCACGTCACCATCCTACCGTCACTGTCATCACCATCACCACCACCGCTACTGCCACCATCAATACCACCCACACCATCCCACCACCACCATCCTGTTACCACGATTGCCACCACCATCATCATCATCACCACCACCACCACCATCACCACCACATCACCATCACGACCACCACCATCATCACCACCACATCACCATCATGACCACCACCATCATGACCACCACATCACCATCACAACCACCACCATCACCACCACATCACCATCCCACCATCACCATCCTACCATCACTGTCATCACCATCACCACCACCACCATCGCCATGATCACCACACCACCATCCTACCACCATCATCCTGTTAGCATGATTACCACCACCATCATCACCATCACCACCACCACCATCACCACCACGTCATCATCCTACCATCTCTGTCATCACCATCACCACCACACACCACCACCACCATCAACATCATTACCACCACCAAAACCATCCTACCACTACCATCCTATTACTATGATTACAATCACCATCATAACCATCACCACCACCACCATCATCACCACCACCATCACCACTATCCTACCACCACTATCATCACCACCACTACCATCCTACCATCACCTATCATCACCATCACCACCACCACTATCACCATATCACCATGATCATCACCATCATTATCACCACTACCACCATCACTATCACCATCATCAAATCAATATCACCAGGAACACTCTTACTGGGTCACTAATTTCAACATGACCACAGTTACTATCAGAAAGACCGGTTCCACCATTATCTTCCCAGGACTTGACACATCATGGCCCATAGACAAGATGCCCAACAGACAGTCAAAGGACTGAGCTACCATCGCCTCGATCGCCGCCTTTCAGATCACCAGCAGTCATTTCAGTCCAGGCCGGGCCTCTCACCTCTCCTGCCAGGTGTGTTCTCTTACCCAGGCATTGGTCACATTGCTGCCACACACTCTTCACTCTTTACCCCTGGGAGATTGTCAGTCCTCAGTCGCCATGGGTCCTCCACTCTGCTGAAATAACCGAGGAGACACAGAGATATCAGAAGCATCTTTTGCATTGATGAGAGACTTTGTGGGCTTCCGGTGGTGGCCTGGACACACCCACCCTTTGCCTAGTTGGCATCCTTTCTTGCTGTGTTGTGCACCTATGCACCTGCGGTGCAGCACGGCAGCAGGGCATGGGCCACTGAGTCACTGGTGTTCTGCCCCCCACCCTCCTGCAACAGAACTATACCCCTTCCCTTCTCAGCCACCCGTGGCTAGTCCAGCAACGAAGGGCCGGCATGGTTGCTGAGCCTGCTTCCCCCACACCAATCCTGGTGCTCCCTGCTGCTGAGGCCTCTGTGGTTTGCCCCCGAATGCATGTCTTAAGCCAGGCTCCCTAGAAGGTTTCTGAGTCAGATTTGTGTGCAGGGGCTTTATAGCAGATGCACTCTGGAGCCATGACTGCAAGCCAGGGAGAGGCAGGATCAGGCAGAGGGAGAAGGCACGTGCCGGCACATTTGCCAGAGGCCTCAGCCCATCCCACAGGGAGCTTTGGGGCTGCAACAGCCATGCAGGCTCATCCCAAATTGAGACCAGGGCCTTTGGCCAGAAAGACTCACTGGATGTGGCTTGGCCTCAGGCGGTGCTTGGAGAGGGGCAGCTGTAAGCAGTCACCTATGGCAACCCCCGCAGCGGAGGTGAGCAGCTCAGTCCTGAAGGGCAGTGGACAGCATGCCAACCATCTGCCGCAGACGCTCACTTTGGTTTCTTCTGCTCTACGCCTCTGGAGGAGAGGAGGGGCTGCCACCTCCATCTGGGGCATATGGCCTCTACACGGCCTGCTGGCATCAGACATGGGAAAGAGAGGCTCCAGGGAGGTGAGGACAGGAGCCCAGGCCACAGGGAGCACTGCCTGGTTTCTGCTACTCAAGTCATGATGACCTTGACCTGGGAGCTGAGAATCCACCCCACCCCCTCCCCTATCTTCTCCCCCTGGATGCCTGAGCCCCAATGTGCAGGCCTTCCATTACGGAAGGAGCCATTCTTCTGCAGCTAAGGGCCCCCAAAGTGCTCTGCCCACGCCTGGATCACCCTGTCTCACCCTCTAGTCCCTCCCTACAGGTCACCCGCAGAGCAGCCTTCACTGACACTTCTCTGCAAAATGCTCCACACATGTACGTTACCTTCAGAATCACTGAGTGTTTGTTGAATGCCTAAATAACTGCAGCATTTTTTTTCTGGACAATCATATATATTCACTTTTACTTTGGACAAACAAGACGGGGAGTGTCCTCACATGTCTGGCTGTGGGGGTAGAACAAGGCAGATATCAGCAAGGGTTTGGGATGGTAAAAGTGGCCCAGGGACAGAGACACCGTGAAAGCCAAGGAGCTGAGCCCTCCACCCCAGGGAAGTGCGTCTTCCTTGCTTAACCTCTGCTCCCACAGCCTCAGCCCAGCCACAGTGAGGAGGAATCCCAAGAAAAGTCACTTCCAGCTCACTCTCACCTGCCAGGCTTGAGAAAAAGACACCACAGCTGGCAGGATCCAAACCACTTCTTTCCCGTGTCACCAGCCCATGCAGGCATGTGATGAGACTCTGACCCCAGCACCCTAGTTCTGTACAGATGGAGAACAGGGGGCGGGGCAGACAGGTCACCACCCAGTTCCGAAGGGTCCTCATCCACTTATCTCAACATAATGAATGCCCTCAGAAATGCAAATATTATTATCATTTTTCAGCAACATCTACCAACTGATCAGTCACCCCTTGGAGCCTAATCTGAACTGACAGCTTCTCAGGAAAGAATGTCCAAGTCATCCATCCACAATGTTCCATGAAACACGTGTCATTAAGATACCAGCTGGGCAGGCAGGGAGTCCACTGTCTCCCTGTTGCAAGCAGACCCAGTGCCAAGCCAGGGCCAGGTGCCTAGGTTGTGCTCCCAGCTCAGTACCCACTTGCTGTGGGACCATGGAGGAGCCACAGAGACTTGCTCTGATTCTGTGTCCTCAGGTACCCACTCTCTGTGTGACCACAGAGGAGCCATGGAGACTTGCTCTGATTCTGTGTCCTCAGGTGCCCACTTGCTGTGTGACCACAGAGGAGCCACAGAGACTTGCTCTGATTCTGTGTCCTCAGGTGCCCACTTGCTGTGCGACCGCAGAGGAGCCATAGAAACTTGCTCTGATTCTGTGTACTCATCCATCAAAAGAGATGCATCATGCTTGGCGCTTCTACCAGCACACAGGGCATGCTGAGGGTCCAGGACCCAGGGGACACTGTGGACACTGTGGACATCTTCCCTCCAGACCCAGGCCAGGTGAGGCAAACATGCTGACCACAGTGACATGGACCACAGCACACTGACCACAGCACACCAATAGCAGCACCAACACCAGCACCAGCAGCAGCATGGTGACGCCAACAACAGCAATGCCAAAGGCCACACACAGACAACAGCCTAGCTGTTAACAGGTGGGGTCCATTACTGTCCCTGCTTTACAACAAGGAACATGGGCACAATTAAGTGGGATGGCCAAGGTCACAGGTGCCCAGTCCCCCAAGCCCATGCCAGGCCTGCTCTCTGCCCTAGGAATACACCCCTCCCAGACCTCTGCTCCTCACATGCCAGAGGGCAGGGGATGAAGCCTCTGCCTGAGGGGTCGCTGCAGTGCTGTGGGGGGGGGGGTGTCTCAGCCATGCCTGGGGGAGGGTTGGCACCCACAGTGCAGGAGGCCTGGAGCATCTCAGAGATGGGGCTGGTCACAGACCCAGCAACAGGCACTGCCTTGCTGCAGGATCCAGCCTCCTCCCCCTGGCTCCGCTTCTCCACCATTGTCACCATCAACACAACCTCAACCTCCTCGGGCAGCCACACAAACTGGTGTCAATGTGGGTTTCACATCTCTCAATGAAAATCCACTATCCCTGCAGTGAATGTGTCTAAAATGCCACCACTAAGTAAAATCTGAATCGTAAGTCTGCATTATAAAATATTAGATAAGATTTTATTTTAACCCAGAGAAAGTTTTATTTTTCCCAGGTGTCCCCTAGAATGGACATTCTATGGTCAGGTCCATCCTCCTCAGACATCAGCTCAGGGACCCTGGGGCCTCCTAATCCCCCACGGGCCCAGCCACCCGCTGAGAGCCAGAGGGGTGCTGTCAGGGAAGAAGATGCAGGCCACACTTCTAACTTCAATTCTTACCATCACCGTGCTGTTCTCCACGTCACTGTCACATGGCACTGAAGAAACACCCCAGAAAAGGGACCCCAGAGACCCAGGCAACGTCCACCACTCCTTAGTTGTTCAGCTGCAGAAATCCAATTTTTTCTCTCTGGCCTCATTTTCTTATTCATTTACTCATTCGTCAAACACTGCGGAGCTCTGTGCAGTCTTCTGGGCACAGAGCTGCCGGGAAACGAGACAGACATGGTTCCTGCCTCGCGGGGTGCATGTGTCTACAGGGGTGAGGCAGCTTTTGCTGCAGACACAGAACCTCACACCTCACTGTTTCCTAATGGCAGGCATTTGCTTCTAAGCCCCGGAGTCTGCCGGTCTCACCTGGGCCCAGCCAGGCACACCCAGTCCTCCTGGAGCCGGTTCTGGGCCCCTAGGCTGATGAGGCAGCAGACGCCAGGGCTTGTTGCTGGACTTGCAGCAGAGGGCAGAGCAGCAGAGGGGCGAGAGGAGATGAACGGTGCCCCCAAAGTGGCCCCGACCCGCTTCCAGCACATCCTGCTGGCTGAGCCATGTTGCACGTCCAAGCCCAGCACCCATGGGCAGGGCTGTGCCCTCCACTCATGAGCGGTGGGGTGGGGGAGGCTCTGCCAAAATTTCAACCCATGGAGGGAACAGGGAACCCTCTTCCCATCTACTCCAGTGGAAGCAAAACAGAAGCGTGTAGAAAGGCTGGGTTGTGAGCCACTAAGACAGGGAAGCAGGGGCTGAGGAGGAGTCAGGGTCGCAGTTGGTCCGAGGAATCCGAGGGGTCTGAGTCCCCTGCCCCAGCTCCCATCCAGGAACCCAATGGTCCCCAAACCTGCCCCAAGCAGAGTCATCTACTGCCTCTGAGCTGCCGATGTCACCAGGAGGGACCTCTGAAGTCTCAGCCACTCAGGCCAAGAGGAAGGAAAACACACCCCGCAATGATCAGGGCCGCTCCGCGCCAATGCTTTCTGTGTTGCTTTGTTGCAGCTGCACAACCTCAGCGTCACGCCCTTCCACTCAGCCAACTGGAAAGCTGAGATTCAGGAGATGACTCCAGCTGGTCACAGACATGGAGAGGAGCAGAGAGGCCCCCGGCCTTCAGACTCCCAGGCCAGGCCATGCCCTCGTGGGGCCAGTGCAGTCAGGGCTGTGATTCTGGAGTTGGCTTCCCAACGTGAGAGGGTCCCCACTCCCCAGAGGGAAGCCGAGACTCGGCAGGGAAGGGACCAGCTCTGATGCCACAGGGCCACCAGGATCCCAGCCCGGGTCCAGGAAGGGCAGATGGGGTTGAGTCTGCAGAATTCAGAACTCTGCTTCCCATTAATTCACACTCCTCCTCGGATCCCTGCCAGGCCAACTTCCAGCCACCCCAGTCACGCTGAACTCTCCCGTCTGAGCTGGAAAAAGGCCCAGGTGGCTGCCATGACCCTTCGTCTTGGAGAGGGGTCTAAACAAACACACAGCCGCCTGCCTTTCTTCAACATGAAATTGAGTTTTATATGTCAGCATTTGGCCAGGAAGAAAAAATAAATGCCACTGAAGGCCAAGCTGTCTTGTCCACGTCGTGATAATTTACCAGAGCTTAAATGTGGCAGTTAGCACGAAGTGAAATAAGGAGAACCCCGGGAGGAGATAAGACTCAGTGTCTTACAGTGGCTTCCAAGAGCAACTGGATGTCACAGTTGCCACGGAGTTTGGGACAGTCTGGACAAGAGAATGGTTGTTTCTCTTGGCAGAAAAATGAGCCTTCCACGCACAGCTAAATACCACCAGCCTTGCTTCATTCCCTGTGGCTGCTCTGCAGCAAATCTCCCTGGCAGGCTGGCTCCCTCTCCCTGCGCCATTTCCCTCCACCCCTGTCCTCACAGCTAAGGCCTCGGGCCACATAGAACTCTCCTCCTGCCCACCCTGCACTTGGAGTTGGGATCTGGCTGCCTCTGTTCCTCCCTGATCTTCATCCTCCGCTTCCTGATGGGGTCTCCTCTTGAGCACATGCAGGCATTTGCCTGGGTCCACCTGATGTCCTCCTCTGGTCGCCTGGGGACGATCATCTTGCCCGTCCCCAAAGATGACACAGAAGGAATTCACTGAACAAAAAGGTGGTATTTGTGCTTGGATTTTGGCTCCAAAGTCCTGTCATGATCTGGCTGGTCCCTCGCACAGTGGCCCAGCGAGCTTCTCCATCTGGATTATGCTAAAAAGTAGCCAAAGTCCACATCGTGCCTGGGGCCACAGAGTCCCCTTCCCAATCCCAACCTCGCCGTGGTCCTCACCCCTCCATGGGAGACAGACAAGCAAACCCCACTTCCTTCCAGTATCCCTGGCCCCCCTGGCTGTGGCTGCTGCAGAGCCTCGTCGGTTCTCATGGGCCTCCAGCCAGGCCCCGGCACACTCTCCCGCCCCTTCCCCATCTGTTCACATAGAGCCAGATTCTGCCTTAAAATGTAGCTCTAGCTTTGTCCCTCCCCTTCCCGGGCTGAATTCATGGCATGGGCTGCTGGGACCTGCACAGTCACACCCCCATGCCCACGGCAGTCACACCAGCCAACACCCACACCATGCCTCCAGCTCCTAGGAGGATCCATGCCCAGTGTGCCCTAACCAAGCAACCTGGCTCACAGTGCCACCCGGTTGGCTGGAGAGAAGGACGGAGGTTGGAGCTTGCCTTCACGTCTGCCATGGCCCTCCTGCCCGGGGCTCCAGCCAGGCCTCCCCTCCCAATGCTCAAAGTGCTGCAGCCTGAACCCAGCCTCCCTCTCCAAGGCAAACTCACCTCACTTGCTCCTGCGTTCTTTCTACCAATATCTTGAGTGCAGCACCAGGCAGACTCTAGGAGCACCTGTGAGCACTCTTCCTGGGATTCACACCCATGCAACCCCCCACTTTAGTGTGTGCTGGACTTGTTTAACCCACAGACTAGGGCCCAGGGGATGGGACCTCTCTCCTGTAGTTATGTCACAGAAGATTACCATGTCAGTCTTGCTAGCAGCCTCTCTTGCTGGCTTGGCTGAAGCAAGTGGACACTTTGGGGACACCCATATGGCAAGGAACTTGGAGTGGCCTCTGACCAGCAGCTGCCTAAAATGGAGGCCCTCAGCCCCACAGCCCCAGGGAACTGAACCCTCAATAGCCAGGTGGGCATGGGAGTCCAGCCTTCCCCAGTCAGGCCTCAGATGAGACCACAGCCCCGGCCAGCACCTTGGCCACACCTGTGAGGCTCTGACCAAAGGACCCAGCATGGGCATCCTGGGCTCCTGACCCCAGGATCCGTGTGCTGGTTTCAGCCAAGGAGTTTGTGGCCATTTGTTTCACAGCAGAGGCCACTCATCCAAGTGCCTGCTGTGGGCTGTGCATGGGGGGAGGCTGTTTTTGCTTTTCCTTTCTCAGTCTGATGGGGATGCAGATAAGCAGGCAGAGAGCGAGGAATGTGTGGAGCAGCCCGCAGAGGAGGCAGGCAGAGGGGCTGGGGCAGGTGCAACACGGCAATGCTGCCTGCCAGTCTGACATGGCTTCCCAGCGAGGGCAAGGAGGGGGGCTTTCAGAAAGGCACCACCCCCGGTCTACAGAGAAGCCCTCCCTGCAGAGGGTCAAAGAGATTCTTATGCTACACAGCAGCAGTGGAGAATCGATGTGAGCCCAGGGCACCTGGTAGGGAATTAGTCAGGGCGCAGGGTCAGAGAGAGGCAGTTGGGAAGCGGCCACGGGAGAGAGGCCCTTGCTGCCTGCAGGACTTTGTGGATGCCTGGGCAGGCTGGGCCTGGAGGAGTAGCTCTGCCACGGTTGTGGGGGATGGGGCCAGGCACCTCCTCAATGCCTCCATCTGCCAATCCAAACTCAGAGCAGCTCCCAGGGCCCTCTGGCTCTGAAGCCCTGGGGTTCAGTGGATGAGCTGTGATAGTCTCAGTTGAGCTGATGGGGAAGTCATTTTTCTCTCTCCCTGGAGAAATTAAAGGTATGAAGCTCACAGCTATAACGGCCTCAGTTCCAACCAATTGGCCCAACAGAAAAATACCAGGAGAAAAGGTCTTCAGCGGAGTGCCGGGTTAGGAGAAGTCATCGCACAGTGACTCAGTTCAGGCTTGCCCCTCTCCCTCCGCACCTGCGGCCCCAGGACCTGGAGGAGCAGGGGTGCTGAGCGCCTGGAGCATGCGGGGACCTTCTCCTGTACCCAGCACTATGGCCCGGGCTGGGACCCTCCCCACCCTCTAACCCTTTTCCTCCGTTCTCCCTTTGGTCAAAAGCAGATGAAAATGCTGCTTCCTGGATGTGGGAAAGTAGCAATGAAACACTTGTAAAAGTGCTTAGTGGATATTCTACTGCCAGAGGCCATTATTAATTACACAGGGTTTGTTTTTTTTTTTTTTTTTTTTTTTTTTTT
>NW_016107764.1:585670-593653 GCF_001604975.1 Cebus imitator | reverse complement strand
GCGCCCAGCCTACACAGAGTTTTAGTAGGCCTCATTGTTGAGAGCAGTTTTAGGTTTCGGGAAATTTCGAAGGTAATTCCCAGCTGGAAGAGCAGTCCCTGACTTAGGAGACACAGGATGCAGAGCCCTCAGCCGGCTGCAGGGAAACAGCAGTGCCGCTGCCCCCCAGCCACACAAAGGTGCCAGCCTCCCGGGGGCCACGCTGGGCTGTAGATGGAACAGAGGTTTGCTGGAAGTCTACCTCCAGAGCTGGATCCAAGACCATTTTTCCGATTTGAGAACCCGGGTGATGGCCTCTTCCGCACCCCAACAGAAGAACGGAAGCTTATTTTGCAGACAGCCAAGAAGACAGTGTCCGTCTCAGGCAGGCACGGGGGGACTACAGCATGGACAGGAGCAGGGCTTGAGTCGGAGTCTGTGTGCAGTCTCTGGAGAGCCAGTCCCGGATGAGTGTGCAGACTCTTTCCCAGGGAATCTGAGCAGCTTGGAGGAGATGCACAGACAACGACCCTGTGTCTCCCAGGGACATGGTCCACCTGGTCACCCTCTGTGCAGCCCACAGCAAGGCCACTTAACATCACACAGAACCCTCATTCGGGCTCTAAGTATCCTCTAAATGCGACACCCAGCCCCAAAACCTCAACACAGACAACAGCCTCCACTGTGGAAACAGAGCACCGTGACCGAAGACACAGTGGAGAGGCTGTGAGAGGGAGGGTGGCCAGCATCCTCAGAGGTGCAGATAAGATACAAACAGGACCGACGAAACACAGTCATGGGCCGGGAGCCCAGGGAGGCAAGAGCATGGAGCAGAAAGAAAGCCATGGGCAGAGGAAATGCCTCAGAAAGCAGAGAAAATCCAAGAAGAAAACTGGCCGGGCTGGGAGCGTCGGTATTTTAACTGTATTCTAGAAAGAGAGAACCGGGAGAGCCAAGGGGAGGAAGGTCTGAGATTTGGCCCCACAGCCACTCCCCAGAAGGAAGGGCATCAATGTGTCCCGTGTCATCCCCTAAATCTCTGCATCAAAGCCTGAACCCCCACGACCTCAGAAAGTGACCCTGTTCCGCTGAGAGAGGACACTGCAGTAAAATGAGCTCACGAGGATGGGCCCCAGTGCAGGGTGCCCGGTGTCCTCATAAGAAGAGGTGATGGGGACACAGACACCAGCAGAGGGACGACCGTCCTAGGACACGGGGGAAGACGCCATCTACACTCCAAGGAGAGGGGACTCAGGAGGACCTGGCCCTGCCAATGCCTGGATCTGGGACTTCAGGCTCCAGCGCTGTGAGAGCACTTGTTTTTGTGGTTGGGGCCCCAGACTGTGGCACTTCGCCATGGCGACCCTCGCCAGCTAACGCAGGCGTGCAGCGTCCGAGGCACTGGGCCACTGAGAGCCCGGCCCCCAGGATGAAAACCAGCCTACAGCAAGGAATGGCGCTCTGATGTCTCAGAATGTGGAGAACAAAGAGAGCATCTGAGCAGCTTCCAGAGAAGACAAAAACCAACCTGTGAGCAGATGCATTTCACAGAAAGTATCAAGAATCAGGATGGCGCCGGTCTCAACAGCAGTGCCAGATGCCAGAGACGCAAACGCACAGCCCAAGCGCTCTCAGGGAAACACGTCCCACGGGAGCCCCACTTCCAGCCAAGCTATGGGCCCAGCATAGGCGGACAATCAGTACGTTTATTCCACAGAGGCTCAGAGGTGCCCTGTGCACACCTTTTCCAGAAGAATTTGCTCCACCAAGATGAAGGAGTAAGACAAAAAACAAGCAAGACGGACAGCCAGGAACGCCCGAACAGGGCACCCTGGAAGAAGTGAGCCAGGCAACGCTTTGAGACAGACCAGGTCCGGGGAAGGCGATTTCTTCCAAGAGCTCAAATTAGTAGGATGCCTGATGTGTTTAAATGTCCTGATGCGTTTGCACACGGGGGGAGAGTTTGCGATGGAATTAGTGTGAAGGGTACAGAAAACTAAGCAAATGAAAAAATAAGACCGTTATTAACTCCGGGGGGAAACCGGACGCAGGAGAAGAACAAGAAGTCCTGTACGATGGGCTCGGTGTGCTGGTGCCTTTGCAGTATCGATCTTGCTGAAATGGCATTGACTGTGGGAGGGTGGGGGCAGGCAGCCGGCGGGCACCTGGAAGTGCTGGGAACACAAACCCCACGTCCGAAGCCTGCACGGCGGGAGTTGGTAGATAAAGCCTGAGTCTGAAAAATCAACAAGCCGTGTGTGTGTGTGTGTGTGTGTGTGTGGTGTGTGTGTGTGTGCGCACGCGCACCTGCATTTGTAGGTACAGAGGGAAAATACCAGAATCGCCGGGGAAGGGGGTGAAGAGATTTGCCTCTGGGGAGCCAGAAGGGTAGGGAGGGCAGGCTGGGCAAGCCCAAGAGAACTTGCAAGTTGAGGACCTCGGCAGCAAATCCACGGACACGCCTAGCTGCGTTCGCCTGCTGGGCCGCCATGATGCAATGCCACGAGCTAAGTGGCAGACACATCACACGTTCACTCTCTCAGGATTCTGGGGTCCAGAAGTCTGAAAGCAAGGTGCTGCCAGGGCCGCGCTCCCTCCTGCCTGGGGATCTGGGGGAGAGTCTGTCCATGTCTCTTCCAGGTTCTGGTGTTTCTAGCAGCTTCTTGCCTGTGGCTGTGCCTCTCCAAGCTCTGCCCTGTCTTCATGGGGCCTTCTCCACTCCTCCGGGTGTCTCTTATAAGGACTTAGGACCCTTAGGATAATCCAGGAGAAACTCATCTGGAGATCCTTAGTTTCATATGCAAAACCCTTTCTTCAAACAAGGCCACACCTGCTGGTTCTGGGGTTAGGATGTGGACATACAGGAGGGGAGGGAGCACCACTTAATCCCCTATCATAACTTCAAGAAAAAATAAAGGTACGTGCCTCCGCTTCCCCACACAGGGTCCCCACCAGGTAGCCCTTCCTCCTGCTGGAATGCCACTGGAGGCAGGAGGCTCACTGCACTTCATCACTGAACAGCTTAGTCTGACGTGTCTTCACAACTGAGCTAATCCTGCCTCCCTGGGACCTTGGCCTGTCGGTTTTGAGGCTAATTCCTAAAACAGCGCAGAGTCAGGGCAGGAAGGAACACTTGGGGCCTGTGGTGTGGACTACCAGAAACCAGACAGAGTCCTGGCCTTGGGCCTGCTCCAAGTGTGTTCTGAGATTCATGGGGTGTGGATTGGGGCAGGAGTTCTCAGGGTGCTGATGACAGCTGAGCCCCTAGAAGCCAGTGCTTCCCGTGGGGCGGGAGACAGACAGAGCTGCCTGCGGTCCAGTCCCATGTGTGCAGAATTCTAGAAGTTTCCTCTTGCTAGCTTGCCACTCCATCCTCCTTTAAATCTCAAACTCCATTCCTGGAAAGAAACACTGAGGTCACCTGGCCATTCCTGTTTAGGGCCTTTGCAATTGCTGTTCCCTCCAGTGGGAGCACAAGCCCAGACCCCACCTCACTGGTTCCCTCAGCCCCAGTGAGATGCACGTGCTGGGGAGGCGTCGATGGGCTCCGTGTGAAGTTGCTTCCTACACACACACATGTGCACACACGCACACACATACACACACGCACACACATACACACGCGTGCACACACACATGAACAAATGCCTCTTCCTCATCACACACACACAGGCACACCCACCCACACAAATGCACATGCACACACACACGCACATGCACACAGACACAGAGCTCACATGTTTGCACATGCTCACACTCACATGAGCTCACTGTGGGTTTCTCCCTTGCACTGTGCTTCCGCTCAGAGCTGTGTGACACTGAGTGGTCCCTGTAACTCACCTGTCCACGCACCTGCCTGTCACCTCCTCTGTCTGCTCCAGACTAGCACACATCTGGTGCAGGGCCAGGGATCTGTATGTGTTCCCAGAACCAGCCCCTGGACTTCCAGGTGTCGAAGGCTGAGACTGGGGAGGGGTTGATGTACCCACAGTCACACAGCAGAGAAGGAGCAGAGTCGACTCCGGATTTTGGAGTCTTGTGCCCTCTCCAGTGCCCACGCTGCCCTCTGCCCAGACAGGTGTGGCCAGGCCCCAGCTCCTGGGGCACAATCAGCTGGCTGCCTTCTCACCAAGGAGCTGCCGGTGCCACCTACTGCTCGCCCCGCAGATGCTCCCAAGCTGGACTGGCACCTGCTCCTGCAGAGGGATTTATTGCCCGACTCCCCCATTGCCCGATGCATGGGGCTCGCTCTCACCGCCACACAAACGTGACTTGCCAGAATGCCCAGGGATGGCAGGTCAGCCACCAGGAGACGTCCCCTCCCTCCTCATGCCTTCCACAGATCAGCACCAGTTCAGCACGTCAAGGATGGTGAGCCACTCACGTCAGGGCATTTCCACCTTAATTTAAAACAATCATGCACCGCACCAGCTGCTGTGCTCAAAGTTCGGCCATTCCAAGAATGTCAGGCAGGCCTGGGAGAGGGAGCAAGATGCCTGGCAATGCCCACAGTCACCCTCAGCCTGCCCTGGCGCCCTCCTCCCACCGCAGTGGAGAGGGAGGAGCTGAGGCCGGGGCACTGCAGGGAAGGGTCCTTCTGCCGCATGTCCCAGAGGGCTATGGCTTCCCATCTACTATTCCTTGTCCATTCAGTAGGCATCCCCCAGTGTCTGCAGGGACAGCGATGGCAGCCAGTGACGAGGTCGGATCAATGGGTGCTGGAGTCAGGACTGGGAAGGGACACTGACCGAGGGCAAGGAGACCACCGGGTCACAAAGATAGAGAGATGGTTGGGAGAGGGAGGTGGGGTATGCCACGTACGCTAAAAATAATCACTGAGATTTGCAGGGGAAGGAGCAGAACAGCTGAGCGGCCTTCGCTCCTCCACTCTGACTGCGGGATTCGATGGTATTCAGGGAACAGGGGACATGGTGAGTGAGCTCCGTGGTGCCGAGACCCCAGCATCGCTCACTGTTCTGTCTCAGCAGCTCTTCCTCCTGGGGCAGGGTCTAAAAACATTCTAAATCCATGCAGTGTCCAAAGATAAGCCTGCCTCCCTGACTCTCCCGCCAAAAGGAAAAGCCGCTGGAGACAAAAGAATGCTGTGATTCGAATGGCCCCTTCAAAACCGCGTAGGAGCGTGAGCCCTGATGTGGCAATGTTGGGAGGTGGGGTCTTCCAGAGGGGATTGGATCGTGAGGGCTCTGCCCCCATAAATGGACTAATCCACCTGTGGATTAATGGATTAATGGGTTACCACTGGAGTGGGACTGGTAGCTTCACAGGAACTCCTGTGGCAGGAGCCCAGGACCATCGTCAGCAGGTCTCTCATGGGGCATCTGCCACACAGAGGCACGTTCTCCACCATTCACATCTTGGGACCCACTGGGGAGCACGTGACCCCTGGGCAGGGTGGCTCAGCCCTCCGCCTTCCAGGAGGCACCAGACAGCCACAGTGGGGACAGGGATGCTCAGGCAGTGCCTTCTGCCCCACTCTGGGTTTGCAGAGCCCAGCGCGGGGGAGGAGCTGGAGGGCTCCTTTCTGGTATAGATAAGCGCTGCTGCCGTGGGGCTGGCTCTGAAGATTTCACAGCCTTCCCTACAAAGGGGAGTGGCCCGACACACTTCATCTCCCTGTGCAAATCAATTTTATTTTTCCTTTCTTATTTTTTCCTTTCAACAATTAGCAATTGAAGAGATTGGTTTTAAATCAGGAAAATGAGGACTTTAGGATTTAAATAGCCCGACAGAGAGGCTGTGCCACCTGAAGGAGTCCGGAGCTCCACATGTCCTCTGCAGACGTCATGGGGGTGCAGTAGACGAGGGTACCCCCGCCGGCAGTGTGTGCAGGACAAGGCCTGGAGGGGGGTCACTGCACCCCCCAAGCTGGTTCTCCTTGTTCACTGAGAGGGGTTGGGGTCCCAGGCTGGGGGAGGAGAGTGAGCCTGAGAGGAAGCTGGGGAAGTGACCAGGACCAAACCAACATGCTCCCAGGCAAGTGGGGACACCAGAGTGATGAGGGGGTGTGATGAGGGAAAAGATGGGGAGAAATTCCTGCAGAGGCAGAGGACAGATAGACAGACGTCCCAGGGACTGGCACCTCAGACAGGGTCGGGGAGAGAAAGCAGGGGTCTGGAGGACCCCAAAATGGTGGGGGGCAGGAGGAAAAAAGGAGGTGGGAGGAGAGGGCTGGAGAAGTCATGGGGAAAGGGAGGCTGGGGGGCTGTGTGTGAAGCGCACCTCCTCCCAGCCCTGTCTTCAGCAGACAGAGCCTTGTCCCTACCCCTCCCAGTGTGAGCGGACTGAGACTTGCATCTAGCAAATACGTGTGGCCGGAGTGGCGGTCACTTAGGAGACTGGGTCATAAAAGGCCCCGAGGCTTGCTCCTCTGTCTCTCCATCCCCTCTCCCTCTCTGGTCACTTGTTCTAAGGAAAACCAGTGGCCGTACTGTGCAGAGCCACGCTGCTCCAGAGACGCCTGCCAGTGAGGAACGGGGCCTCCCGCCTGCAGCCTTGGGAGCAGCAGATCCTCAGACCCACTCAAGCCGTCAGATGACACAGCCCCAGCTGACACCCTGACTGCAGACTGAGCCAGAACTGCCCAGCTTAGCTGCTCCCTGTTCCTGACCCATGGAACTGAGATACACAGCTTTGTGGCTTTAAGCTGCCAAATTTTGGGGTGATTTGTTACACAGTAATACCAGTATTGTGGGGATACAGGAGGGACGAGAAAGGACATGGAGACACCACAGGGTCCACACTGCCCGGAGGATGGACCCCACATTTTGGACCAGCAGGTGAAATCACCCTGGAGTCAGGAGGGATTTGGGAAAGGCCTTCTACAAACACAACGGCAACCCTGGTTGCCACAGAGAGACAGAGATGGAAAGATGCGTGGAGGGAGGGGTGGGCGGTGGGAGGGATGGAGGCCCTGGCGATGCCAGGCTCAGGCTTGTGATTCCAGGAGGGCTCTGAAAGCACAGAGTGTCTGAGGGTAACAGGCCTCTGGCTTGGCACTCATTTCATGGATGAGGAGAGTGAAGCTCCGAGAGGCCAAACGTGTCCAGGCCACAGCAATGGCTGAAGAGCGTGAGAGGGTCGGCTCTGAGGGGCCCCGTGCTGTGCCTGTACCCAGTCCTCAGCCCACCTTGGCTCTGGGGCAGGAGGAGCCATGAACATGGCCACCCACCACGGCAGGACAAACCGCCCCGGGAAGGGCAGCTTGAGGGGCAAATGCTGACCTCCTGACCTCCTGACCTCCCCACCCATCTCCTGCCGCTGCACTGGATCTGTAGGGTGTCTCCCAATGGATCCGAAGTTCACAGGCCCACCCTCCATGCCAGCACAGATGCTACCCGCAGGCTAGCCTAGAGTGCCTTTCCTCCTCCCCAGCGCCAGCCACTTGCCCTCTGAGTCTCAGCTCTAAACGATCGCTCCTGAAGCCTGGTCTCCCTGCCCCATCCCTGATCCCCTTCCCCCACACAGCCCAGGATGGGAGCCTCGCCCCTCAGAAGTTCCTCTCTTATCCCCGCTAGACAGGGTGCTGGGGCCTGGGGGCCGCAGGTTACAATCCTGACGGTCTCCCCAGTTTTTGAGCCTAATTTATCCACGAGTGAATCAGTCCAGACCCAGGAAGGTGGGGAGAGAGGAGACAAGGGACCCAGCACTGTGAGGCTCCACATTCTCTTCAGGAGGGATCCACGTAGCTGCCATGGGAGTGGCCCCAGCTCCACCGTGACAAGGCTCCAAGGGTTTACCCAGAACTTTCCCTGCACTCAGCGTTCAGTCCCCAGCCCAGCCCCACCCCTAGGTCCACACTGCAGGGATGAGGAGAGGGAGGCACCAAGAGGTGACGCCACTGGCCCAAACCGCAGAGCAGCAGCTGGAGCCGGGGCACCAGAGAGCCGCCAGCACCCACACACAGCCAGGGCACCAGAGAGCCGCCAGCACCCACACACGGCCGGGGCACCAGAGAGCCGCCAGCACCCACACACGGCCGGGGCA
>NW_016107764.1:581398-584820 GCF_001604975.1 Cebus imitator | reverse complement strand
CCGCCAGCACCCACACACGGCCGGGGCACCAGAGACCCACGAGCACCCACACACGGCCGGGGCACCAGAGACCCATGAGCACCCACACACGGCCGGGGCACCAGAGACCCGCCAGCACCCTCACACGGCCGGGGCACCAGAGAGTCGTGAGCACCCACACACGGCCGGGACACCAGAGAGCCGTGAGCACCCACGCACCGCCACAGCCACCACACTCTGCCTTTTTCCCAAGAGACTGACATCACCAACAGGAGGGACTGTGTCTGTTGTGCTTGGCATGGAGCCCTGTGCCCAGAACAGGCCTGAGGCCGGCGCCACCTCGAATAAGTGAGCGTTGAAAGAATGCATGGGCCGATGGATCAGTGGACCAATGGACAGGTGGACAGATAGGTGGACAGACTTCCCAGCTGTGGGAAATTAAAAAAAAATCTTCTTTAAAGATTCCTTTCTTATTAAAGAATAAATGTGCTAATAACTTTGTTAAGCCCTATCCTATGTAGCTGTTGGACATGCCATGCCTACAGGCACGTAGCACATTCTATGTCCTTGTGCTTTAACCAAGATATCTGTGCTGGACGTGCTCACAGGCATGTCCCAGCTCTCCATTGCTTTTACCTGTTCAGAAAAGTTTTAAGTTGTTAGCCAATCGGGTTTTAGTTTAGATTGTGAGATCTGGCTCCAGCCAATGGAGATCAGACACAGCAGTGAGGATGACCCCAAATGCCTAAGGGATAAATGTATCTGTTTTGCTTTGTTCTTTGTACTCTCATGGCATGATGGCTAGCGAGGTACCCTTCCTGCAGTCCAGGAAGTAAAAATTGAATTGCTGAAAGATCCTTTGTCTCAGGGCTAATTTTTCTTTGCTACACGGAGCATCTATTTCCAACACCAGTCCACCTCCTCAGCCACCCAGCCGCCCTGTCCCCCGCCTGTCCCCAGCTCTCACATTCCCAGGACTGAGAAGGCAAGCCTGCCCCTCCCCTCCTGGCCTCCCCAGCCCCAAAGTGGCTGGGGCCTTCAGCCTCTGCCTGATCCCCGCCCCTCAGCCTCGGAAGGGGCCAGGCTCACCCACCAGGAGCCCACGCCTGGCTGCTCCCTTCCTCCTGCCATTTAGCTCGGGAAGGCCGTGGCCCTTCCCCACTCTGCTTGCATGGAATTCTCCTTATCTGCAGCGGCACAAATCTGAAAGCAGATTTGCTGGGGGTACCTGCGGCTGGCCTGGGATTAAATCCCTGCCTTTACCACTTCGGGGAAGGTGATGCCCTTGAGTTGATGTCACAATTTTCTCTTAATTAGAGAGAAAGCTCAGCCAGGACGGCGGTGACGGTAGGGAATGAAGAATTAAAGGCGTTTGCCCTTAGAAGCCCAGCAGTGTGAGGCTTTCCATTTAGAATGTGAAAGCTTTCCCGCGTGTCTGCTGCATAGAGATAGGACTGGTGAACGAAATGGCAATTTTGCACCTTCGGTCTCCCGGCGTGTGTGTGCGGGGGGTGGGGCAGCTGTGGGAAACCAGCGAGGATGCTCCTAAAATGCCCACAGAGGCCTCCAAGACTGGGACCTCTCCAAAAACAGTGCTTAGCAAATGCATGACTGATCTTCACTGCCTTCCGTTGCTGGACTTTTCTGCTTCCCACCCCAAGTGGCCGCGGTGCTGTTTGAAGCCTGAGGAGGGCGGGCCTGGGCCTTGTGGACCATGGCCCTTCCCATGCTGGCCTAGGTGCTGCTGGGGGACCAGGCTCTGTAGGAGCCCTGGAGGGTCTGGAGGGTGCTCTCCTGGGACGGGAAATTTCTCTTCAAGGGCTACAGCCAGGCTTTCTCTAGTCACCTACAATCCTGCAGAGTCACTGCTGTCATGCCTGTGTTGAACCAGAGACCATATCAGGGCTGAGGGCTTGCCCTCCTCCTTACCAGCGTGGGGGCTCCAACTAGGTCTTCAGACCCCAAGGCCAGACCTGCAAACAGCCGGTGTCCCTTGGACCCACGGACAATTGGCTGGAAAGGGCCACAGCTCGGTGGAAGGAAAGCGGGGGGCTGTTCAGGAGGAAGGGGTGAGAGGTACGGGTGCACCCACTCACGGAGCCTCGTCAGAGAGGCTGTAAGCCCCTGCCCTGCAGGACAGGAAGCAGCGGCTCGAGAGGGAAGGAAGAGCTCAGGGAGAGGAAGTGGCAGGGAGAACCCAGCCCAGGCCCGCTGCAGTGTGCGGGGACAGAGGGGCCTATGGCACTATGATGTCCTCACACCCCAAAGGGATCTTGGCCCCACGTGCTCTGTTCCGTGGACCAGTGGGGCTGGCCATCATCCCCCCAGGGGTGACCCTCCGCCCCACCTGGCAGAGACCTGGTCCCTGGGGGTCCCTGCGGAGTGCATCCAAACACCTTATGTAGCCTTCAAAGCCCGGAATGACTCAAGGACTACCTCTCACTCCGGCCTCCTCTCCCGTCCCGCCCTGCGGCAGCCTCAGCCTCACGCCAACACTGGCCCTGCCCCTTCCTCACCTCTCCCGAGGATCGTGGATCTGCACAGCAGCCTTCCCTGCCCGCTGCCACCACGCTCAGTCCCCCTGGCTTGATCCTCCCAGGCAGCCTGGCCCTCACCTGAAACGCAATAAAGCGGACCTTCCACCACCTACGTTGTTTGGACCCTGCCTTAAATGTAAGTTCCACAAAGCAGGAATGAGTGCACAGCTGGGCTCCTCTGCCAGGACATGCCCAGGGTACAGTGAATAAGACGAACAAGCTGGCACCCAGTGAATAAAACGAATAAGACAGGACACCCAGACGTCCGATGAATGAGTGAATGAATGAATGAAACTCTCTCTAGACATAGTCTTCCCAAATCTGGGCCACATTCTCATCAGGAATTCCCTGAACTTGGAAAGGAATGTTTTAGATGATGGATGAGGATGAGGAAGAAGAGAATCCTCTAGAAGTCCCCAGGAGGAGGCTGGAAGGAAAAGGCTGAGGTGGGAGAGGTGGAGAAGGGTCCTGCAGAGGCGTGGGACCTGGCAGTGGGGGGAGGAGCCTCAGGTGCTGCTGGAGGATCATGAGTGGGAAGCGGCAGGCAGGCGGTGGAGGTGCCTGGCAGCCGGGGTGTGGTGGAGGGCAAGCCTGGGTACAGGCGGCAGTGGCGGGGAAAGCTGCAGAGGAAAAGAGGGAAGAAGAACATGAGCAAGCCTCTGTCAATAGCAGGGCCATGCTAAGGGCTTGCCCCACCTCCCCTCTCTGACTGCACACCAGCCAGGGGACCCTGTATTATCCCCACTTGGTGGAGGAGGAAGCAGAGCCCCATTTGCCCTGGATCACCAAGCAGTAAGTGGCAAAGCCCAGGCCCGATGGACAGCAAGCCTTCCTTTTTGTCTAAACAACAGGGTGGCTGGGGGCTGAAGCTGGAGCTGGGACCGGGCCGGAGCTGGGACTGGGGCT
>NW_016107764.1:577171-580503 GCF_001604975.1 Cebus imitator | reverse complement strand
GGGGCCGGGGCTGGGGCTGGGGCTGGGGCCGGGGCTGGACCTGGGGCTGGGGCCAGGGCTGGGGTCTGGTCTGAAGCCTGCAAGCCCCCGCTCTCCCAGCCCTAATGGCGCTCGCCCCTGCCCCAACCCTCGCTTAGAAGCCATTCACACTCTTGCTGAGCCCGGCATCCCCAGAGCCTGGTCATCCCAAGGCCGCCTGCGCGCTGGTTGTGATGGCAGCCTGAGTAACCACGGTAACATTGACCTGTGCCCCAGGAATTTCCCAGAGGGCCAGCATGGAGCAGGGCCGGATGGCAGCGCTGCCCAGAGCCTCGGCATGCTGTCCAAATGCCAAACACTTCTTAATCTCCCAGAGCAAGGCTCCCTGAAGTGGCTGCCCCCACCTCCTCCATCTCCTTTGTCTAGGGCATAATTGTCCAGGCCCTACCTCTCCAATTCCTTAATTAATTGCTTTGAGGAAGGCGTCACGGCTGTAACCCCTTCATGCCTGCATCTCAGCTCCAAGGAGAGTGGCAGGTGCTGGAAGGAGCCTTTGCATGCAACCTGGACTTGGGTCAGGACCCGGGCTACGGCCCCACCGCTGCATCCCTCAGCTCTCCGTTTCCGAAATGCAGATAAAGCCCCTGCCCTGCTGTAGTTAATTCATCTGCTCTGTTTAATTCAACTCCAGATCTCTTGACAAGGATTAGACCTGTTCAAGCGTATCTATCACACGAGTCAGCTTGCGGGAAGGCCTGTTACGGAGATGAATAAATTGGAGGAGGCACGGGGAGGGAGGGCCGGGGAGGTGGGAGACCTTCCACAGGTGCAGGTGTGGCAGGTGCATACCTGGCCATAGCATGGGGGCTCCTCACACAGGGCAGGAACCCAGGGGGCCCAAAGGATAGGAACGATGGCAGCTGATGACAGCTGCACCCAGTGTGTGCCAGGCACCGCCCTGAGCTTAGGGGTCTAGCCCAGGGGCCTCCTGCACACACCACGTGCAATGCGGGAGCCAGAGATGGGATTGGGAGCCAGGGCCTTGTGCTCAGAGGCAGCTGCAGCTTTTAGAAAGCCCCTGGGGTCAGCGGTCATGATGGGGGTGGAGTGCTCCCATGATCTTTTCCATCTTTCTCTCCCCGGCACCATGCATTCCTTTGAATGAATGTTTATTGAAAGGGGCATTTTTGCCTCATGTCATAATGAGCTTGCCTTGCAGCTGAAAGCACCTTAAAGTTTCTAAAGTGCCTGCCACCTTCTTTGAGCATCCCAAGGACCAGAGGGCTAGGCAAGGTGGTCAGGATGAACCCCTTCATATAGATGGGAACTCCAAGGCGAGGGGGACAAGCCCAGCTCTGCGGGTGCCTGCTGGCAGAGGAGAAGGGTAGCGAGACAGGGTACTGGGCTGCCAGATGGTTCTGGAAACAGGAGGAGGTCAGGAAGGCAAGGAGAGGCTGGCAGTGAAGGGCTGTGAGGTGAGCCAGGCAGATCAGAGCCAGGACCGGGCTCCAGCCTTGCTAGACGCCACGCCAGGACCTTCACCTTCCCCAGGCCCAGCAGCTGAGGCATGAGAGATTCCCAGAGAGATTTCCCCTTGGAGCTGGGAGCAATGAGGTGAGACAGGTGCCCGCCTGTAAAATGTTAGGAGGTGGCAGAAAACTCAGTGATGGAGAGGAATACTACTCCAATGCATTTTTGGAAGCAGAATTATTTTTTAAAACTCCAAGGTGAACAAAGCCTCAAATTGTCCTAAAGGTAGGACCCTACAGGGTTAGGATTCTGGCAAGGCCAACACAGAATCTTCAGTGACCAATGGGAGTGAGACTTTCATGCAGTGTTTCCAATGCATTGGAACATGAATATCAACTTTTTCTGTATTTTTAAATGTATTCTAATGGACAATTAAAAAGTGTATATGTTTATGGCATGTAGCATGATGTTTTGAAATATGGGGACGCCATGGAATGGCAAGCAGGGACCGGGAACACAGGCATTTCCTGGCAGGCTACCACGTTTGATGGTGAGAAAACTTAAAATCTTCTCCCTCAGAGATGTTTAAAAAGTTTAACACATTTAAATATCCACATTTCCGGTGAAGACTGGCCTTCACCCTGCGCTTATACAGCTCACCTCAGCTGCCTCACGCCACCCCCAGCCTTGAATGATGCTATCTCAGTCTTAAATTTTGCTGTTTTGCTCCTTCTGAATGTTTTTGCATGAATTTGGATTTTTTCAGTGTGGTGTTAAAATAGCATTTGTCTTGGTTATCGAGTGTTTGGCTCTCAACCCAGCCCAGCCCTGCCCTGCCTGATTCCTGCCCCAAGCCCTCCCCTCCCCATGGCACTGTTGAGAAGCTGGGATTGCAGAGCCTGAAACGGGACTACCCCCAAGGCCTCCCTGACCCTGGGTGCCTTCAGCCCCATCATTTCCCCTCATCTCCCAGCCACCACGATAAGCCAGGGGTGAGCCCCTGACCTGAGCTGAGCCGGGGAGCTTCCTCCCAAAGAGGGGACTTGGACTGTGGAAACCCAGAGCCAAGCAGCCCGGCCCTGGAGCTCCCACACTGTCATTCTGACAGAGCCAAGGTGGCCCTGGGGAGACAAAGGACATGAGCCCTACTGTGTCTGGTGTTCTCAGCATCCCCTGGAAGCACCCCACCATGCTCCTTCACTCCAAAAGGCTGGAGCAGGTGCTGCTCTTTGCAGCCAGATGGGCCAGGACAAAGAACCTCCCAGCCTGGGTGACTTCTTAGGTTCTGGGATGAGGCCTCGACGGCGGCTGGCTCAGGTGGCCAGATGGAAGTCTTCCCTGCCCCTGAAAGGACTTGAGGGTTTAAAGCTTCCAATACAGGGAGGATGATGCTGAGAGGGTCTTAGAGAAGGTACAAAACTGGAAATGTGTTTTCCGCCCCTGTTCACATGACCTTGAACAGGACACTACACATCAGTCTCCTCACCTGGGAAATAGGCAGAAAAGTCATGAGGACAAAGTGACCTACTCCACAGGCATGGTGGTTGCACACTGAAGAGCCCGCTGTCCTGGATCTGAATTCTGGCTTTCAGTTTGCCAGACTATGGACCCACCAAGAAGCTGAGCAACCTCCCTTTCTGTCATCTATGAAATGGGATAACGACAGCACATACATCTTAGGGTTGCTGCAAAGATTACACTAAATTATGTATGCTAAGTGATAAGCAATGTGCCTGGCACCAACAAAGTGGCCCAAGGGCACTGCTGGTGTGATAGAATCACCACCACCATCACCATCACCACCATCACCATCATCACCATCACCATCATCATCATTACCACCATCATCACCATCACCACCATCACCATCATCACCATCACCA
>NW_016107764.1:569171-576311 GCF_001604975.1 Cebus imitator | reverse complement strand
TCACATCACCATCATTACCTTCATTGTTACAATTATCACCATCATCATCATCACAGCCATAATCACCATCACCTTCATCATCACCCTCACCATCACCACCATCACCATTATCGTCATTACCACCGTCACCACCATTACCATCATCACCCTCACCATCATCATCATCACCCTCACCATCATCACCATCACCATCATCACCATCACCATCATCACCGTCACCATCATCATCATATCACCATCATCACCATCACCATTATCGTCATTACCACCATCACCACCATTACCATCATCACCATCATCACCATCACCATCATCACCATCACCATCATCACCATCACCACCATTACCTTCATCGTTACAATTATCACCATCATCATCATCATCACAACCATCATCACCATCACCTTCACCATCACCATCATCATCATCATCACAACCATAATCACCATCACCTTCATCATCACCATCATCATCATCTCATGGCTCTGCCAATGCATGTGAGGTGCAGTCATGGGCATACGTCTATGGGCAGACCAGAGGATGCCATAGGAATGCTATTTTCTCAGTTTATCATTTCCAGCCTTGAGCTGGTTCCTCCTGAGTGGCCAGGAGTGGAGAGGTGGCCTCTAATAATATTCATTTCTCCTGCACTTTCTCGTAGATCCCAGTGTCTGGAAAGCAATCAGTCTCACATCTCTTGTAAGTTAACAAGAAATAAATTTCCTTTGCTCACTTTGCTAATACTGAGATCTAACACACAGCATCTGTAGCAATAATATACAGCAACAACAGATAATACCGTGGGTGACAGCTCAGCTGAAAACACATTTAGGAGTCAGCATGGCCCCCGCACCCCTCCACTGACCAGGAGGGCCCTAGGAGAAATAAGGATGCCGACCACACCTTGGTGCTGCTGGTGAGGGCTATGGAGCCAGTTCCAGGGGGAACCCACTGCACACACCCTGGAGCTCAGACTGAGGAAAGAGAGGGACTAGGAGTCCATATCCCAGGCCTGAGTCCAGTGCTTTTCATGACTGATGGTGTGATGCTGGCACAGCCCTCGCCCTGGGGAGCCTGAGCTGCCCTTTCTATAAAAACAAAGACGTTCAGACAATCATAAACTGAGCAAAGACCACAGCAGGCATTCACAGTAGGAGTCCCTGAATGGCTAAGGAACAGCTGAAGACAGTAACCTGACAAACACACGGTAAAGCCATGGCTTTGTACCCCTAGAATGGCAACAACTAGAAAGGAAGACATGGCCAATGTGCTGGCTCACACCTGTAATCCCAGCACTTTGGGAGGCCAAGGCAGGCGGATCACCTGAGATCATGAGTTCAAGACCACCCTGGCCAACGTGGTGAAACTATGAAAAATACAGAAATTAGCCAGGTATGGTGGTGCATGCCTGTAATTCCAGCTACTCAGGAGGCTGAGGCAAGAGAATTGCTTGAATCCTGGAGGTGGAGGTTGCAGGGAGCTGAGATCACACCATTGCAGTCCAGCCTGGGCGACAGAGCGAGACTCTGTCTCACAAAGGAAAGAAGACGCTGCAGAGTGTTGACGAGGGTGTGGGGAAAGAGGCTCTCTACGAGGACAGTTACGGGGACGAGGCTGGCACAGCTGTTCTGAAAAGCAAGTTGGTCTTGGTCAAGTTCAGTTAAACCCATACAGACTAGAACTCAGCACCCCAGCTCCTGGTACGTGCATCTCACAGGAATGGCGTGGAGACCCACAAGCTCACTGCAGCAGAGGGGGCCCTTCACAACGCTGTTTGTGATGGCCAGGCATTTCGTCAGTTAGCTCTACGTCTTCAAGGAAGCAGCTTAACCACCCCAAAACTGCACTGGCACACAATAAGCCTCAGGGAGGGGCAGAGGGATGTCAGTGCCATGGTCCAGGCTGGGCTGGCTCGTGCGGCTGGGGTCCACTGGCTGTCCCTCTTGTTGGAATGATCCGGGTGACCTGGTTCTGCCCATGTGCCTCTCATGCCCTTCCTGAGCCCACAGAGCTACCTGGCCATGTCCTCCTCTTGCCAATGGATCAGGCATTGAACCCCAAGGCACAAGCTGTCTCCAAGCCTCTGCTATTAAACTTTATTTAAGTCTAACAAATTAGACTTTAAAATGAAGTCACGCAAACAATGGGACATATTTCATGAGGCTTCACACATGCTGACTGGCGTACCAATCCTATCAGAGCAGGTGCCCGTGGCAAGTGGGAACAGCACCGTGGGAAGCCGCAGGCAGACAGGGTCCTTGCAGGGCTGCAGGACCCCTGAGAAGAGGTGTGGACGTGTGGACTCTGAATAAAGGAGAAGCCATGGTGTCCAAGATCGCTTAGCGCCAGCCTGGCTGGGACACTGGGGAATGAGCCGTCGCTCTGAGCCTGCTGTGGACTGGTCTCGGGTTCTGCTTTCACTAAGAAAGCCAGTGTGGGACGACAGTCCCACATTGCCTGGCAGGGGAGGGATATGGCATGTGTGAAGACCATGGGGCTGGGAGTGCCCAGGACAGCAATCCCCAACTTCCCGGCACTGCCGTCCACCCCACAGCCACTCTGATGCCTGGACTCAGGAAGGGCCTTGTCAAGCTACTCTGAGGGCCGGCCAGGCTACAGCTCCTGTGACCTGCTAGGGAAGCACTCAGACCAGGACTTGGCCTATAGCCCAGGGTCTGTCTCAGGAGGGAAGGAGCTCCTGGAAGCCAAAAGGGATAAGAGAATGAAGGGGAGACTGAGGCACTGCCTGGGGCAGGCCCTGAGAGTCAGGAGCAGGATCCCGGCCCTGAGGAGGGTTCTCAGTCAGCCCCAATAAAGTTGAAAGCAGGTTCTGAGTTCACAGCAGCCTGAAGCTGGCAGGGGCCTCCTCCAGCTGCAGTTGCTGGTGCAAGGAAGCACTTCAGGGGATGGGCACGCCTCCAGCAGCCAGGGCAGAGCCCTCTGGGGCACCTCCCCACGGAGGCATCCCAGCCGCATCCTTCTGGCTCTGAACTGCCCGGGTCCTCTGTCCACTCCCAAAGGCACCTCCCCTGGGTCCCCGCCTCCTCCCATTTCTTCAACCAGTGTCTTTGGCCTCCAGAACCAAGTCCCAGGCCTCAGTGACATGACCCAGGTCTGTGACGGCTGCGTCAAGGCCCACCTGGCACATCACCTGCACGTGCCCCACCCTCGGGGAGGGACTTGAACTCCCAGTTTCTGGTCACGTCACCCCCACCTTTGCCACTGCTACTCCCACTGTCCAGTCTCTGTCCCTGCGGAGTTTCTGCAGCAGGAACCCAGCCACTGTCACCTTCTCAGACCCCAGCCTGGAGATCCGACCTCCCAGACACCAGCGCTGACCCTGCCATGGGGGAGGTGCCCTTCCCGGGCCTGCCACCCTCCTCGTTTCCATCCCCCTCCATCCCCTTCCGGAGATAACCACCGCCAGGAATCGGACATTTATCACTGGCTGTGTTTCCCGCTTTTACTGCATTTTAATGTTTCCATAAACAATAAAGAACGTTCCCTTGTAGGGTTTTCAACGTTGCCGAATACCACGTTGCTGTGCTCACCACCACACAGCTAGACGTGCTCACTCACACTCGTTTCTGCACTCTGCTCTTATTGGTAGATGTGGCTCGAATTCACATTTTAAATGCTGGGCCTCTTACTAAATACACTGCAGTTGACTGACCGGTCCTTGGTGGGCAATGCAGGTTGTTTTCAGTTTTGCTAGCACAAGGATGCCACCGTGAGCAATCTTAGAAACGTCTTTCTGTGCATGATGTGTGGAACATTCTAGAAGCAGTAGTGCTGGGTCATAGGCCATGAGCGGCTGCACAGGGTGGCAGTGGGAATGTCCGCTCACGGGCAGCGGGTCGGACAGCCCGTGTCCTGCACCCTGACCTCACTTGGTGCTGGCCAACTTCCAGCTTCGGCCCATCTACTGAGTGGGAAATGGCATTTCTTTGAATTAATTGTCATTTTTCCCAGATAGTCGTGAGATTGAACTTTGTATGTATTTACTTGCCATTTTGTTTCCTCTTTTGTGAACTGGCTATTTAAACTCTTCGCCTATTTTTCCGTAAGGGTTTTCTCGGTCTTTTTCTTACCGATTTATAGATGCTGTTCATGTTCTGGATACTAATATTTTGTTGGTTCTGTACATGGAACTCCCGTTCCCCCATTAGTAGAGTAAGGGAGTTTCAGGATTCTGTTTTGGACTGGCTCCTTCCATCCACACATTGTTGCCTGTGTTCCTGATTCGTTTCTTTTTATGGCTGACTGGTATTTATTCCACAGCATGGATAGGATGCGCCCCGTGGTTTATCCATTCCCATGTGGATGGTGGTTGGGCTGTTTTCATTTTTCAGCTTTTATAAATAAAGCTGCTGTGAATATTGGTGTGTAAGCCTTGCTGAGATGCACACTTCCTCCTCTCCTGGGAAGAATGGCTGCATACTACGGTAAGTATATGCTTAACTTTTAAGACACCATTACTCTTGTTTCCAATGTTCGTAAATGTACCATTTTCCATTCCCATCAGTAGCTCTGAGAGCTTCAGTCCTCCCACATCCTCACCAGCACTTAGAATGATCGGTCTTTCTCATTGCAGCCACCGTAATAGGCGTGTGGATGCATCTTGGTGGGATTTTAGCTTACATTTTTTAATGACTAATGCTGTTGCATATCTCTCCATGTGCTTCTTTGCCAGCCTTTTATCTTTTTTGAAATGTCTATTCTGATATTTTGCCTATTTTTTTATTGTTATTTGTTTTCTTATTACTGAGTTTCCAGAGTTCTCTATATGTTCTGCATAAAAGTCCTGTATAGATATTTGATTTGCAAACATTTTCTTCTAGTATGTAGCTTCCCTTCTCATTCTATTAACAGTGTCATTCAAAAAGAGGATGTTTAAAGCCTTATGAAATTCAATTTGTTCCTTTGCTATGTTTTTGGTGTCCTATTAAGAAATCCTTGCCTAACCCAAGGCTACAAAGGTTTTTTTTCTTATTTTTTTCTATAAGTTTTATAGTTTTGTTTTTCATATTTAGGCCTATAATTCATTTTCAGTTAACTTCTGTGCATGTTGCAAGGAATAGGTTAAAGTTCCTTTTCAAGTCAGGAGAGGTGTTGCATATTTGAAGGTCTAATTGTCCCAGCACCATTACTGTAAAGACTGTCTTGCCTCCATTGAATGGCTTTTGCGCCTTTGTTGACTTTGGTCGAAAATCATTTTTTGTTGTTGAAAATCATTTGTCCATATGTATGTGTGTATGTTTTTACTCTCTATCCTGTTTCATTGATATACTTGTCTGTCTCCGTGTCAATACCACAGTGTTGTGATTACCGTAGTTTTATAAGTAGTGTTATAGGTAGTGTTAATCATCCAATGTTGTTATTTTTTTGAAAGTTGTTGTAGTTGCTCTTGAACCTGTATATTTCTGTACAAATTTTAGAATGAGTTTGACAATTTCTTTAAAAAGAAGCTGCTTCCATTTTGGTTGGGAGAGCATTAAATATACAGATCAGTTTGAAGAGAGTTAATATGTTAACAATGTTGAATCTTTTGATACATGAACAGGGTATATCTCTCCCATTTATTTCTATCTTTAATTTCATTCAGCAATGTTTTGTTGTTTTCCAATGCACAGGCCGCCCAAATCTTCTATCAGATTTGTTCCTAAGCATTTCATAATTTTAATGCTACTTTAATGTTGATGCCAAATTGAATAATAAATTCAATGTTCAATTGCTTTTTGGTAATACAGAAAAATAAAATTACTCTTGTATATTGATCTTGCATCCTGCAACATTGCTGGTTCTAGTAGGTTTGAGTTTTGTTTGTTTTTCAGATCTGCTTAGATTTTCTACAAAGACAATTAAGTTGTCTGTGAATAAAGACAATTTTACTTCAATTTCTCTTCCAATTAGCATGACTGTTTTTTTTATTCCAATTGAACTGACTACAACTTCCAGTACAGTATTGAATAGAAATGATGAGATTGACTACCTTTATATTGTTTCTGATCTTAGGGAGAAAACATTCAGTCTTTTATCATTAAGAAGGTAATTTGTTGCAAATATTTCATAGATACCTTTTATTAGCTTGAGGAAGTTTCCTTCTATACCTTATTCACTGAAGGTTCTTATTATAAATATGGATGTTGGACTTTGTCAAATACTATTTCTAAATATATTAGGATGATTATATAATTTTTATATTTTGGTTTGTAAACTAGGTAAAATAGATTAATTTTTCAAATGTTAAATCAATCTTGCATTCCTGGTAGATAAGCACCATGTCATTATGGTATATTACCCTTTTCATATCTTGTTGAATTTGATTTGCTACAATTATGTTTAGAATGCATGTATGTACATAAAAGACATTGGCCTACAGTTTTATTTTATTATAATATCTTTGTCTAGTTTTGGTATTGGGATAATGTTAGTTTCATAGAATGAACTGGAAAGTACTTTATCCCATTCAATTTTCTGAAAAATTTGTATAGAATTGATATTATTTCTTCCCTAAGTGGTTGGTAGAATTCACCAGTGAGGTCATCTGGGACTAGCTTCCTTGAGGGAAAGTTTTAACTCCCACTACAATTTCCATACTAGATATAGGACTAGTCATGTAATCTGTTTCTTCTGAAATGAATTTGTAGTTTTCACAGTATTTATCCATTTTATCAAAGTTGTCAGATGTAGTGGTGAAAATTGGTTTTCTTTATCATTCTGTTAATATCTCCAGGATCTCTATTGAGGTTACGTCTCTAAATCCTGATATTGATAAATTGTGTCTTATCTCATTTTTTCCTAATTAGACTGTTTTAGAGGTTTATAAATCTTGTTTATTTCTAAGAAATAGCTTTATATTTCATTGATTTTCTCTATTGTTTTTATATTTTCAATTTCATTGATTTTCAGTCTGATGTTTCGAATTTCTTCTGCTTACTTAGGATTTAATTTATTCTTCTCTTTCTAGTTTCTTAAGGGAAAACTAAAGACACTGAGTTCAGATATTTCTTATTTTCTGGTACAGGTAATTACTGCTATAAATTTCCTCCTATGTTTTGCTGTAATGACATCCTCAAAATTCTGATTTGTTTTTTCATGTCAATTTGGTTCA
This sequence comes from Cebus imitator, assembly GCF_001604975.1. Classification (NCBI taxonomy): domain Eukaryota; kingdom Metazoa; phylum Chordata; class Mammalia; order Primates; family Cebidae; genus Cebus; species Cebus imitator. The sequence continues at coordinate 569,197 of NW_016107764.1, read as the reverse complement.
AAGCACTTTCTTTTTTTTTTTTTTTT
>NW_016107764.1:553221-569141 GCF_001604975.1 Cebus imitator | reverse complement strand
TTATTATTATTATTATTTTCCCATTTATTTATTTTATTGCATTTTAGGTTTTGGGGTACATGTGAAGAACATGCAAGATTATTGCATAGGTACACACGTGGCAGTGTGATTTGCTGCCTTCCCCCCATCACCTACATCTGGCATCTCTCCCCTTGCTATCTCTCCCCACTTTCTAACTTCCCTTTTAATTTTTCCCTGACCCATGCATATTTTATAAGTGTCTTATTTAGTTTTCAAGCATTTGGAGGTATCTCTATATTTATTTTCCCTTTAATTCCATTGTAGATAGAGAACATACTTTATAAGACTTGAATCCTTTTAAATTAATTGTGAATTATTTTATGACTCAAAATATGGTCTAGCCTGATAAGTGTTTCATAGGTTCTTGAAAATAGTGTATACTCTGCTGTTGGTACTGGAGTGTTTTATAAATGTCAATTAGATCAAGTTGGTTAATGGTTCTATTTAAGTCTCCGATACACTTAGTGCTTTCACTGTCTACTGACTGAGTTATTGAAAGAAGTGTATTAAAATCTTCATCCATAATTGTTCATTTTCCTACTTCTTTCAGTTCTACCAATTTTTCCCTCATATATTTCAAAACTCTGTTATTAGGTGCCTAAACATTTAGGATTTTGGCCTCTTGGTGACTTGACCCGTTTATTATAAGGAAATGCTTGCTTTTTTCCTAGCAAAATTCTTTGCACTGAAATCTACTTCATCACATATTAATGTAGCTACTCCAACGCTATTTATTTATTTATTTATTTATTTGGTGATGGAGTCTCGCTTCTGTTGCCCAGGCTGGAGCGCAGTGACACAATCTCGGCTCACTGCAACCTCCACCTCCCAGGTTCAAGCAATTCTTCTACCTCAGCCTCCTGAGTAGCTGGGATTACAGGTGCCCGCCACCACACCTGACTAATTTTTGTATTTTTAGTAGAGATGGGGTTTCACCATGTTGGTCAGGCTGGTCTTGAACTCCTGACCTCATGGTCTGCCTGCCTCAGCCTCCCAATGTGTTGGGATTGCAGGCATGAGCCACCATGCCTAGCCCAACTTTCTTTCTTTTAGTCATTGGAGCATTTTTTTTCTTTTTTTCTTTTTCTTTTTCTTTCTTTCTTTTTTTTTTTTTTTTTTTTTTTTTTTTTTTTTTTTTTTTTTTNTTTTTGAGACAGAGTCTTGCTCTTTTGCCAGACTTGAGTACAGTGGCGCAATTTTGGCTCACTGCAACTTCTGCCTCCTGGGTTCAAGCGATTCTCCAGCCTCAGCATCCTGAGCAACTGGGACTACAGGCATGCACCACCACACCCAGCTAATTTTTGTATTTTAGTACAGTCAGGGTTTCACCATGTTGGCCAGGATGATCTCAATCTCTTGACCTCATGATCTGCCCACCTCAGCCTCCCAAAGTGCTGGGATTACAGGCTTGAGCCACCGTGCCCGGCATCCTCAGAGCATTTTACAGAAACATTGAGCAGGAAGAACAGAGCTTTCAGGTATCCCTTTCTATCGTGTTTGACGTCTCCCCTTCCTCTCTACCCACCGTGTCCCCTATTATCAATCTCTTGCATCAGTGTGGTACCATTGTTACATCTGATATATAAAATTAATGTATTGAATACTGATATATTTTTATTAACTAAAGGCCATAGTTAACATGAGGGTTCACTCTGTGTTACACAATTCTATGAGTTTCAACAAATGTACAATGTCATGTATCTACCACTATGGTATCATACACGATAGTTTTACTGCCCTGAAAATCTTCTATGCTCCACCTGTTCATTTCTCCTTTTCCACGTTTAATGTGATTATTTACATAGTCAACTTTAAATCTGACATCTTACTACGTTTTTCTGGTTGTAGAAATAAACTTTTTGTTCGTTGTTTCTTTTCTCTCTGTTTCTGCCTTGTTTTGCGTTAACTATTTCTATGAGTCTATTTTACATTCTTTGTTGGCTTATTCCCTATAAGTCTTTCTTTTGTTATTTCAGTGCTTGCTCTGGGATTTCTAGTGCACATTTTAAATTTATCCCAGTCTACCTTCAAGTGATACTGTATCACTTCACACGTAAGATAAAAGCCTTCTGAAAGCATACTTTCATTCCGAACACAGGCAGGCTTGTGCTGACTGCTGTCCTCATATATTTCACTTTTGTGTATGTTATATGCCCCTCGCATCTACCTACATAGATTTTGTTATCACTGTTACTATTTTTATTTAAAAGTCAGTTTTTAGCTGGGCATGGTGGCTCACGCCTGTAATCCCAACACTTTGGGAGGCCGAGGCATGTGGATCATTTGAGGTCAGGAGTTTTAGGCCAGCCTGGCCAAGATGGTGAAACTCTGTATCTGCTAAAATTACAAAAAAAAAATCAACCAGGCGTGGTGGCAGACACCTATAATCTCAGCTACTCAGGAGGCTGAGGCAGGAGAATTGCTTGAACCTGGGAGGTGGAGGCTGCAGCAAGCCAGGATCCCACAACTGCACTCCAGCCTAGGTGACAGAGTGAGACTCTGTCTCAAAAAATAAATAAATAGGCTGGATGTAGTGGCTCACGCCTGTAATCCCAGCACTTTGGGAGGCCAAGACGGGCGTATTATGAGGTCAAGAGATGGAGACCATCCTGGCCAACATGGTGAAACCCCGTCTCTACTAAAAATACAAAAATTAGCCAGCCGTGGTGGTGCATACCTGTGGTCCCAGCTACTAGGGAGGCTGAGGTAGGAAAATCGTTTGAACCCGGCGGGACAGAGGTTGCAGTGAGCCAGGATCGCACCATTGCACTCCAGCCTGGGTGACAGAGTGAGACTTCCTCTCAAAATAAATAAATAAATAAATAAATCAGTTTTCCTTTAAAGATATTCACAGAGTAAGAAAAAGGGTGTTATCTATGTATTTATTCAGGCAGCGCCATTCCCTGTGCTCCTGTTTCTCATGCAGATTCCCAGTTTCACTGTGCATCGCTTACCTGCCGGCCGAAGGACATTGTTTAACATTTCTTTTAGCGCAAGTCTGATGATGATGCGTGCTTTTCAGCTTTTCTTTTTACCGTCTAAAAGAGTCTTTACTTTCCTTTTGAAAGACGTGCTCCCTGAGTATAGACGTGTGGGCCTACGGCGTCTTCCCAGTGCCTTAAAGATATTGCCCCATTGTCTTCCCACCTACATCGTCTTCGTGAAGAAACCAGCTGTCACCCCTGCTGCTGTTCTTCCAGATGTGTGACTCCACTCCCTGGCAAGAGCTGGCTGCTTTAGAGACGCCTCTTTATCGCTGGGTTTGAGCAATGTGATTGTGCTGTGCCTCAGCACGGTTTTCTTCATGTTTCTGTGCTTCCTGGAGTTCTGGGTTTACAATTTTCACCCACCTATAAATTTTTTTGCTGTTATTTCTTCAAATACGTTTTGGTGCTCCTCCATTTGGGGGACGTCAATTACACATGTATTCAGCCATTTGAAAATGCTCCACAGCTTGCTGATTTGTGTTCATATTTTTTAAAATTCTCTTTCCTCTTTCAGATTCGTTTTGAATGGTTTCTATTACTGTGTCTTCGAGCTCATCCTAAGCTAATCTTTTTGCCTTTATTGTCAACTTTGCTATTAATCCAGTATAATTTTTATCTCACACATTAAAGTTTTCATTTTTAGAAGTTTGATTTGAGTCATATTTTTACAACTTCTATGCCTCCACTTAAATTTTTTGTTCCATTTATTAAAATTCATATTCATGAGTTCCAGTTTTACTCTGGTTGTGCACATACATATATTCAGGTCCTGTCTGCTAATTCCAGTATCTGTCTTCTGAATTGAATTCAATCAGTTACGATTTTCTTCTCATGATGGGCTGCATTTCCTGTTTCTCTTCATCTTTGGTGTCATGCTTAGTGATTTTCTATTGGAAGCCAGATATTGTGAATTATATTTTGGTGGGTGCTGAATACTCTTTGTATTCCTATCATTTTTTTAAAAAAACAGAATCTTACTCCCATGATCCAAGTGGGAGTGCAGTTGTGCAATCACAGCTCATTGCAGCCTCAACCTCAAGGGCTCAAGTGATCCTGCTGCCTCATTTCTTAATTTTTTGTAGAAACCATGTCTCACTATGTTGCCCAGGCTGGTTTCGAATTTCTGGGCTCAAGCAATCTTCCCACCTCAGCCTTCCAAAATGCTGGGATGACAGGCATGAGCCACTGCTCCAAGCCTTCTATCAATATTTTTTAACTTTGTTGTGAATACAGTGAAGTTACTTAGAAAGCATTTGATACTTTTGGATCTTGCTTTTAATATTTGTTTTACATGATCAGAGAAGTCCTCAATCTACAGCGAAGTATTCCCCACTCTTAGGTAAGACCCTTCTGTAAGCTCTCGCTGATGACCCGTGAATCGTGGGTTTTCCAATCTAGCTGATGTGGAGAGCACTACTCCCGTCCCTGTGCAAACATCGGTGGCACGATTTCACCTCGTCCTCCCAGGCGGTTCTTCCACGTGTGCTGCGGACCAGTACTTGGCTGAATACTCCAGGGGGCCTCTCTGCGGCTTTCCACACTTCCCATTGTATCTTCTCTCTGGTACTCTGCCCTCTTCCTTCAACCCAGAGAGATCGCCAGGCTCTACTTCAGTTCCCCTCCTCTTGTGGCCTGAAAACTCTCCAGCCCTTAACTGAGGCGATTTTAGGGCCTCCTCATTCATTTTTTTATACATCAGGATCCACCGTTCACTACCAGACACCCAGTGTTATGAAAGCCATTGTTCCCTGTTATGTCTGATTTGGGAGTTATTTCATGTGGGAGAAGAAGCATGGTTTCTATTATTCATCTTTGCTGGAAGTAGAAAGGCTCTGTCAGCTTCGAAGATTGCCTTTTGTATTAGTCAGGATGCTCCAGAGAAACAGAACTGATAGGATAGATATAAATGTGTAGAAAGAAATGTATTGTGAGGGACTGGCTCATACAACTATGGAAGCCTAGAAGTCCCATGATCTACTATCTGCAAGCTGCAGAACCAGGAGAGCCAGCGGTGTGGTTCCAGTACAAATCCAAAGACCTGAGAACCAGGGGATCCAACGTCTGAGGGCGGGGGACAATGGAAGTCCCAGCTCAAGCAGAGAAAACTCACCCATTCTCCATGTCTTTGCTCTATTCAGCTCCTCAACAGGTTGAATGATGCCCAACCCTATTCATGATGGGGGGTGTTCTCTACTCAGTCCACTGATTCAGAGGCTCACCTCCTCCAGAAACACCCTCATGGACACACCCAGGAGTCATGTTTCTCCAGCTCTCCAGGCGTCATTTATCCCAGTCAAGTCGACACATAAAATCAGCAGTCATACTTCCTGGTCCTCTGCATTCTCAATTATTGCAATGATGTACCTTGGGTGGGGCATTTTTATCTATCTGACTCAGTTTCTCAGAGGGCTCTTCTAATCTTCTAATGTAACTCTTCATTTCCAAAAAATTCTAAGCCGTTATCTCTTTACAAATTGCTTTTCTGCTGGGCGTGGAGCCTCACGCCTGTAATCCCAGCACTTTGGTGATTTTAGGCCCTCCTCATTTAGGGCCACCTCCCCCTCAAGGGAGGTGGATCACTTGAGGTCAGGAGTTCCGGACCAGCCTGGTCAATATGATGAAACCCCATCTCTACTAAAAATACAAAACTTAGCCGGGTGTGGAGGCGGGCACATTGAGTCCGAGCTGCTCAGAGACTGAGGCAGGAGAATAGCTTGAACCAGGGAGGTAGAGGCTGCAGTGAGCCAAGATCACACCACTGCACTCCAGCCTGGGCAACAGAGCGAGACTTTGTCTCAAAAAAAAAAATGTTTGCTTCTCTGTCTCAGCCAGGGGGAGGGTCTCCATCTCTCCTCAGCCCTGTTGATTGCTTTTCATGTTTCCTACGTGTCTCTCTGTGATGTATAGGGTGCATTCCTCAGCACGGTCTTCCAGCCGCGCATCCGTCTTAGGTTGACATTATCTATTGCATTTCGTTTTTGACAGCCCTGTTTCTTTTTTTCCATATCCAGGGTTTTCATCTGGGTATACATATCTATTTGATCGTGTTTTGTTTCTGTTTTTCTCTTTGTGTAATTTCTTATTCTCTCTAAATAATAATTGCACCTTTGCTAACCTCTTTAAGTAACCTAAACATACTTATTTTAAAGTCTTTCTCAGAGGCCAAACCATCAGGGAAGGTAAAGGGCAGGCCTGGTTACTTTCACCCAATATCCAGCATCGTTCAAGTCCCTCTACCTTCAGGCAATATCGGAGTGAGGCGGAAAGACAGCCCCAAGACATGTAAGCCAAACCCATGTCTTCCCACTCAATTCTTGCCTCAGTAAATGCCCTCTGTCACAAGCAAGCCAGACAGCTGGGGGGCCACACATGGGTCTCCACTTCCTGTTTTCCCTTAGCCACCAGCCCTCTTGATTCTGCCTCCTAAATCACTCTCCACTCTTCCCCATCAACCTTCTCCAGGGCCCCGCCTCTCATCCGCACCTGTCCCTGCCAGCCCTGCTCATCCGCACCTGTCCCCCGCCACGCCCGCTCCTGAGCCTCCACTCCTCCACCCTCCAATCCTTCCCCTTCTCCAGGGCCCCGCCTTTCATCCCCAGCGTCCCCCCGCCACCCCTGCTCCTGAGCTGCCTGAGCACTGTAGTTCTTCATGCATTTTGTCGTGTTGCTTTGTAGAGAGCAGCGGGGATTATGTTTGTGTCTTACTTTCCTCTTTCTTCTTCCCTGCTGGTTTTCTGGGAACTTCATCCCAGCCCTCAAGGACTCCACACAGAAGCACAAAACCAGGCTTCATGAGGACAGTGGGGGCTCCTGCACCTCAGTTCCCCTCACAGATCCAGGGCCTGTCTGGGCCCCCGGGGGAAAGTCTCTTTCTGCATCCCACCGCTGACTTGCTTGTCTTGGCCCCCATGCAGCCCCGGTTAGCCCCAGTGGGTCTTGTTTTGTGTGTTTGCTGCTGCCTTTTGCAAGTGGGGTGGAGGGGAGAGGGTCAGCCCTGGCTCCAAACCAGGAGGCCAGCCCCAGTCCTGCCATCCTGCAGAAGCTTTGAGTGCCATTAACCCGTGGGAGTTGAGCACTCAGCCCCTGCCACCTGCTGCCAGGCCCTGAGCCCAGGACACCTGTGGCTTCATTGCTGTTCCCTGCAACCGGCACATGAGGCCCCATGATGGACCCCTGACCACCTTTCACACCTCTTCCATGGTCGATCACCAGCCTGCTGCACCGAGCTCCGCTCCCGGCCTCGCGTCTTGGCTCCTGCTGGAAGCCCCTCCCCCTCCATGTTTTAAGACTCACATGGGAGTCACCTCCTCGGGGAAGCTCAGTTGGACGTCCCTCCACACTGCCTGTCACTGAGCACACTCGGACGCTGCACGCAGCACACCATTTCTATGTGTCCATCTCCCTGTCTGGACCACCAGGTCCTTCGGAGGCCTGTGCCTTCTCACGGCTGTGTCCCTGGCCCCTAGCACGGACCCCAGCCTAGAGGGGCAGGTCCGTCAATGACACTGCATGGAGGCACACATGCCGGTCCTCCCATCAGGAGCTTCCAGAGATCCCCAGGACCCGCTGGCCTCAGCCTCACGTGTGGATTGTGCCACCCACAGCCCTGCTCTTCAGCGCCAGGTGACATGCACCCCTGACAGTGCCGTCCTGGCACGCTTCCCCAGGTGCTTCGCCATCCTCCTAGGGGAATTCATTCCAAATGGCCCCCTCCACCTTCCCGCCTAGACACCTGAATGGACGTCCCCACTGGAATCCCTGGGCTCGCCACGGAGGGAGAGGAAACCCGGGAACATGAAGGGAGACAACTCCTAGGTCAGAGGCAGGGCTGGCTAATGGAGAGGACCCTGCCAGAGGCCACGGTGAGATGGCACAGTCCACTGATCGCATTCTGCCCCCCACACAGGCAGCCCACACGTGGCTAAGGAGAGACAGTGCCACAGGGGCTGCTCCGGCTGGAGGGCACCAGAGACAGCTGATGGCCCCTGCAGACCCTCCCTCATGGGGCAAGCAAACAGAGAGATGGTGGCATTCAGATGCACCGTGTGGAATGGCGGCCACTCCGGCTGCGTGGGGAGTGAGAGCAAAGGCCTCACTCTCAAAGGTCGCCCTTGCACCGAGACCTAAAGATGAAGGAAGCACCAAGCACGAAGGTCCAGGGGAAAGCAGCCCACAGGCCCCAGGGTGGGCTGAGCCAGTGGGTTGACGAGGGAGACGGAGGTGGAGGCAGCTGGAACACGCAAAGAAAGGAAGACCAGGGCACCGGCAGGACCTGAGTACAGGCAGAGATGGCAAGAGGAGGGACCATGGTCAGGACCCCATGCTGTGGAAGTCTGGGGCCTCCTGGAGGGGCACAGAGACCCCAGCGGTAGGCAGGGCAGCCCAGCCGAGTGACAAATATGTCTCCAAGGGGCAGCTGGCAGCTGTGGATGCTCAGGAGTGGCTTAGGAGAAAGTGGACTGTCACCATGAGCAGAACTAGGGCCCCCGTGCATGGCCATATGATCCTGAGATGTGATGGAGCAGGGGCCAGGAGGGGACACATTAGAAACTCCGCCAGGACACTGAGAGGCCACAACAGCAGGAGCGGGGGCAGAGGGAGGGGATCTGGCTGCAGATGTGAATCTAGGGCACAGCGGTGGCTTTGGAAGACACAGGACATCCCAGGAGTGTATGAGGGTGGAGAGGCTTTGCGGGCAAGGACTGTGGCTCCAGCTGTGGGCTCTGCTGGGACCTGAAGACCCCTCCCGCCAGGAACCACAGTGTGGGCCTACAGTGGAGCTCAGCCCCTGCCTGCATTCCGAAATGCAGACACCGCCTCTGGGAATAAGGAAGCCAGCCACACACCCCACCCCGGAGGCTTCCAGCAGCAATTGAGCTTCGCAGCGGCGGGCCCTTGCACGCTCTTTAGGAACTGCAATTGACGCCCAGGCTGGGGTCTAATTGCTGTCCTGTTGCTGTGATCTCAGAAAAGGCTGCCACCCGTGGGGGAGCCGAGAGTGTGAGGCTCGCCGCCTTCCCCAGATAAAATGAAGGAGGTTTTCTCTCTCCTCCTTTGAATGGTCTGCAGGCAGGAAACCAGCAATTATGCATCAAAGCACGGGCGATGATGTGGCTGGGACTGGTGGTGGAGGACTTACTCCTGAACACGGTCTCCAGCAGCACTGTCAGGAGGCCGGGGTCACGCAGTCCAGCTCCCCCTCACCACAGCTCAAAGAACCAGAGCGGCTGCCTGGACCCACGGGGCAGGGGGAGCCAGCCGTCAGCAGCCACCGCCCCCAGCAGTACCACATGCACCCAAAAGCTGAGGACGCCGTGGCTGGGGCCCGACTCTTGGGTTGGGGCTCTCAGGACAGAGGAGGGGCAGTGCCCACGGTGATAAGGGGGCACCGCTGTGTGGGCTGAAGCACCAGAGGCCTGGCTGGGAGCATCCTCCGAACCCAGGTCCAGACTCCAAGGCTCCCAGAACCAGCAAGCCCGGGCTGAGGTATATCCCCAGCCAGATCAGTCTCCCCACGCCACCCCATCAGCATGGGGGCCCCAGGAGCCAGCCCAGCCCCTACCAAGAGGATGAGCCCCTGAGAACAGCCCCCTGGCCAGGCGTTACGGCAGATAAGGGAAGAGAACACCGAGGAGGACAGTAAGGACAGCAGCAGGCAGTGGCACCCCCGGGCCCCAAGGTCAGGCTGCACCCAGGTCACGGTCCCTGCGTTTCCCTACTCCCTAAGGCCATGCGTACCAGGGTCAAGGGCCCTGCCTCCCCCCAGTCCTCTAATTCAAGGCCATGCTGCACCAGGGTCATGGACCCTGCGTCTCCTTCCAGCAGTGTGGCCTTCTCAGCCCCTCCGTGGAGGAGGCACCTTGCTGGGTCTCCACCGTGACCAACTTTGAGCTCCATGCCTCACCCACCCACAGGCAGCCTGGAAGGAAAGGATGGGGGAAGGGCTGCCCGTGGAAGAGGGTGACCCAGAGTGAAGGTGTCATCCACGAGGCTGGGTGGTGCAGCAGTCAGGGCTGGCCCAGCCTGGAACTCCAAAGCCAGGCTCCAGGCCAACAGCCCAACACTCTCCAAGACACGTCCAGCCGCCAGTTCCCCCGAGGCATCTCAGATTTGAACCTCTCCAGTGCTCAGGGCAGAAGCACCTAGCACTGGGCCTGGAGTCTCTGCTGGGCCCTTTCGTTTGTGTGTTGGTTCACAGACTCAGAAGCAGCGGCTGACTCTCCAGTGACTCTAACATGTGTGCACACTCTCTGTGGGGAGCTGAGTGGCCTTGAGCCACTCCCTCTAACCTCTGCGGGCCTGCGTTCTGTTTCCAGGTGAGGACTATTGTAGCCCCCCATGGGGTTGTTTGGAAAATTAAATGAAGCCCTGTGTGTGCAAAGCACCTGACAACATTCATTCCCGCCACGGCTACAGCTGCTGCCTCCACTAGATTCCCGAGGGCTCCCCACGTCCCCGGCACAGGTGCAACTCGCTGCCTCGGGGATCCCGTGGAGACTCGGAGCCACCCCGCACCCATGTGCGTGGGGCTTGAGCCTCAGAAAAGGGCTGGAGAGTCACACAGCAAGCGGGAGCAGGGCTGGGCTGCGGGCCGTTCTGCACCCAGACCCCGAGGCTCGGCGTCCACTCGCTCAGGAGCACCCCCTGCACACACACAGCCTGCCTGCTCTGGGTCACCCCACCCGCCGCCGTGCCCACCAACAGCAGGTCACTCTGGATGGGCCCCGGGCTGAGACCATGAGAGGCCAGCCTGGGAGACCTGAAGTGCAGGGCGTGATCACTCTGAATTCTTCACCCAAGAAGAGTCCCAGGGAACCCCTTCCCCCGCCGACCTCCATCTCAGCCTGTGATCGACTCACAGTTTCTAGACTACCCTGTCAGGGCCTGCCCCAGAAGGGAGGGGGAAGCACACAGCTCCGGCCAGCAGTGCCTTGTGTCTGAGCTCAGGCCCTCGCAGCTTCCAGACCCTGCCCTTCAGCCATAAACCCTCTCTCTGCACACCCAGCCCTGCCCAGGGAGGAAGAAATCTCAGCAAAACTCCTGTTCATAATGGGATTCCCTGGGAGCACGGCCTGCATCGGAGGGACCAGGATACTGGAAAGAGAGAGCTCTCTGTGGGCTGGGACGGCAAAACTCACAGCAGGGTGGGCATGTGCAGCGTTTACCAGCCCTGGGCAGAGGGAGAAAGCACCTGGCCGTGGGCACAGCTCATTCCGTGGCTCCTGGAGAGGGCCGCCCCAGCCTCCATTGGCTCAGGGAGCTTGGAATCTGGCAGGCCCAGGCTGGAGGGGCAGGGACAGCAGCCAGTGCCCGTCCTGCTCCAATCGCCAGCACAGCTTAGCACGGGCAGCTCCACGGCCAGGAGCCCCACCCTTCTCCCAGCTCCTGTCTGCCCACAGCAGTGTCACCTTCCTGGTTGCGCCCACACAATGACAGCCCAGCGTAGCACTTCCACACCTCCCTGACCCCCGAGACCCCCTCCCTGGGCTCCTGAGTCCTCGGCACAAACAGAGAGCCCAGCACAGCACTTCTGCGTTTCCCTGCCACCACCGCCCCGCCAAGGTTCCTGCGTCCTTGGCACAGGCGTCAGCCTTGTTGATTTCTCTGTCCCAGCTGCCCACCCCATGTGGGACTCATCAGGTTGATTGGATGCAGCAGCGGATGTTCTGAGCCACACCTGCTTCATTCTTCTCCTACCTGAGCCTCAAAGCAGTTACTGGGGACTGTAATTTTGGTCCCCTTGGACAAAAATGGTCCAAGGAGGAGCTGGAGGGATTTGCCCGGAGCTGCAGGACCAGCTAGGGGAGAGCCTTCACTTGAAGCCAACTCACGACCTCAGCGCCCAGGGCGTGTGCAGGACTTCAGGTGCCACATAGAGAAAGAAGGCAGGTGCCTATCCAGGGACACTCAGCAACGTGGGAAGGGTGCTCTCACCCAGAACAAGACAATGCCTGTGCAGAGAGGGAGGCCATGTGTCAGGGGAGGCCCCTCTGGGGGAAATTGTCCGGACCGGAGGCAGGTCAGTGCCTGAGCTCAGTGGGACCAGCAGGGGTCGGCACCACCATGGCAGGCACCTGACCAGGTGGCACTGACCACCAGACCCGTCCCCGGTGATAACACGGCAATCTCCTGGGACTGATGGTGGAAGAAAGATACTCCCCCCAGGAGGAGGTGTGTCCCGTCCTTTCCTGCCCCTCCCCCAGGCCAGGGAGAGTTTGAGTGCAGGCGCCAGTGAGACCTGCAAAGTGAGGGCTGGCCAGGGGGACATGGCGTCCCCGGGGCTGCAGTTCCCTGCACTGCTGGCCCTGTCGGGTCATTCTTCCAGGACCTGTCAGCTCAGGGAGGCACATGCTGCTTCATCCAGCTTGGGGTCTGGCTGGTCCCCAGGAACCAAACATCCTGCCTCACCCTGTGTTCTTACCACCTGTCCCTGACCAAGTCCAGGCAGGTAGCAGGTGGACTCAGGTTTCAGCCAGGCGGTAGCCTGACCGGAGGGAGAATGGGGAGTGAGCGCCGTCTGCCAGGCGAGGCCTGTGTCTTCGTGTCACCCGCCACCCCACAGGACCGTGGGCCTGCTCGCCCTTGACTCAGGCTCCTGACCTACAGAGTGGTGATGGGGACCCTGACTTCACAGGGGATTCCTGGAGCAACACAGGACAGCCCTTGGGACTGTGACGTAGAAACGGGCTCACCAGGCAACGGTGAGGAGTGATGGGGCCGGGAAGGAAGGCCCGGAGAGGCGGCCAGGCTGCCCCGGAGAGACCTGCCTCGGGGCCATTTCTCCCAGGGGTATGGCTGGCCTATGATCCCAGTCGGGGTCCCCATGGCAGAATCACATGGCCCTGATTCTGGTGGGTCCCCAAGGTGGATGCGTGGATTTCCTTTCTTGGTGCAGCCCTGAGGCCGGGTGCTGGGCAAGTCAAGTGTCCTGTGCACTGAACGGGGTCAGCTCCAGGGCTGCCGGGCGGCAGTGGCGTGGTGAGGCTGAGGAGCAGGATGCGGCGGCCCTAGCTCAGGGGGTGTTGGCAGCATAACCCGGGGTGTTTTCGTCTGGGCTGTGGTGACGCCGGAGCTGGTCGTGGTGATGGAGTCACTGAAGGTGACGGTGGGAAGCAGACCATGACAAAGATAAGGGTTTCAAGGCCCCAGCCCTCGGGGTCCTCTGCCCAGTCCTGTCTGCCTGCAGAGCTTGTCGAGGGCTCCAGAGCCTTCCCAGGCCCAGTCTCCGGCATCCAGGTCCCAATCACCACAAACAGGACCCACAGGGCAGGGGCTTGCTCCTCCCCGCTTTATCCCACAGCGCCGCACAGATCTGAAGATAAACGCTGTTAAAAACACAGATGAGTCAGGAATCTTCCCTCCAGCAGAGTCTCCTGGACAGATGGCGAAACCTCTCTGATGGATTAGAGGCTCTGCAGCCCCTCCCGACGCCTCACGCCCAGTGAGACTCATCTCTCGGCATTATTTTTTTTTAAGGTTATTTTTAGCATTCTTAGAAAGATCTGACTCCAGACACAAAACCAGAGCACTCCCCGGTTTGCGCGTTCTCTGTCCAGGGCCTGCACTGTCCAGCAGGGCGGCCACTAGCCATGGGTGGCCATTTAAACCTGCGTATGAGTAGCAGGGAAAGCAGTCACATGCCGTTCCTGCTCACTGAAAGTGCACAGGCGCACGCCAGGCCGGCAGTGCTCTGCTGGGTGGCACAGCCGTGGAAGGCTCACATCCTTGTAGGAATTGCCACTGGACAGCCTGCTGTGGACATCCCACTTCAGCCACAGGGGCCCAGCCCCCCTCCAGGCCTAGAGGGGCACTGGTATGCTTGTCCGAGCCATCCCCCCAGAACCGTGGGCAGTCAGGAGGAGCACGGCATCTGGCCTGTCCCTACCACGTGCATGGGAAGCCCTGGGCATTCCCCAGCTTCTGCCAACCTCGCCAGGCCTATCCCTGGGTGTCTCAGAGCCTTCCCTTCTGCCAGGTCACCCTAACAAAGATTCAGCTTTCAGCATGGCAGGGTGGCCAGGAGTGCCAAGACTCAGTGAGCACATCTGCTTGCTGCACGAGGAGGGGTTTTGCTGTTTTAAATCCCAAAGAGACGCTAAGAGGAGTCATTTCAGGCATCAACAGGAAATAAGGAAATGTTTCTCATGAGCCTTTTAACCTACCTTCGGATCAAGTCATCTGGGCTTTGAGTAAAATGCTAAACTGGCTGCTCATGTGTCCTCACCCTGGGTATCTCCCAGCAGCTGCTGCACCCCAGGCTCCGTATCGGATGCCAGGATACACAAAGCAGCACCAGGCATGGCCCCCAAAGCCCAAGTGCACCTGCAGGAGCTGGCTGAGGGGCGTGGCCGCCCTACCCTTTTCTATGAGCGAGAACAGGAAGGCTCTAGAAGGAATGGAGCCGACACAAACTGAGGCACTGTCTCAGCCACCAAAGGGAAGGGTCCCGGCCCGTCACTGGGGGCGGAGCAGGAAGCCCACCTGCCAAGGCCATGGGGTGCTGAGCCCCTACCGCGCTCCAAGGCGCCCCTGCTATCCTGTGCTGTTAATCATCTGCTGCTCAGAAACCCCCGCAACACACTTTCCCTGAGCAAGCTCTGCCATGTTCTGGGCCCCGGTGCTAGGCCTGGAGGAGAGGGCAGCTCAGATGCACCCACAGACAGCTCACGGGCCAGCCTGGAGAGGGGCTCATCTCAGAGCCTAGGAGATGTGAGCTCCCTTCTCAGGGCTCCCACAGCACAGCAGTCCCCAGGAAGCCACCGAGGTGGACATTGTCAACCACCACTGCATGCAACTTAGCTTAAAACTTAGTGACACAGAATAATGCTTTGTGATCTCACAGGTTCTCTGATAGGAAATCTGGGTGTCTTAGCTGGGGCAGCCTCTGTAAGTCTCACAGGCTATAGCCAAGGTGTCAGTCAAGGCTGTGGTGGCCTCAAGGTTCCACTGGGGAGGCTCCATCCAGGCTCACCCGCGCGGCAGCTGGCAGGATTCAGCTCTCATGGACTCTACGATTCAGGCTTCCCCCATGCTGGCTGCTGGCTGCAGGCCACCCCTCCATGAAGCAGCTGACCACCTGGCGGTCACCCCACAGCCAGCAATCCGGAGGACGAGGCGGTGGGCAAGGCAGAGCCCTGGGGGTTTGGAATCTAAGCTGGGGAACACCCCTTCACTCTGGCTGTTTTCTGCTGGTGAGAAGCCAGCCACTGGGTCCATTCCATCCACAGGAGGGGTCACACAAGGACATGAGTGGGGATCACCAGGGCCATGCCAGGAGTGCCTACTAGAGATGCTGTCTGTCCTCATTCTACACATGGGGAAACTGAGGCCCAGAGAGGGCGACTGACCCACCCACAGTTGCACAGCTGGGCACTGCAGATCTGGGATGGGAACCCTGTCCCGGAATGTTTATCACTTCCAGATACCCAGGAGGCCCCGCGGCAGCTTGAGCTGTCACTCTCGGAACACAGATCCCCAGCTTAAAATGAGAAGTGATGTCTCCTAGGGCGCAGGCAGCCCAGGCACAGTGTAAGAGATTTCATAAATATGTAAATCGCCTGGTCCGTCCCCAAGGAGGCCAACACAGGCGCCCTCCTCCTGCCTCGCCTCACATCCCATCCACTTCACAAATGCTTTAAGAGGATCAGAGACGGGCTCTTTAATGAAGTTAGAGTTGGACAAGGAGCATAATCCCCGTGGGGCGGGTGGCCGCCCGCCTTGTCCGCAGCCTTTCTGGCGCTGCACCGGTGGCATGGGAGCTCTGGGCTCCCGGGGGATGGGTGCACTGCAGCTCTGCCTCCCCAGCAAGGTGGGAAGGGTTCCAGAGGGCTTGGAAGGCATCAGCCCAGCCTTCAGAGTTGACAGATGAGGAAAACGAGGCCCGGACGGTGCCGTGACTTCTGAAGAAGAGAC